>NC_133325.1:279892542-280248277 GCF_042186555.1 Aquarana catesbeiana
AGAGACACAGTGAGGATATCACTGGGTCTTAACCTCCCTGGCGGTATGATTATGTCAGATTTTTGATGCTGAAATCGGTACAATTGTTTTGCATGGAAATTTGGCGGTTTATATTGTAGGCCTGTAATTCTTAAGAATAACTCACTTAAATCTTTCCTAACAAAAGTCTGGTAGATATTCTGGTATGATAACATTTGAAGCACAAAAGCATAAATTATAATGTAATAAATAACTATAAATAATAACAAATAATAATTTAATAATAATACATTTTAGTCAATACATTTTAGTCAATAATATAATCAAATCAAACACTGAAATTTTTTTTTGTCCAAACAAGGGTGCAATATTACTAGTCATATTGCTTCAGTAAATATCCCGGGTATGATACATTTTGACACATGGGACTGCACAAAGTCTGACGTCATAATCAGGACAATGGAACCTGGTTTCCTTTCAAGTTTTATGGGCAGCACAGTGGTGTAGTGGGTAGCACTTTCGCCTAGCAGTAAGAAGGGTCGCTGGTTCGAATCCCAACCACAACACTACCTGCATTGAGTTTGCATGTTCTCCCTGTGCCTGCGTGGGTTTCCTCCAGGTACTCCGGTTTTCTCCCACACTCCAAAGATATGCTGGTAGGTTAATTGGATCCTGTCTAAAATTGTCCCTAGTATGTATGAATGTGAGTTAGGGAACTTAGATTGTAAGCTCTTTGAGGGTAGGGACTGATGTGAATGTACAATGTATATGTAAAGCGCTGCGTAAATTGACGGCGCTATATAAGTATCTGAAATAAAAAAATAAATAAATAAATAAAAAGTTTTCTTCCCATTGTCATCAGGCTTTGAGCAACAAACCACGCACATCCTTGTGGGTGCTGACTTTTTTCTCAGTTGGTGGGATGTAGTCCATGAAGTGACAACTAGTGATGAGCCGAATATCCCCCTAGTTCGGTTCGCAGTAGAACATGCAAACAGGCAAAAATTTATTTGAACAGCGTTAAAGTCTATGGGACATGAACTTGAAAAATCAAAAGTGCTAAGTTTAAAGGCTTATATGCAAGTTATTGCCATAAAAAGTGTTTGGGGACCCGGGTCTTGCCCCAGGGGACATGTATGAATGCAAAAAAAGTTTTAAAATGGCTGTTTTTTCAGGAGCACTGTTTTAATAATGCTTAAAGTGAACCAATTACAATTAAATATTCTTTTAAATATCGTACCTAGG
This sequence comes from Aquarana catesbeiana, assembly GCF_042186555.1. Lineage (NCBI taxonomy): Eukaryota > Metazoa > Chordata > Amphibia > Anura > Ranidae > Aquarana > Aquarana catesbeiana. The sequence goes on from NC_133325.1 coordinate 279,893,767, forward strand.
GAAGTCCTTAGTATGCTTGTAAAGTAGCTCATTTTTCCCATGTTTAGAACAATACCACAGCAAAATGACTTTTCTAAAGGAAAACATGTAATTTAAAACTACTTGCGGCTGTAATGTATTGTTGGGTCCCGGCAATATAGATGAAAATCATTGAAAAAATGGCATAAGAGGGAGATGGGCGGAGCCTAGCGGAGCAGACATGCATTGTTAGAGCTCCGCACCGCTGAGGAGAGAAGAGAAGGACAAAGCGGAGCCTGCAGGCTCAAAAGGTATCCATTTGAACCTTTTTGCCCCAGGGAACAAACTGTGAAAGTTTGGGCAGGAAATATGGTACTGGGAGGAAACCGTGGCAGAAATAAAAATCACCTCACAAAGAGCTCACAGGCACTCACTGCAACTAAAGCAGCTCCAGTCACCTCACAATATACAGCATCAGGGCGCTCTCACAGACAGAAAATGTCACAGCAAGACTCTCCATTTGAGTCAGATACAGAACAAATCCTCTCACAAACTTCTCCACAAGCCTCCTCAGCATCCCCAATAATATTATTACAATTTGAAAAGATGCTTCATAAGGCTTTAAAACAAACCTCAGACCAAATAACAAAAAGCCTAACCAAAGAAATAAGAGAGCTGGGAAACCACACCGCAGCCTTAGAAATAAAAATGGATGAAATTGAAATTACAACCCAAGAAAATATAACAGAATTGGAACAATTAAAAGAAGAGAATTTAATACTTCAAACTAAGCTCGAAGATTACGAAAATAGAGCCAGACGTTCAAACTTGCGCAAAAGGGGAATACCTGAAACTGTGACAGACCTGTAATCTACTATTACTGCTCTATTACAAGAACTAAATCCAGATATCCCTATTGAACGTTTAGAACTGGACAGAGTACACAGAGCCCTCACAGCCAAAAAGAAAGATGGACCCCCACGTGATATAATCACAAAATTTCATTATTACAGAACGAAAGAACAAATACTAATTGCTGCAAGAGAAAAAAAGGAACTTAATTTTCAAGGACACAATTATCAAATTTTTGCTGACCTATCCCAACTTACTATTACTAAAAGACGATCCATGAAACCCCAACTAATGGAACTGCAACGCCACAACATTATGTATCAATGGGGCTTCCCCTTTTCAGTCAGATTTAACTACCAAGGTACAATTTACAGAAGCAGATCAGCAGATGAACTACAACAAACCCTTTTAAAATTAAATCTGACAGAACCCACAAGCAGCAACTCTCCCACACGCAGAAGAATGGCATCATCTTCACCTTCAGGCAGCACCCAGAAAATTTCAGAACAAAATGGGAATCATCACTCTCACAAAAGAGGCCGTTATGCCACATCATCCATGGACCAAGAAGATTCAATGGACTGACATCCTAATTCCTGATATCTCTTCATTTATTATACTAAGAGATGGTTCTCTATAAAAAACCTGTATTTATAACTGAATGTAACTGCATTCTGATAATCACACACTGTGTGGGATCATGTTACATTCCAGTTATATTTCTTATTACTTCTGATTCATATAGCCTTAGAATATACAAGTGAAATAAGGAAATTCTTGTTCAGTTATATATTATCAGGTAATAACAATAGATTTATTACTTTTTAGGACAAATATGTTCAATAATCCAGAAGTAATGGAAGCTTTTTCTTTCTTTTCTTAAAACAAATATATTATTACCTAACTAGTTCCTAGAATTATGTTTTTGTTTATTCTAATCTGAAGCAATACAACCTCAATTTTATGAGTTAACATATCTAAACAGTTACATATGAATAAAATATGTAATTGTTTACTCTAAAAGGGTTAAAATCCCAAAATAATTCAAACTATCTTCATCAATACCAAAGTTATTAACAGTACCTTTCTAACTGAATTATTTAGCCTAGGGCAAGACTAACCATATACAACCACCCTGGAATAAATAATTTCAACAAAAACTATATTCTGCACTCCAATTAATGAAACATCGTTTTGATGTGTTTTGACATAGCACTTCTCTCCTGTAAGCGGAAGATCCGTGTACCCCCATTAGCCCTCCTCATTCTCCCAACCATATTATGTGGGAGTGTGACGAAGGCACTTATTCCCCTGAGAGAGATATTTATTCTCTTTCACGGGTAAATTGTGATTACTTGCAAAAAATAATTTATACAATGTTATCATCTAATCTCATATGTTTTTTGTTTACTCTTTACTCCAGAATTCACTGGTTTCTTTTCTATCTTTTCATCTCTTCAGTCCACACAGGTTGATCTGCGCAGTCAGCTCTGCATAACAAAAAGTAAGTCAAAACTATTTGATCTGTTGCCATGGCATCACTGAATATACTTTCCCTGAATGTTCAGGGAATAAATGTCCCTCAAAAAAGGACCAAAGCCTTCCGTACTTTCCATAACAAGAAGGCTCACATAGTATGCCTCCAAGAAACACACTTCACCAAAGATTCTACTCCAAAATATATTTCTCCTTTTTATCAACAAATTTACCCGGCTTCTGCCTGTACCAAGCAAAGGGGAACTCTAATTGCATTTCACCGAGCCACACCATTCACCTTATCATCAGAAATTAAAGACCCAGAAGGTAGATACCTGATACTCATGGGTTATATAATGGATACAGCAATCACGGTGATTTCCTACTACGCTCCTAACAAACAACCTACACCATTCCTCTCACATATATTACAAGTGATTAATACACACAAAATAGGAACAGTGATAATGTGTGGGGATTCGAACCAGGTCCTCCTCCCATTTCTAGATAAATCACCTTTTACACCATCCAAAATAACCTCTAGATTACCTTTTTCTCAACTTCTTTCCAAATACAATCTGGTAGATTCGTGGAGAGAAAGTAACCCAATGAAAAAGAAATTCACTTATTTCTCGCACCCTCATCAAACCTTCACCAGAATAGATCATATTTTTCTAACAATAGGAATGATACCAGAAATTATTGCATCAGATATAATTCCGATTCCGTGGTCTGACCATAATGCAGTATACACTACTATAGCCTCAGCCATACCAAAAGCGCATGACCCAACGTGGTACTTACCGGACATAATGCTCAAACACCCACTACATCAGATGGCCATTGAACAAGCTTTAAAGCAGTGGTTCTCAACTCCAGTCCTCGGGACCCACCAACAGGCCAGATTTTAAGTATTACATTGGGGAGTTGCAGACTAGAATACTGCAATCACTGAGCAGCAAGTGATATCACCTGTGATGTATTTCAGCTATCTTGCAATCCTGGCCTGTTGGTGGGTCCTGAGGACTGGAGTTGAGAACCACTGCTTTAAAGGAATACATATCAATTAATAATACAACAGATATCTCCCCAATAACACTGTGGGAAGCTCATAAGCCTGTCTTGCGTGGTACAATACAAAGACAAATGGCACTATTTAAACGGGAACGCAAAAATCTAGCAAAAAAACTAGAACTCAATTTTAATGCAGCCTACATATCATTCCAAGATAATCCATCTCAGAGTACAAAATCTCATCTGGAAAAATCTAGATTGGAATACGATCTATTTCTCACTGAGTCAGTTGATAAATCCCTCAAACGCTCCAAACACAATTTCTACATGAATACAAACAAACCAGGTACATATTTGGCTCGGGCATTAAATTCAACTAACAAATCTTTCAAACCAATACGTTTGAAATTATCAAAAAATGTTTATACTTGTAATCCAGTTAAAATAGTCCATAAATTTCACTCACATCTCGCAACTTTATACAAGACAAACAATGAATTTAATCCTACAGAGGCTGAATCCTTCTTCTCAAAAATAACCTTACCTGAGTTATCTCAGAATCAAAAAAGCAGTTTGGATGAGCCTATAACTATAGATGAAGTTGCTAACGCCATAAAAGACCTAAAACTTAACAAAAGACCAGGCCCAGACGGCTACTCAGGTTTATACTATAAAACATTCTCAGAAATACTCCCTCCCATTCTAACTGAAACTTTTAACAAACTTCTAGATGGACATTCTTTTCGGCAAGAAACACTAATGGCAATTGTTTGTATGATCCCAAAACCCCTTTCTGATGATACTTCCTGTGTGAATTATCGGCCTATCTGTCTGTTAAACCTTGATATTAAATTATTAGCAAAAATAATAGCAAAACGCCTCAATAGCATTACAGGAAAATTAATACATAGAGATCAAGTAGGCTTCATGCCAAATAGACAGGCAGGCGATAATATACGCAGGGCAGTGTTATTGGCACATATTGCTAAAAAACGGAAAATCCCTTTATGTTTTCTATCTCTCGATATTAAGAGGGGATTTGACACAGTATCCTGGCAATATATGCAATATTCATTACAAAAATGGGGTTTTGGACCCCACTTTTTAACATGGATCAAAGCATTATATAATAAACCCAAAGCCTATATAAAATATGCTGGATACAAATCTGATGCCTTTAATATCGAAAGAGGTACCCGACAGGGTTGCCCATTATCTCCCTTATTATTTGCCCTTATACTCGAACCCATGGCCCAATACATCAGAACAAACCAAACTATAACTGGCATTGAAGTAGGAGGTATTACACACAAATTATGTATATTTGCAGACGATATATTACTTTTTCTATCATCACCACAGGTCTCTGGTCCTAACTTAATACCAGCTCTTGCAGCCCTATCCGGCCTTATGATTAATCCTAAGAAATGCCTAGTGCTTAATATTTCACTCACAAACATGGAATTGATCCCGGCTAGGGCTGCACTCCCATTCACATGGGCAGAAAAATCAATCCCATATCTTGGAATTCATTTAACAGCATCTCATTCTGACTTATTCTCAACCAATTATCCTCCTGTATTAAGACAGATCACAAATCTAATAAAACAATGGTCGCAACTTCCTTTATCCTGGATAGGGAAGATTAATGCAATCAAAATGACTATTCTACCCAAATTGCTTTATCTATTCAGAGTCCTCCCTATTCCAATTCCTTCCTATTTTTTGAGAATAGTACAAAAAAGAGCAACTTTGTTTATATGGGGCTCTTCTAAACCACGTATACCTATACACACACTACATCTTCCCAAAAATAAAGGAGGCCTGGGATACCCTAATTTTACTAACTACTACAGAGCAGCACATTTAGCCAGTCTGTCCAAATACCATGCAAAACAGGAAATCCCATTATGGGTATTTATAGAGGCTTCAGAAAATGACCCTCTATTAATATCAAACTTATTATGGCTTGATCCTAAAGACCGCTTTAAAATTCATAATCCCATAACTAAACACTTCTTATCTCTATGGGATAAACTAAAAACCAAATATCAGTTACAATCTCCACACAATCCTCTCCTTTCTTTTATCAGAAATCCGGCCTTTTATCCGGCATGGATCTACCCAAATTCTTTTAAAGCTTGGACAACATCAGGCATTCAGACACTAAATGACTTCATAGCATCTAAATCATTCCTTTCATTCCCATCGCTTAGAGAAAAATATGATCTACCAAACTCTGAGATATTTAGATATCTCCAAATCAAAAATTTCTATACACCATTCCTAAAGGGGGATACACCATTATCCCAATTATCCATTTTTGAATCAATCTGTACAAAAGATCCATTTGCTAAAGGTACAATTTCATCACTTTATAATCAACTAGAAAAGGTACAATTTCTGGGGAAATTGTGAAAAGTGTTCTTGCCTCTACATCTGGAGTGAGCGGAGTAACTGGGGGGAGTGCCTGGAGTAACTGTTGTGTGGTTGGAGTAACTGTGGAAAGGTTGAACTGGGCAGATGGGCAGAGTAACTGTGTGGAGTGTTTGTAGTGAGTAAAGATAGTAAACATTACACTAACCAATTGATTGATCAAATTTAAAAAGTGCACAAGTGCTAATGATGTAGAAGGTAGAAATATCGGTAAATGACTTTGTCGGACACAGACTTAAGGGTTACCAGGATTTATTCCGCCCCAGCCAAAGCATAGCACCTGACGGACTCGCGTCCCAAAATCAAGTGTGTCAAAAACAGTTTACACAGTGTACATATAATTTCAATATATTGTATCACAAGCGAACTGGCGGTATATTTCCGTTATACATTAACATTAACATTAACATTTTGAACAGTCAACTTTTTGAACTTTTTGGATACAAGGCAATTCATTAAAGCATATACTTTAAACCCTTACAAATTTTCAGTTTCTCTGCAGTTTTGCTCCTTGCTGTTTCTTTGTCTTACTAATCAGCAAGCAGGCTATAGCACAGGAAGGAGAGGGTGAGTGTGATGAGGACAGTGTGATAGGGCGAGCTGACGTGCTGCATCTACCGTCTGTAGGACGGGTGATCGTTTTAGCCAGCCGGCTTCTTATGCTTATTTGAATCTGCTACACTGTAAGTGTTATTTTAATTCTTTTAATAAACCTCAAAACCAGGATTACGCTATGTTGTTTCCCTCTCTTTTCCCGGGGTACCCCTAAATGAGAACAACCCCCCAGCTAGGAGTCTTTTATTAATCTCCATGATAAGAGTGATTTCCTGTGACTTGGTGGACTAGTGGTATCATCACCCTTTGGCTGTATGAAGTGGCATGTCGTTTCCTAGAAGCCCATCCAATGAAAGGCCCTGACCGGGTTAAGGTCGCAAGCCCCCTTGTGCTTGCCGTTTGGTAAGCGCGCATTTTATTTTCAGCTACCACCGTGGTGCGGTGGAGGAATTTTTTCTATTTTACATTTCCTGCTTTAAAAAAATGGGGTCTGAGCCTATGTATTTTCACAACATTTATTTGGACTTTATTCACTGTGTTAGGACTGTCCAGTGAACACTTATTGATTTAGGTTTCAAGAACTGTGTTAGTTATTTAATTTGGGTTCTAACCAATTAGTCCTATTCAACACTGGTACTAGTATTTACTCCTATTTACAGCGCTGCTATATTTGTTATATTGTTGTATTAGTGTGTGTATCTCACATAGAGTGGCTGCTTTTGTTATTATGTCGTTTTTTGTAATTTTTTTTCACTAAGTTATTTTCATCACTATTTTGGTTATCCCCTATTTGGTCATTCACAATATTTCACGAACAGGTACCCTTTTTGGGTGCACTACAGCGCGGTATTCCTCTTACTATATGATGAGGACAGATGTCTGTGATGGATGGGGGGGAGTAAGTGAGTTCAGTGTCTAACAAGTACACCGAACATGAAATATAGAGAATGATGTTTAGCTAATTGTAAATGGTCCCACATAACTATGGCCACGTAAACTGACCCTCATTGCCACTTTATCTGTTTGATGACCACTGTCTCACAACCACTGTTTCCTGGCAACACTCATGCCCTGTTTATGCAGGCTCTAAGCGTGTTCACAACCACTGCTCAAAACACAATACACAGGATAATGGTAGCTGTAATAACTGTGCAGTACTCCTGACTGGAGACACTGCTGCACCCTGGAGATGTAAATGTGATCCAACAGTGTGTTTTTTTCTGTGGTGGCTGCCCAGACCAGTTGAGTATATCCTCTTGAGTGAAGAAGGTCAGATATTGGCTTCTTTTCTCTGCACAGAAAATCTTCATTGAAATCTCCACAGAGTATTATAGGTTGGCAATCCATTATTTCCAAAGATTCCAAGAGGCCCAGAAGGTTAGTAAGGAATTGGCCAATACTGTAATCCGGTGGCCTGTAAACAACAGCGATCAAAGCTTGTACAGGGGACTCCAGTTTGACAACCAAGAACTCCAAGTCAGTCACATTGTGATGATACTGCTTTTCATAGGCCTTGAAATGGTTTCTGACATACAAGGCGACACCTCCGCCACTTTTACTTGCAATGTCAGGAAGGTTTGTGTACGAGAGGTGTCTGTTGCGTTTGAACAGGTTGTAGCCCTCCAGCTGGAGACTTTCAGCAACAGAAGAGCCTGAGAGATGAGTTTCAGTGAAACATAAAACATCTCCAAGTGTCAACTCATGGTGAGATTTGATATCTTCAATGTGAGCTGGTAATCCTTCCGTGTTGTGATGGATAATTGTTAATGTTTGCTGTTTGTCTGTTGTCTGTAGAAACTTTAACAGGGGCATAACACTTTCCAGTGATGCATTCTTCATTGAATCCAGGGAAGCTGTGATTTCAGGATCAGCAAAGATCTTCTTCTCATCAAAGTCGGTTATGTACAGTCCTTGTAGTGTAGTCGTTCTACTCAGAGCAACATAGGCCATTCCCGGTTGGAAGACCCGTTTCAATGAGACCACTGCCGACTGTATCGACATCCCCTGACACTTATGAATCGTACATCCAAAAGCCAACTTCAGGGGGAACTGCCTGCGAACAACTCCTTTCTGTCTCAGGTTTTCCTCTACCCTTTCTATGTACACCAAGTTGTCAGCATCACAAGACGACTTGTTACGGTATCTCTGTCCTGCATTTGGATTGTCCAGCACAAGCCCAAGCTTGTTTACCGTAGTAGCACCATTCTCAGTCTGGATGATTATTCTTGCAATCTTGCCAAATGTCCCGTTAACAAGCCCGTCTTCTACATCAATGTTTCTTGTGACCATGATACGGGCACCTTCAGCTGCTTGCAGTGTGTCAATCAGATTGTCTTTGTGTCCTTTAAAAGGTTGGTGTTGCCTCAGCATCACTCCTGTCTTAGGGTCTTTTCTGTAATCGTCGGCATCTATGTTGGTGACGTTTGAATGGAGAACAGACACAGTTGCAGCATTATGTTTGTGAACCTCTTTGTTGGTGGCAAATATGTGTAGCACGTCATTAGGGCAGTGGGTGGGATCTGTAAAAGCCTGAGCAAGCAGAGCTTTGTCATCATTGCTTAAGGTGCCAGTCTTCTGCTTGACTCTGATTCTATTCAAAAGCTCAGCAAATGAAATGTCTTCCTTCTGTCGCATGATCTCTGTCAGCGTGATCATCTGAAAGTTGTCTTTCCAGACGTCATTGGTATTTTCCTCAAACACGCAGAGTGGCTTACTTTTTCCCAGTGGGGGGACCTGGTAAAAGTCTCCTACTGCTAGTACTGACATACCACCAAAAGGTTTCTTACTGCCTTTGATTTGCTGTAATCTCCAGTTGATGTAGGCAAACAGGGGCTTTGAAATCATTGACACCTCGTCAATAACAATGATCTCCGCATTTGACAGCTGTGCCCTCACTTCATCTATTAGATTTCCAAGTCCTTGGTAGGGTGGCTTCAAGCTTCTTGGCAACTTCAGCAGAGAATGCAATGTGTTGCCTGAAATGTTGAAAGCTGCTGTTCCTGTAAATGCAGTTAGTAAAACGCTGGGCATGGATATGTCTGCTTCCTCACGTAGTCTGGTAAGTTTACAGAGTATCTTTGTCGCCTCAGCATAGATGCACTTTATCAGGTGTGATTTGCCTGTCCCTGCACCACCAGTGACAAAGTAATAGAATGGGTCAGGATTTAGGCCACGCACACGGTTAGTGCACCAGTCACAAACTGAGTAGAATGTCTGAGCTTGTGTCCGGTTAAGGTTTCTGTACATTTTCCGAAGGAAATCAGGGCACATTTGTGGGGCTTTCACAGTAAGCGCAATTCCACCTGTTTGTTTGTGACGTGTATACTCCGGAACATCATCTTGTTCATTCTCATGAAGTGGCTCCCCTTCTTTGCGTTCCTCTACACATTCCAACCTATCCAACTCAGCTTCTGGGGCAAAGGTGTTCCAAGCATCTTCAACAGGTCCGTTTTTTACAAAGTCATCCAAGACTTGTTCCACAATTTTGTTGTGTTGTTCGAACTTCTTTTGGTTGCTGGTAACAATTGCAGACACTGCTTGGATTGCTTCTTCTCCTGGTAAGCTCACACAGGCGCCTTTGTAAAAATCCTGGTGTGTTGGGAACCTTACAGTTTTCAGTGATGACTCTGAACGGTGGGGGAGGTACAGTTTAAGCAGTCTGCCGTAGTAGTTCTCAGGGTCCTTCTTCTCTGAGAAGCGTGCGTACCTGATGATTGCAGGCTTCCCTCTCGTGCGTTTTTGAATCATTCCCATTTCATTCAATAGGCTGACACGCTTGCTGTCTTCCTTTTGCTTGCCATCTTCCTTCTGCTTGCCATAGACAACCCTGTAATGGGATGCAAAGTCTGCCAGACACATGGACTCAAACTCTGGTGTTTCAGGTCTGGCTCTGTATTTGTCGACAAAACTCGTCATCCACACATTAAGAGAATCGGCTGGTTTGTTCTGCAATGCACTGAGCGGGAGACTCATTTTCAGTGCGTTGTCACCAGTTGGCAGAAAAACAACCTCACGTGAGCAAGACTTCATTTTCAGGCTGCACGTACGGGCCACAGACTCCTGGGCGCTGACCTCTCTGTGTTTTGAATAAGCCTGAAGAACCTCTTTCATTTCTTCTCGTTCTGTCGCTGTTTCTGGGCTCATTTCTTTGACTATTGTTTTGAGATAGTCACTCAGCTCCCGTTCTGGCTTGGATATGTAGGACAACATGTACATGATGCAACCATACTCATCAAGAATGTACTGGATGTCCATGTTGGCGTTCCAGGCCGTCAGCAAATGTGGATTATAGTTGTTCACCCAGCAGTCCTTGACATCACGCCTCATTAGAATCACGCTTGAGGAGGTCAATGCCTGAATGTAGGAGTTGTACTGATTCAAAGTCATATCACACTGTGCCAGTAGCTGTGACATGTCTTCAAGCTGCACTTTTGGGTTATTAAGCAAATCCCAGACTGGTTTCAGTTTGTTTTTGGCTGCTTGTGGTTTCATTGCACAATCTCCTTGTTCTTCTGGCATCGGGTAAGTTATCCTCGTTTTTCTAATAGGTGGCTTTGGAAATCCAAATCTGCATACTCTGTTACCTTTCTTGCATGATTTTGAATGAGATCTGCTGTGCATTTGAAGTTCTGTTACAAATCTGTGAAGTAAGGCCTGTTTGGCTTCATCAGGCAGCTGGCATGAGATGTTATGATCTATAAAGGCACACACCTTGTCATCACTGTCTTGTCCAAATATAGGAGCTCCTGCTACCCAACAGAGACAATGTATATGAGGGCTCCCTCTCGCCTGAAATTCAACCCGGTAAAAGTAATCGATAACTTCACCAATTGGCTGTGCAGGACCCAACAGCAGCTCTCGCATCAGAGCATCAACCCGTTTGTCAAACATGCGCATGGTGGTCACTGGGTTGCCTCGAAGAATGTCACACTTTTCAGCCCAGTCTAGCCCCGCAAAATCCACCTTTTGACCTTGTTGTGCCTTTATTGCCGTTATTACCTCTGGCCATCTGAATTCTGCAGCAGAGAAGGTAAGAAAAAATGTTGGCTTACCCAATTGTCTGACCATGGCTAGCAAATTCTTCAGATTTTTATCCCAGTAAGCTGGACTCCCTCTCAGTGGTTGCATGAACCTTGTGGCATCTCGGTTTCGCACCAACCTCTCAACCTCACACTTGTCCTGTAGCAGCTTGTTGGATATTTTCCGTCCATCCCTGGTATTGGGTTTTCCTTTCCTTAACTGGATGGACATGCTGCTTTTGGCCATGTGTGTTTCTGTGACAAACTGCGCAAAGAAGAGGTAGCTTGTGTCTCTTGCAAAACGAGTATCAACACAAAAAAGCCTTGCATTGAAATACATGCTCGGGGACAGTTTGACTTGTCTTGCCTGGTCCAATGTATTCTGTCCAGTAGGGAACTGAACAGGGAAAGCCATTGCCTCAAGCCTAGGAACTTTAAAGAAGCTGACAGGTGTGTTTCCTTGTGCAGGTGCAATGCTGAATATTCCATCACCGTGTGTCAGTGCTTCCTCTCCAAGGTCAGATGGCTGCAAACAACTGTCTAGGCCAATTCCAGGTCTTAGTGTATCCTTCTCATCCTCTGCATTGGGAGGTTGTTGGTCATGGCCTTCCTGTTGCTCAGAAGCAGCCGGTAAACATGCAGACTGTACCTCTGATGGATCACAATTTTCGATGCGTTCAAGTATCTCCATCATTTCAGTTTCGTCACAACTGTCAAGTTCCATCCCATCATCATTATCATCATCATCAGCGATTGTCTCATCCACTCTAATTGAAATGTCACTGTAGTCGGGGTGTGTGTCAATGAGTTTTGACAGACCTGCTACTACATTTCCCATGTTGACATAATGAAACAGCTGGTGGCCTTTGTAAGTCAGACGTCTTTTCAGCTTGACACTGTGTAACTGGGATTTGCTGTGCGATCTTGGTAGAGTATTGACCGTGGTTTCCACCTCGGATGGCACACACACTACAGCGCCATGTATAGCTGCCTGTCGACCTTTGGGAAGTGTGATGATCTTGGCAAATGGCAGTATTTTGGCCAAAAGTTGTCTTTCCAGCACATTCAAATCGCAGAGCTCTGGGGGAATGGGCGCCAGCTCCATGTTGTTAGCTACAGCGATGGATGATTTGTGTCCTGCTTTTAAATGTAAATCACAGTTGTGACAAATCCATTCTTTGGTCCTTTCATCTGGTACGGTGCATTGATCAGGTCCTTGACAGTGATTGTTGCACACATGGACATATTTCCCTGTCAAACAGGCAGCAACAATGTGTAGATTCTTCTTGTAATTGCTGTGAATGCAATGTTTCACTTGGTTAGGGAAAAGGGTGCGATGACACATCGTGCACACAAATGTTGGCCCAGCTTTAATGCATTCATGGAAAGTGGATATAGCTGTCTGCATTAGGCTGTTGTCCACTGGTTGACTGCATTCCCGCATGACACGAGTCCATCGTCTGTATTTCATTCTTATTTTGAAGGCACATTGCATCTTATGGGTTATGCGAAAATCTGCTTGAGTTTGACGCTTCATTTTCATGTAACTCATGCAATGTTGCAAGTGACGTTTTCTGAAAGCAGGATCATTATGATATTTTCTGGTGATGTATTGCTTCTGCTTCAACTTGAAATCGACATTTGTGGCATATTTTCTGGTGATGTATTGCTTCTTCTTCAAGTTGTAATCTGCATTTGTCGCATATTTTCTGGTGGTGTACTGCTTCTGTTTCAAGTTGAAATCTGCATTTGTCGCATATTTTCTGGTGATGTATTGCTTCTGCTTCAAGTTGAAATTGGCATCTGTTGCATATTTGCGAATGATATATTGCTTCTGCTTCAACTTAAAATCAGCATCTGCTCTGTATCGGCTGGTGATGTATGTCCTTTTCTTATTGGTGACAGACATCTTTGTAGCCTTGAAATCACGCCTTCTTTCATTTCTGTGTCTTGTCTTCAGTTTTTGTCGTCTCTGTGCATTTAATTTGGACAATGCCTTACTGTCCTTCCATATGCCCTGTGAGGATTTCGCATCAACTGACCGTGGAGAATGCTTGCTGGCTGGGAATCCAGTGTGTGTTACATCTTTGGTCATCTGTGTCACTTTGTTCTCCACATGCTTTGCATTATGTGGTTTGTCAGATTGCACCAGTGGGGACAGCAAACCATCTGACAGACGTCTTGCACGATGAAATGAGACTGGCATGAAGTCATACTGCAGTCCATCAATAGGGCCTCTGGTGTCTGTAAGGAGCAATTCATACAACTTATAAATCCTTGCCCCCATATCACTCAAATGTGTAAAAGTGATCATAACAGCTTTTCCTTTTCCAGTGGCAGGAAGTCCATCCTTATTTCGACTATGAGAATCAAACAGTCCATATCTCCCAGACTTGTCTCTGAACAATGCAATGCAATATGGCACTACTATAAAAAGTGCATGTGTAACATCTGCATTGAGGCACTGAAGTCTTGTGGAGAGGTCAACAAACCAACCTTGGTTGTCACCGTCTACCGTGTCTCTCATACATCCCGATAACACTGGAGATTTAACAACGTTATACTCATATTTGTCAGTGTTGACTCTGAGGGGCACTTCTTCCATTGTCAAGTGTTGATGCTGATAGACATTTCTTTGTTTTAGCTGTTTTATTGTTGAGCCATACAAGCTGTTGCCCTTCTTCAGTATTTGATCAAGATCACCCTTTCTCACATCATCAAGCTCACTGTGGTATGCCAAAAATGTCAGAGCCATGCATGTACACTGTTTGTTCCTTAACCTTCCATAGCCATGATGACCCTGATGAAATGATGCCTGCACAGAAATCTCACTTGGTACACATGGTTCTTGCATGCCATGGTTTTCAGAAGTGCCCATCACACTGTCACTGTGCTCTTGAACTTGACACTGAGTTGAACATGAAAATGACACCACAGGTTCACTATGTACCTCCTGGGCACATTCACTGTCACAAACCTCCATATCCACTATGCTGCTGTGGGGCTCCGGATCCAGTTTAGTCCAGCGTATCTTTGCAGCTTTAGATCTCTTTCCTTTAGATGGCATGATGATATTTGTGGAAGGAGCTATAATTCTCCTCAGAGCTTTGTTCGAAGAGCTATAATTCCCCTCAGAGTTGTGTTGGAGGAGGAGCTATAATTCGCCTCAGAGCTGTGTGGGAGGAGCTATAACTCCCCTCTGAGCTGTGTGGGAGGAGCAATAATGCTATAATTCCCCTCAGAGCTGTGTGGGAGGAGATACAATTCCCCTTAGTGTTGTGTGGGAGGAGCTATAATTCCCCTTAGAGCTGTGTGGGAGAAGCTATATTTCCCCTCAGAGCTGTGTGGGAGAAGCTACATTTCCCATCAGAGTTGTGTGGGAGAAGCTATAATTCCCCTCACAGCGGTGTGGAAGAAACTATAATTCCTCTCAGAGTTGTGTGGGAGGAGCTCTAATTCTCCTCAGCTGTGTGGGAGGAGCTATAATGCTAAGCTGTAATTCCCCTCAGAGCTGTGTAGGAGGAGCTATAATTCCCCTCACAGCGGTGTGGGAGAAACTATAATTCCCCTCAGAGTTGTGTGGGAGGAGCTATAATGCTAAGCTATAATGCTATAATTCCCCTTTGAGCTGTGTGGGAGGAGCTATAATTCCCCTCAAAGCTGTATTGGAGGAGCTATAACTTCCCTCCAAGCTGTGTGGGAGGAGCTATAATGCTATAATTGTCCTTAGAGCTGTGTGAGAGGAGCTATAATTCCCCTCAGAGCTTTGTGATTTTTTTTTTTCAAAAATGATTTTGTTTTTTTGTTTTTTCAAAAATGATTTTGTTTTTTTGTTTTTTCAAAAATGATTTTTTTAAATGATTTTTTTTTTCAAAAATGATTTTTTTTTTAATTTTTTTTTTTTCAAAAGTAATTTTTTTTTCAAAAATATATTTTTTTTTCAAAAATATTTTTTTTTTCAAAAATTAATTTTTATTTTTTTCAAAAATATTTTTTTTTTTACATGGGGCGGTCATAATGTTTTGGCTGATCATGGGGTGGTCATAATGTTTTGGCTGATCATGGGGTTGTCAGCTTTTGTCACCTCCCACTCTAGTTTTGAACATTTCGCCATTCATTCCTATGGGACCAATTTTGCCGCAAAAACGACGATATTTCGTGGACCATTCGGCGAAACGTTCCACAAAGTAATAGCACACCAATCGGGAAAAATCCGCACGTTTCGGTATATTACTTGTCTCTGTAGTGTGGAAAATGTGGGAGGAGTCTACAAGCATTATCAAGTCTAGCAGATGAAGTCACATGCATTTGGGGTGTCTCAGCATCTTGTGTTTACAACCACTGTTTCCTAGCAACATTTCCTTTTGAACATTTTGCCATTCATTCCTATGGGACCAATTTTGCCGCAAAAACGACGATATTTCGTGGACCATTCGGCGAAACATTCCACAAAGTAATAACACACCAATCGGGAACAATCCGCTCGTTTCGGTATATTACTTGTCTCTGTAGTGTAAAAACTGTGGGAGGAGTCTACAAGCATTATCAAGTCTAGCAGATGAAGTCACATGCATTTGGGGTGTCTCAGCATCTTGTGTTTACAACCACTGTTTCCTAGCAACGCTCATGCCCTGTTTATGCTTCCCAAATACTACTTCATCAAAACTGCCCCATCAGAATTACCCCATCAAAACTGCCCCATCATATTCCTCTATTATAAATCAGTACATGGTGTGTCTGTCCCCTCCCCCGGGCTCTGTAATCAGCTGAGATGCTCCAGCCACCTTCCCCCCCTGTGTATAACAGAAGCTTTGGTAACCATGGCAACAAAACAAACACTAACAGTACACTCTGATTAATGGCTAAAATTTCCTGAAATGACCTCTAAACAAATGGCCGTATTTTAAAAACTATACATCCTACAGCGAAGATCTTTATATTGTGAGAATCACAAGACCCAGACCTAGATTTTGATGTATAGTATGTCTGTGAAATATTAAAAATGAAGGCACGGTCGCAGTTTAGAAATTGCCCTTCAAATTTGGAGGGGGCTAGAGTGTAGTTTCAATGAATGTCAATGGACGGCGTGAGTTACAAACAAATGGTCATATTGTGAAAACTATCAGGACTATGGCTTAGCCGTGGACATGTTTAGTGGCAGCAGGGATAGCTGAACGTTTTGATATAAGATTTGTGTAGGTGGGCTTGAAAATGAGGGAGTGGCGGCAGTTTAGAAATCATGTTCTGATTTTCCAGCTTTTGCCATCTCCCACTCTAGTTTCCCCATTCATTCCTATGGGACCAATTTCGCCGCAAAAATGACGATATTTTGTGAACCATTCGGCGAAACGTTCCACAAAGTAATAGCACACCATTCGGGAACAATCCGCACGTTTCGGTATATTACTTGTCTATGTAGTGTAAAAACTGTGGGAGGAGTTAGGGTGGTAAATTTGGCTATAATAATAAGAATAATATATATGTGAGATAACAGTAAGTGGTCTTGCTATGCAAGAACACTTAATTATATGGAGTAGCAAATCTTAATAGACCCTCTTACGTTCAGAGGTGGGAGGAGGACCTGGGACGAACTTTAGAAGACACGGACTGGTCTAACATATGGCTCACATCTAAGTCATCTTCACCCAACATCTTAGCACTGGAGACAAATTATAAAGTCCTAACTCGCTGGTACCTTGTACCCGCTAGAGTGGCAAAATATTCACCTAATACCTCAGCTCTTTGTTTTCGAGGATGCCCAGAAATAGGCACACATTTACACATATGGTGGACGTGCCCAGTAATCCAAATCTTCTGGAAGGAAGTCTTCGTGATTGCATCTAAAATATTTAAAAAAATAATACAACCAGATCCATATATAACTTTACTTAATGATCCACTCTCTCAATTCAAATTTATGATCCAACTAATAACGGCTGCAAAACAAACAGTGGCCAAGGGATGGAAATCTCCTACATTGGTACTAGCAGAAACAATTCACAGAATGAATAATACAATGTCCCATGCTAAGATGGTAGCCATCGATCAAAATCAAATTCCAAAATTTGAAAAACTTTGGCATCCTTGGATAAAACAACAGTTCCTGTCAAACTTCAATGACTCTGTCCTGTTGCCATGGTAACAGATTAAATGACTTACAGAGACACCCATTCTAAGGCTTCAAA
This sequence comes from Aquarana catesbeiana, assembly GCF_042186555.1. Taxonomy (NCBI): domain Eukaryota; kingdom Metazoa; phylum Chordata; class Amphibia; order Anura; family Ranidae; genus Aquarana; species Aquarana catesbeiana. Next base: position 279,911,261 of record NC_133325.1, read on the forward strand.
GAGAACTAAAAAGAATAATAAACTGACGAGCGGGACAACCTTGTGGACCATACCTCTACCTTTCTACCCTTTTTCTTCTTTCTCTTTCCTTTTTTCCACCTTATGATTAAAGCTCATTATCAGAATTTATTTGACCTATATACACTCTACCTATAAACAATATGTATAGTAGGTATAAATCATTTAAATACCTACAAAAGTAACTAAGGAAATGATATATATCTTTAATTTAGGTTTACGTGAACCCAATGTTTAATATTTGAAATTTCATGATATTTACCTATATAAACCCTACTGTAAAACAATGAGCTTACTTTATAGATCCTTGTAAACTTACTTTATGTATCTTTATAATATTGTATACTCAATAAACTTCTTTTGACAAGGAAAAATGGCATGGGTTCCCCCCCAGTCCATTACCAGGCACTTTGGGTCTGGTATGGATATTAAGGGAAACCCTGCACCCAAATTAAAAAAAAATGGTGTAGTGGTCCCCCAGGCACTATATACTCTGAACAGCAGTATATATACTATACGGCCTGCCCTATATACTCTGCAGAAAATTGGGCCTTAGGTGTTGGTGGTACCAGAACATTGTAAGCCCTCACAATTACTCTTGGTGAGCGCAAGAACGGGCCCTGCTGTGAAATACTATATCAAAAATTGTAATTACATGGCCCTGTTAAACAAGGGCAGAAAACTGGGCCTTTGGTGGTACCAGAGCACTGTAAGCCCTCACAGTTACGCTTGTTGGGCGCAGGAATGGGCCCTGCTATGAAATATTATATCAAGAATTGTAATTATATGCCCCTGTTAAACAAGGACAGAAAAATTGGGCCTTGGGTGGTGGTGCCACAACACTGTAAGCCCCCACAGTTACTCTTGGTGAGCACAAGAACGGGCCCTGCTGTGAAATACTATATCAAAAATTGTAATTACCGTATTAGATACTGTGTACACCATCACAAAAGTATTAGCAACTGTACTATGGTTGCACTGTATTTTATACTGTGTACACCACCAGAAGTATAGTAGACACTGTGCACACTCAAATTAGATACTGTGTACACCGCCTGCACTGTATTAGCAACTGTACTATGGCTGCACTGTATTGTGTACTGTGTACACCACCAGAAGTGTAGTAGAAACTGTACACACTGTATTAGATACTGTGTACACCGCCTGCATTGTATTAGCAACTGTACTACGGCTGCACTGTATTTTATACTGTGTAAACCACCAGAAGTGTAGTAGACACTGTACACACTGTATTAGATACTGTGTACACCACCTGTGTACACCACAAGTGTATTATAAACAGTACACCACAGAATTCACTGACGATATAGGCTACACTGGATGCAGAATATATATATATATATATATATATATATATATATATATATATATACACTGCCTGCACTGACTAAATATAGAGTAAACACTGAATATATAGCCTATTCTAAATGCAGAGTATGTGTGTGTGTGTGTGTGTGTGTGTATATATATATATATATCAGTCAAATACACTGCCACTAACTGAATAAACTGCCTGCTTAATGTAACTCAAGCTATCTCTCTGTCCACACCAACAACACTACACAGGGCCTTCCCCGTGTAATCTGCCTTATATAGTGTAGGGTGTGGACTTAGTCCCCCTGAGCCATGATTGGCCAAAGGCACCCTGCCTTTGGCCAATTATGGCTCACTTAGCAGAGGGCACTGTGATTGGCCAAAGCATGCAGGTCAGGTGTATGCTTTGGCCAGTCATCATACAGCAATGCACTGCAATCTTGCAGTGCATTTTGAGGCATTCCGTGGCATTCGAATTTGCTGCAAACGCCCCATAATGTTCGCTGTTCTGTGAACGGGTGAATACTCGATGTTCGAGTTAAACACCCGAACATCAAGCTCATCCCTAGTGACGACCAGTCAGGCGTTCCGGGTTGACAACGCCAGCAGCACGACGTCCAGCTCTATTCACAGCCCTTGGTGTTCAGTGGTTCAGAAAGATTAGTTTGGCAACTTTCCAAACAAAATCAGCATGAACCACAGGCTTGTCACTCTTTTTTTTAGCAGAATTTAAGCATTACACAAGCATTGCTCAGGAAGATGCCTGAAGATCTTCTTGTAATGCTTTTTTGTTGTTTACTCATTGCTGGATAAAATGCCATTGCTTGGTTGGCTCTGTCAACACCTCCCATGGTTTTCTTGTAGTCTATCACTACCTGTGGCTTCATAATGTCTTTCCCACCTTTTGTGCGTATCATGACAGTGGAGGTATTATGGATTGTACAGTGCCATCATTTTGCTTTTCTGCCAGGCAACCATTTCTCCAGTCTTGAGCTTCTTATTGCCAAAGATTGGCGGCATGTCATGCTGGTTAGCCCTAATGGTCCCATAGGCATCCGTTTTGTTCTGCAGAAGGAACTCATAATGTTTAGGAGATGTGTAAAAGTTGTCTGTAGTTACACAATAGCCCTGATTTAGCAATGGTTCAATCAATGAAATAACAGAAGATGTTGCCATTCAATAATTACTGTATTTTGGGTTGAATTTGGTTCCTTTCCCAGTGTATAGGACGGAATTCCAAATGTAACCAGTTGTCTATTCACATAGCATGAAGGATTTTACGCCAAATCGTGCTCTTTGATGCCATATATTGTATCCAGCTGAGCCTTCCCTTGTAGGCCATTAGGCTTTCATTTATGCTGATGTCTCTATCTGGCATATAGCTCCGTCAGAAATTCTTCAGAATCATTTGATATACTTCCCAAATTTTTTTTGAGTTTTGGTGCTGGATGAGTAGTTTCATCAAACTCTTAATTTTTTTCAAAGTACAAACACTTCATTATCAGGGAAAATTTGTACTCTGACATGACCGTGCCAAAGAATGGAGTGGCAAGTAATTCATTGGTTGTCCAATACCACTTCTACAGGGGTTTCCCCACCACTCCCTGAAGAATTATTAGGCCCAGAAATTTCCAAATGTTTTCTTTGGTCACTGGTTCCCACTTTCTACTTCTTGAAAACTTCCGATGCATAGCAGCTTGTTGCTCTTGGTACTGGTTTGTCTCCGTAACAATTTTTCAAATAACCTCATCAGTCAAAAATAGTTGTAGGTATGCCAAGGGGTTGTCATCTTCAACATTCACTTTCATACCAGGTGCTCCAGTAAATGGGAATCTTGAGGGCGCTGCGTAATCCATACCACAGTCAATAAAGCGCCAAGTCCACACATCACTGAGCTCAGTCGCAGGATCAACGCTGAAATCACTTTCTGTGTCTGATGACAAATTTCCCCACGAATCGCTATCATTCAATTCTGCAAGTGTTTCTGTATCACTATCACTGTTTTCCAGCAGGTCATAAACCGCTTTTTGGATGCCATGGACGTTCTCCATTTTCCAGGCAGAAAGAACAGTAAAACTGCAGGCAAGGGCACTAGACAAAGCTCTGGGGGGCAAACTGGGGTCAAATGATTTGATACAGTAATGTAATCCAATAAATTTACAATGTATTGTGTGTGTTGTGATTTATACATTTTGAATCTGCCGCCGGTTCCACCCTCTGCATCGCGGCGCTCACAGGCAAGGGAAGCGAGAACATACAGAGCATCGGGCAGAAGATCCGGCCTTCGGACACAGCGGGAGTACATCGTGGGGACAAGGTAAGTCACCTCTTCCAGGATCCAGTGTGGCTCTGGGTTACCGCTGATGGTACTGAAATTTCTCCCTGAGCCACACTCGAGAATACCGCCAAGGAGGTTAAATAAGAAATAAATTGAAAACAGAATAGGATTTATTAAAAAAAGTCTCTAGAATCTTGGTGTGGGGAGCAAGGCAAAACATAACGGAAAATTGAATACTCACTTTTCTGTAATTTTCCTTTCCTGGTGCCTACCCATGGCAGCATATCAATGGTTGGTTGCTCCGCCCTCGTCCAACCCACAGGACCACGTAACTCTATAAAAAAAAGAGCTACTCCCCCCTCAGGTATTCTTGTAACTAGTCTTCAGAACTTTAAGGATTATTGAAGGGAGGGTGTATGCTGCCATGGGTAGGCACCAGGAAATGAAAATTACGGAAAGGTGAGTATTCAATTTTCCATTTTCTTGGTGCCTCCCATGGCAGCATACCAATGGTAAATAACTCGCTTACAGGGAGGGTACTGCAATAATAATTTTTAATGAGTTTGCAGAACAGACCGTTCTAAGGTCCTTTTCCCAAAGTCTCGGGAGGTGAGGACCGCCGGATCTAGGCTATAGTGCGACATGAAGGTGTTGAAGGATGACCAACTAGCCGCTCTTCAAATTGTCTCAGGGGAGACTTGAGCCAAAGCTGCCCAAGAAGAAGCCATTCCCCGCGTTGAGTGAGCATTCACCGCAGATGGGACTGAGAGACCACTAGCCCGATATGCTTTTAGAATTAGTTTCACGATCCAGCTGGCCAAGGTCATTTTGGAAGTCGCCATTCCTTTCCTTGCGCCCTTGGGAACAACAAATAGCCGCTGATCCTTGCGTAATTGTTGAGTCAGTTCTAAATAACGCCTCAGGGACCTGGCCACATCCAATTCATGTAGTCTTGAAGAGGTTGGATTTTCTCCGAAGGCCGGGAGAACCCATTCTTGATTGAGATGGTAAACTGAGGGTACCTTCGGGACAAACTGGTGAATAGGCTGCAGCACTACCCTGTCTGGAAAAAACGTGACATAAGGCTCCTGTGCCCCTAGAGCTTGAATTTCTGACACCCTAGGCCCTGATGTGATGGCGATCAGAAAGGTCGTCTTCCAGGTAATATTCTCCAATGAACATACTTCAGTGGGAGCAAAGGGTGGATTAGCCAAGGCATTGAGGACCACTGTCAGATCCCATTTGGGAAAGAGGGTTTTCCTGGGAGGGCATAATCTTATGACTGCCTTCAGTAAATGGTCTACGAGGGGATTTAGTGCCCAGCGTGTGTCCGTTAAGGCTGATAAGGCTGAAACCTGAACTTTCAGCATGTTGAGGCTTAAGCCTAAATCTAGGCCCGACTCCAGAAATAGAAGAATATTTTGGACTCCAGGCTCCAGCGGATTGAAATTGCTAGATTCTGCCAGCTGAGCAAATTTTTTCCATACCCTGTAATAGGTGGCATTGGTAGATGACTTCCTGGCTTGTAGTAATGTTTGGATTACCTCATGTGAGCACCCTAAGTCGCCCAGCCTATTCCGCTCAATTTCCAGACCTTCAAGTCCAGGATTTCCAGATGTGGGTGAAAGAAATTGCCCTGAGATAGGAGGTTGTCCGAGTGGGGAAGCAGATATGGGTCGCACAGAGCCAATTTGACTAACAGCGGAAACCACGGTCTCCTTGGCCAGTATGGGATGACCGCCAGGATAGTGACCTTCTCCGATGTCAGGCGCTGGAGGAACCTCAGAATCAGAGGAACCGGAGGGAATGCATACCCCTTATGGAAGTCCCAGGGCTGAATTAGGGCATCCACCCCTGCTGACCTTGGGGATGGGAATATCAAGAAGAACAGAGAGGTCTTCATGTTGAACGGGGAAGTGAAAAGATCTGTCTGGGGGGTTCCCCACTGTTGGCATATCCAGTGAAAAACTTGAGGGTCCAGTGACCATTTGATGTTGTTGCAGAAGGACCTGGAAAGGTAATTGGTTAGCTGATTCTCGGGGGCTGGGATGTACACAGCCCGCAGATCGACCAAATTGCTCTCGGCCCAAGATATAATTGGGGCTACCTCACTGTTAGGGACCTGCTGTGTGTCCCTCCTTGGTTTTGAACACTGCTGCTCAGTTTTCCATCTGGAGCAGTATGGACTTGCCCTTGAGAAGTGAAGCTAGATGTAAAATTGCCATCCATGCTGCTCTTAGCTCTAGGATGTTGGAAATCATCCCTTCCGCCTTGAACCGCCATCTTCCTTGTACCAGCTGGTTCTGGTAGTGTGCCCTCCATCCTAGTTGACTTGCGTCCAATGTAAGGACAGACCATGACATGGGTCCCAGGGAATGATGGGTTAGAAGGTTGGGTGGTCTCGTCCACCACCACAGGCTGGCTTTCATGGCAAAGGTGATTAATATTAATTGTCCCAAGTGTTTCCTTCTCTACTGCACCAGAAACCCTGACTGGAAGTCTCATAGATGCCACCTGGCCCATTTCACCATTGGTATGCAGGATGAAAGGGACCCTAGGAGGCTCAGGCAGTCTGATGCTGGCATGGAGTGGCTGCCTAATGCCTGCTTGACCTTCTGTATTAACTTCGGGATCTTTTCTGGAGGGAGTGACACAGCTTTCTCCGGGGTGTTGAATAAGGCTCCCAGGTATTTTTTTGTGTAGGCATCAGCTGACTTTTTGAGTAGCTGACAAGCCACCCAAAGTGGGACAAAGTATTTAGGACTAGCTGCACTTGTGCCTCCAGGGTTCCTCTGTGTTGTGACAGAATTAGAATGTCATCTAAGTAGTGCAAGACCCCGACCCCTTTCTCCCAGAGGGGAGCCAGGATGGCTACCAATACTTTGGTAAAGGTTCTGGGGGCTGATGAAATTCCAAATGGGAGGCACTGAAACTGGAGGCACAGGTCGCCCACTTTGAACCTGAGAAAAGGCTGGAAATTGTGGTGGATGGGGATGTGAAGGTACGCATCCTGGAGATCTATAGAGACCATCCAATCCCCTGGCTGGCACCGACAGAATGACCGTGTTAAGGGATTCCATTTTGAAATGCTCTACCCGAATGTAATTGTTTAGCCTCTTCAGATCCAGTACGGGTCTCCAAACTCCTGATTTTTTTGGTACTAAAAAAGATTGGGGAATAGAATCCTGAGTGCCTCTCTGAGTCTGGTACTGGCAGAACTGCCTGTTGGTGAAGAAGTATTTGGATATATTGAAAGAGGAACTGCTTCTTTTCCTTGGAGGTCGAAATCTTGGTGGGCTGGAAAGAAAAGGGTGGAGGACGGCTTTTGAATTTCCAGAAATGTCCTCGCACAACCGTGGAGATTGTCCATGGATCTGTGCAATTTTCCACCCAAACCTGGGCAAAAGACCTGCGTCTTGCTCTTGCTGGACCGGTTTGGGTGGGTAAGGAGTCAAAAGGACTTCTGGCTCTCAACCGCTGATGTTGAAGCTTTTGGTTTCCCTAACTTAAGAAAAGTAGCTTGTGAGCCCTTCCAGCCTCTCCTGTATTCCTTACTGGGACGGTATGTTCTGGCATCCCTAGATCTCTGCTGGGTGATTGGACGTGAAGCAAATCTCCTTTTCCTATTTCTGTCTTGGGGAATTAGGCCACTCTTGCCACCTGTGACTCTGGTAATGGCAGTATTCATTTTCTCCCCAAACAGGGCCTTACCATCGAACGGGATGTGGCACCAGGACTGTTTTGAAGATGGGTCTGCTGACCATGGCTTTAACCACAATGCCCTTCTGGCTGTGATGGAGTATAGCATGGCTCTGGAGGAACATCTCAGGATATCAATGGCTGCTTCTGCCATAAAATCAGAGGCTAGCTTCAACTCATCCAGTGCTCTGATGATTTCGTCTGTACCCAAACCCCGTCTGAGGGCTGTCTCAACATCTTCTGACCATACTCTGGTGGCTCTGGAGATTGAAGATAGTGCTACTGCTGGTTTGCAGGCTCCCCCTGATGCCTGATAAACTTTTTTAAGATCTGAGTCGATCCTGTGATCTAGGGGGTCTCTGAAGGGCAATGTTGTGTTCCTGGCTAATCTCATGACCGACGCATCCACAGTCGGCACAGAATCAATGAGCTGAGCATCTGCCTCAGCCAGCGGATAAAGCTTCAGAAAACGATTGTATGCGACCGGCCTCTTGTCCACTTTCCGCCATTCGTCTGTAAATACTTCCTTAATTTCGTCTATTGGGGGAAAGTTTGAGACTTTCTTTGTCAGGTGAGGGAAATATTTTTTAGTTTTGGATGGAGGTTCTGAATCTTCCTCCCACTGAATCGCATCCTTAACAGCGATAATAAATGGATCTACTAAAGCAAAATCAAATGATGATGAACTCTCTTCAGGTGTAATGGATTCGGCTTCCGAATTGGGTTGGAGCAAAGGCGTCTCCACTGCTCTCTCCTCCACCGGTAAGATCGGCTGATCTTGGGAAAAGGCTAGTTCCCGGATGGAGTCTTTAATCAAATCTTTGATTGACTCTATGGATCCTTGCTTATCCACTGTGGCTTCCAGAAGGCACTGACCACATACCAATTTTCCCGGGAGGGCTTGTTTTCCTCAGACCCAGCAGGCCTTCTTCCCAGGATGCGATGACCTGCCCCGGGAGCCATGCCTGCTTGAGGTGCGCTGGGGTGTGCGGGAAGCATGCGCAGAAGTTGAGTGAGAATGGCCAGAGCTTCTGCAACCTCCTGATCTATCAGCAGAATCTCTGTGGGAAGATGTGCGTGATGATTCTCGGTGCGGGCAGTGGAAATAAAAAGAGTAATGAAGGATATTTCCATATGCCCCCGAATGCTCTTTTTAAAGAAGAAACTTACCTGCTTGTTGCAGCCCTTACCTAGTGGTATGTTGAGGATCTTTTTTTGAATGCGGCCTTATGATGTAAGAGACAGCTAAGGTGTAAAGGTGTAAGGTGTAAAGTGATGCAATGAAAATATATATAAATATATGCCCAAATACATTCATCCTACATATATATATATGTATATGGCCAAGGTGGGAGTTCTTTTGGGTGTATGAATATATATATATATATATATTCATACACCCAAAAGAACTCCCACCTTGGCCAGGCTCCATCCTTAGGTCAGTAGGGGAAATAAAAGAGTGGAGAAGACACTAGGAGATGTCTTCCCTCTGACAGCCTAGTTCAAATACTATCCCAGGCTGTTTAAATAAAGAAACCTGATAGGGTGTACCAAGATGGCCACCGTTAAACCTCAAAACGTTACTGCGCATACGCTGTGCGTTCCGCCGAAGCCCCGTCCCCGAGGTGAGGAGCTGCTAATAGGTCCAGGAGGCACGCTATGGCAGGGAGAGCGGTACCAGCCTGGATGGAGGTAAAGACAGGCATTCAGCACTGGAGAGCCTATAAGGTACCTCAGGTATAATCAGCCCCGGAGACAGAGGAGAGATCAATGCTCCTGGGTCTCTGTATATGCCCCAAAAAGATCCACAGAAAAACGGGCTCCCATTCTTATATGGTGCATTTAGCAACCCAAGACATGGGACTCCATACTGCAGGAGAGCATGAACCTGCAATGGTCGCACCATATGTCGGTGAGGTAGGGCTGGCTGTGATTCTGCAAGGATGAGGACAGGAAAAAAGAATACCTGGGGGAGGAGTAGCTCTTTTTTTTATAGAGTTACGTGGTCCTGTGGGTTGAACGAGGACGGAGCAACCAACCTTTGGTATGCTGCCATGGGAGGCACCAGGAAAATCAGATTAACCACTTCCCATTCATAGGACATACTTATACATCTTTGGATGCAAAGGGGGATATCTTGGTCATTGCTGCAGCTGTAGCAATGATTGAGATATCTTTTTTTAGATCCAGTGATTCCCTACAAAGTAAAAGTACTCTAAGCAGCTATAGAGCCGCTGGATTACTTTTCAGGCGCTGGAAATGCATCGCCCCTCCCATTGTCAGTTTTTGGGCTCTACTGTCCCATCGTGGAGTCTGGTAGGGAGCGCCTGGTGGCATCCGCTTCCTGGAATACAGTGAGAGGAACTGATGTTGTTCCTCCCACTGTGTGATGTCAGAAACCGAAAGTGACAAGGATTTAGTCATTTCTGGTTTTGGTCTCAGTGGTTACCAACTAGTGAAAGCATCTGATCAAATGGATCTTGGTTCGATCAAATGCTTTGGAGGACAGAGGAATGATATGGGGTCTAGACCCCAAATCTCTCTATAAAGAGAACCTGTCATGGCCCATGCTATCACGAGGGATGTTGTTGATCTTTTGTGATAGCAATAAAAGTGATTAAAAAAAACAAAGGGACAGTTCACTATTATATTTTATGTATATATTTATAGGAAGTGAGATGAAATGCCTGCAAATTAAGAGAATTCCTTGGGGACCCCCAGGTCTCCAGAACTGGTGTCCTCATTGGAAGATTTCCCCTCTATTACTTTTCTGGGGACAACCCAAAATTTGAGATTTTCTCTTACTTTCACTTTCAATGGTAATGGTAAACGAGACCAATAGGGAGTGTGAATCTCCCTAATGGGGGCACAGACAGCAATAAAAACTGACAGGTGTTCCAATCCCTCCCCACTTATTTCAAAATGAAAAAAATAGTTTTTCTTCAGTTGCATGCTAAAGCTCTGCTGTGTTCCATCATTCCATCATGTGCAGGCAAAAATACTGCTTAATATTATTCTTGCAAAGTGAATTTTCACCACGTTCATTAAGCTAAGTGAAAATTCACTAAGTGAACGGCCCATTTCATTTTAGTAAATAAACCCTATAGTAAGCACAGTACAACAATGTTCCTTCTTTATGAATTGATTTAAAATGTATTTGAGCTTCTAAACTTTTAGTGTAACTGATTTTATTCTTTATGTATAGCAAGGTGTATATGTATTCTTATTTAGACAAAAGCAAATTTTTCAGTGTTAAACACTGGGATTATTTAGGCTCTATTGCTCTATCAATTTATCACCACTTTTCCAGATTTATAGAGCCATCATATTACACAGTACTTTGCAGTTTATATCAAACCATTCTCATCAATTCCTTGAAGAATTTACAATTTACCTACTGTTTTCATACAAGCATACATTCTTTTTGGCCAGTGGGATCAGAAGCCATCTTCGGTATGCTAGTTTCCATAGAGAAATGTAAGCCTATCATGACTCTGTGGTGTTTTTTTTAATTGCCTTTAATACATTCCCCAGTTTCTGAAGTGCAGGTCACGTGATCATTCCAGGCACTATAGAGTCCAGAGCACTGCATTGACCTGCTGGTGGGTGTGTCCAGTGTGGAGGCATGCACTTCATTACACAAAGAGAAGGGGGGGATCAGCTAGAGGGGAATCTGTCATCAGTCAAAGCAGGAAACATGAGCAAGGGGCATGGCTTTGTACTTACCATGGAAAGGGAGGAGTGGTTGGAGGGGAATCTGCCGTCAGTCAAGGCAGGAGGGATAGGAGTGGGGTGTGGCTTTGTACTGACTATGGAAGACACAGGGTCACTGTGCTCTTGCACAGCATGCCTATACAAACAACTGGATAACACAAGATGTAAACTGACCAAACTAGCATGGCTGCCATGTTTAATGTGGTCAGATTACTTTTAGGAGGAGGGGCACAGACAGGATCAACAAGGTTATATAGAACACAGGCAGGCAAAAATATAATAGTAACATAAACAATCACATTGAACTACATTAAGAGCCATTGCATTTTTTTTAAGTTAACAAACACTTTGATGGACATCTCCTTTCTTTTAATTATTATTATTATTATTGTTATTATTAAAGGAAAATTGGCCCAGAATAGTAAAAAGTGTCATTTTCTGAACGTTAACTGTATATTTTTTATGCCATTACCAAAACCCACCACCAAAACACCCCCAAAAATACTAAAATAAATGTTCCTACTCCTGATGTTCACGATGATACCATATCATACCATATACACTAAATGAAAGCTTTTTTCCCTACCTAAAACACACTGGCTGTAACACTGACTTATAGGCTCTATTCACACATGAGCGTAGTAATTTACTGGCATTTTTCGGGTATTTTTTGAGTGTTTTTGCAGCTTTTTACAAGCAATTTTAAAGTGTTTTAGAAGTGTATTACAAGTGTTTTACAGCTTCATGCATTTTTGTTTAGCCAATAGAATGCACTAGGGGGAGGAGAGGGAGAGGAAATTAGGGGTGGAGAGCTACTGTTTGAGTAAAAAACAAGTGGCAAAATGCGTGTTAAAAGGCTCAAGACAGGTGATTCTTTTGAAATCTATGGGGCCAAAAATGCTTGTAATCTGCCAAAAAGAAGTGTACTTTTTTGAGCCATAGACATTTTGCTTCAGGCAACAGCACGCTCATATGTGAACAGGGGCCATTAAAATGAATGGGATTTGGCTTGTTGAGTGTTTTAGAGCTACAAACTTCAAGCAGAAAATCGCTCAGGTGTGAACGGGGCCTAACTGACACAAAGGCCCCTTTCACACTGGCGCTTCTACTATGCGGAATTCATTTGCTCAGTGGGGGATCCCCTCTGAGCAGGCGGTTGATCCCTGCTGAGCAGGTCTGTGTCCACGTTCGCTATGCAGTCCCGCTCTCTCCTATAGGGCAATCGGAAATAGACCACTTGTCCATTTCCATCTGATGCCATCCGATCCAAACCATCGGACGGATGGAAAATAGGACCACCATCCATCTGTTTTCGGCGGACAGGATCGGATCGGATGGCGGCAGGTGTCAGCAAACATGTGTCCGCTGATATCCGCAGCTCCATGGAGGACAATGCAGGGTCCCATCAGGTCCGCCTGAAAAACTGAGAGGCAGACCTGATCAGACAGCACGTGTGAAAGGGGCCTAACACCGACACTCACTAAATTAAATCAAGCAGGGATCTATTTTATCTGTGTTTATTTATTTTGTTTAAATAGACTTTGTATTTGTTTACACAGACATCTCCTCTAATGAGGAGAAAAAGATATAATATACCAGAGATGGTGAACCTTAGCACCCCAGATGTTTTGGAACTACATTTCCCATGATGCACATGCATGCTGCAGTGTAGCTGAGCATCATGGGAAATGTAGTTTCAAAACATCTGGGGTGCCAAGGTTCACTGCAATATACAATATATTTTTTCCTGTACTGGGGTGGATTTTTAGAAGTGATTACGGTTATTGGCTAATCACAGTGATCACATATTTGGGAGCTGGTCCTCCCAGCTCCCAATCCTTAGTACAAGACTGGAAGCTGTCAGTGCTAGAAAATAACTAGAAAAGAGAGTGACAAGATGCATTTCACTAACATATTGCAATTATCTTGGTTATGTGAAGCATATACTTGAAAATATAACAGACTGATGTACATTATACTTTGTTACGTGTAACCCATTGGCTTGATATGCCAAACATTTTTTATGTGTACTTTATACATTTATGTGTCAAATCCTTGTATAATAAATTAACATTTTATGACTTTTGTATTATACCTCATTTTAAAGTCCCATGGGGAATATATATAAGCTGTCAGTGCTGTAGGTGCTCAATTGAGTGTGCTTCTAGCACAAACACAGTTATGCACATATGCGACACCCAGGAAGAAAGCCCACTTCCTTGACACATCATATATACATGCCATATATGCCAAATACCATACATTTATATTTAGTCATATCATATTAATGAAATTACAGATCTGATCCAAATAATTTTTACCTCTAAGCATAAGAAATACAGAGCTATCTGTATTTCCTAAATTCATATCTACAGAGATATATTTATTTCTTTTCAGCCTTTTAAGGAAGATGGAAAATATAATGGGTTTACAAGACTCCAGAAGGGAAGGTCTGCATTATGTTCAGCTGATACCAGTTGTTGACTTTTACAGAATTCCATTAACATATCATTATCACACCCATTTTCCTTTAGATGGTAAAGATAGTGCATTTTTCTCAGTATTGTCTTACAATTAATCTGGAAACACAATGCCATTCTTTCTACTGCAGCCAAGCTATAGCAGGCTTGTCAGGCAGCAATTAATTGTTATCAGCTGTTTGAGAATTATCACAAAACCTGGAGTCATAACAGCTTAAAAATAGCAGTTCAAATGACATGCCTCTCACCAAACATAGAACAGCCTTCACATGTAATGCATGGGAAATTATTAATGGAAAAAGAAACACCAAACAAATTAGTATATTTCCCCAATTAGGAAGTTGAGTAATTGAAAAAGTCACCCTCATAAAGGGCAAAGCAGAGATAAAATCTTGGGATACAGTTGTGGTGAGGGTAAACAAGCTACATGTCTGTCATTGTGATTTTGTTTTGTGTAATTTATTTATTTTTTTGGTACACCAAGCTGCTGAGAAAAGAATCTAGTTAGGGATTATCATTGTAAAACTGCTTCAATGACAGGAAGAAGAAAAGTGAGAGTGAAAAGCTTTTAGAATTTTTCATTCTCTTTTTCTTTCTTTCTTTGAGACTCCATTATCAGTCTGTCAGGGTGTGTTGTTCTGGCGTCACATGTCTATAACAGAACACAATACTTTCTGTGTGACTTGTGCAAGATGACACAAGGTCAGATTTACTTTATTACCTCCCATCCTCAGTGACAAGTAGCAAGAAAACTTTACAAACACAGGACTTGGGAAATCAAAGCTGATCACAATGTCATATCTCTAGCTTATGTTACCTGAAATTCACTTTGCTCTTATCACAAAGCAATTTTAAATTGAAGACTGCTGAAGCATGTACATGCCATAATGATGCCTGTAAAGGGTGGTGTAAAGAAATTATGAAAATAAATGTCAGTAACTCTTAATTTATTTAACCCTGGCAGTTGGCATGGTAATAGACTGAACTTTTTGCACCTTGCTAAAATACAAACTATACTTTAATTAAATCCATAAAGTAAGATATTTTAAAACAACTCAATTAACAATGCTTATACTTAAAAAAAATCTATATGATCAATACCTTAAAAACCCTTAAAATTTTGCAGACATTATGATAAAGGAAAGTGAAAATATCAAAAGGTATATTAGAGAAAAACTCTATTCATTAAACAGCTTGAACATGGCTCGGATGATGTACTGTTAAAGTAATCTATCACTCACCTTCATGCCCTTCTAATGATGAAATTCTAAATGCCAAGTACAAACCAAAACTTACATTCTTCTGGTATCCATGAACATGATCTATCTGTCTGTCTGTCTGTCTGTCTGTTTAGATATATATATAGTATCTCACAAAAGTGAGTACACCCCTCACATTTTTGTAAATATTTTATTCTATCTTTTCATGTGACAACACTGAAGAAATGTGTTGTGAAAGTGAAAATGTCCAAATTGGTCCAAAAGTGTCAATATTTTGTGTGGCCACCATTATTTTCCAGCACTGTCTTAACCCCCTTGGGCATGGAGTTCACCAGAGCTTCACAGGTTGCCACTGGAGTCCTCTTCCACTCCTCCATGATGACATAACGGAACTGGTGGATGTTAGAGACCTTGCGCTCCTCCACCTTCCATTTGAGGATGCCCCACAGATGCTCAATAGGGTTTAAGTCTGGAGACAATACTGCCCTGTGGCCCAGTCTCCGAAGGGAGGGGATCATGCTATGCTTCAGTATGTCACAGTACATATTGGCATTCAAGTTTCCCTCAATGAACTGTAGCTCCCCAGTGCCGGCAGCACCCATGCAGCTCCAGACCATGGCACTTCCACCACCATGCTTGACTGTAGGCAAGACACACCTGTCTTTGTACTGCTCACCCAGTTGCCACCAAACATGCTTGACACCATCTGAACCAAATAAGTTTATCTTGGTCTCATCAGACCACAGGACATGGTTCCAATAATCCATGTCCTTAGTCTGCTTGTTTTCAGCAAACTGTTTGCAGGCTTTCTTGTGCATGATGTTTAGAAGAGGCTTTCTTCTGGGACGACAGGCATGCAGACCAATTTGATGCAGTGTGCGGCGTATGGTCTGAGCACTGACAGGCTGACCCCTCACTCCTTCAACCTTTGCAGCAATGCTGTCAGCACTCATACGTCTATTTCCCAAAGACAACCTCTGGATATGAAGCTGAGCATGTGCACTCAACTTCTTTGGTGGACCATGGCGAGGCCTGTTCTGAGTGGAACTTGTCCTGTTAAACCGCTTTATGGTCTTGGCCAAGGTGCTGCAGCTTAGTTTCAGGGTCTTGGCAATTTTCTTATAGCCTAGGCCATCTTTATGTAGAGCAACAATTCTTTTTTTCAGATCCTCAGAGAGTTCTTTGCCATGAGGTGCCATGTTGAACTTCCAGTGACCAGTACAAGAGAGTGAGAGTGATAACACCAAATTTAACACACCTGCTGCCCGTTCACACCTGAGACCTTGTAACACTAACGAGTTACATGACCCCGGGAAGGGAAAATGGCTAATTGGGCCCAATTTGGACATTTTCACTTAGGGGTGTACTCACTTTTGTTGCCAGCGGTTTAGACATAATGACATTAATGGCTGTGTATACCTAAAAGTATACCTTATGCACAATATCTCAGGTTACGCCGTAACTGTACACATCTAGAGGAATTCAAATCCCAAGCCATAGATTATTAACAAGAGGTTATAAGAAAACCATACTACGTAGTGCATACAACAAAGCCATCCGCCAGTCAAGAAACTCCCTACTTTTCAAGCAGAAAAATGTTTCTACTAATACCCCAGTTAGATTTATTACTAAATTTTCCCAACAACACCAAAAACTTAGGGACATACTTAATAAACATTGGCCGATCCTCCAAGAGGACCCCATTATAAACAAATACATTAGCCCTTTTCCTCAAATCACATTTAAACGAACAAGGTCTCTAGGTGACCAATTGACTTCAAGCCATTTTTCTGCCACCCCCAAACCCAAACAACCTAAACTAGGAATGGCCCAATGTGGCAAATGTTCCTTTTGCCCATGGATCAAAGAAGGAAACTCCTTCACACTACCAAATGGAGAAAAATTCATGCCTAAATTTTATGCAGACTGCGATACAAAAGGAGTGGTATACTTAATGTTATGCCAATGTGGCGCATTCTATATAGGGACGACTATTAGACACCTACGCTGCAGAATTAGGGACCATGTTTATTATTCTGGTGAAGGGAAAATGGTGACAGCAGTCAGCAGGCACCTTGACCTCTATCATAAATTTAATACCTCTCTCATTTCATTTATTGCATTAGCAGTTATCCCATTAGACCCCAGGGGTGGAGAGTGGGATAAAAAAGTATGCCAACAAGAAACCCTTTGGATAGAACGCTTAGGGGCCACTCTCCCCCCCGGGATTAACGAAGCTCAATCTTACAAACCGTTTCTTTAAATATACTTAGCCTAATTATGTTGGGCTGTTGTACTATTTTAACCGCTTAACAACCGGCCCATAGCCAAATGACGGCTACAGGGCGGTTGTTTAACTCTGGGAGGACGTCCAGGGACGTCCTCCCAGAATTCTGCTCTCGCGCGCCCCCTAGGGCGTGCACTCGAGAGCATCCGTGACCGCCGGGTCCAGAGGACCCGGCGCATCACAGATCCCGGTAAATGGCCACTGATCGCGGCCGTTTACCATGTGATCGCTCCGTCAAATGACGGAGCGATCACATGTAAACAAACCGGCGTCATCTGATGACGCCGGTTCCTCTCCTCCCCTCTGTGTACCGATCGGTACGCTGTGAACGGAGAGGGGGATGGATGGATGGCTGCAGCGTTGTGGGCTGCATGTGTAGTGCCCACAGCGCTGCACAGAGACATCCAGCCATCCATCCATCCATGCTCAGCCATCCCCACTACTATGCATGCCCTGCAATGCCCTCTGCAATGCCCCACAGTACTCTGGTATGCCCCACAATACCCCTGCAATACTCTGCCATACCCTGCAATACCCCTGCAATACTCTGCCATACCCTGCAATACCCCTGCAATACTCTGCCATACCCTGCAATACTCTGCCATACCCTGCAATACTCTGCCATACCCTGCAATACCCCGCCATACTCCGCAATACCCCGCCATACTCCGCAATACCCCGCCATACTCCGCAATACTCTGCCATACCCTGCAATACCCCTGCAATACTCTGCCATACCCTGCAATACTCTGCCATACCCTGCAATACCCCGCCATACTCCGCAATACCCCGCCATACTCCGCAATACTCTGTCATACCCTGGAATACCCCGCAATACTCTGCCATACCCTGGAATACCCCGCAATACTCTGCCATACCCTGGAATACCCTGCAATACTCTGCCATACCCCGCAATACCCCGCAATACTCTGCCATACCCTGCAATACCCTGAAATACCCCGCAATACACTGCCATACCCTGCAATACCCCGCAATATCCCGCAATACTCTGCCATACCCCGTGATACCCAGCCATACTCAGTGATACCCAGCCATACTCTGCAATACTCAGTGATACCCAGCCATACTCTGCAATACTCAGTGATACCCAGCCATACTCTGCAATACTCAGTGATACCCAGCCATACTCTGCAATACTCAGTGATACCCAGCCATACTCTGCCATACCCAGCCATGCTCTGCAATACTCTGCTATACCCAGCCATGCTCTGCAATACCCCGCAAAAATCTGCAATACTCTGCCATAACCTGCAATACTCTGCAATACCCCACAATACCCAGCCATACTCTGCAATACTCGGTGATACCCAGTCATACTCTGCCATACCAAGTCATACTCGGCGATACCCAGTCATACTCGGCGATACACTGCAATACCCAGCCATGCTCAGCCATACTCGGCCATGCTCAGCCATACCCGGCCATGCTCAGCCATGCTCAGCCATACTCTGCCATACCCAGTCATACTCGGCGATACTCTGCAATACCCAGCCATGCTCAGCCATACTCGGCCATGCTCAGCCATACTCGGCCATGCTCAGCCATACCCAGCCATGCTCAGCCATACCCAGCCATGCTCAGCCATACTCTGCCTCTGTATGTGGCCAGGCTGTGGAAGTCTCACACATGTGGTATCGCCGTACTCAGGAGGAGTAGGAGAATCTATTTTGGGGTGTCATTTTTGATATGTACATGCTATGTGTTATAAATATTGTATAAATGGACAACTTTGTGTTAAAAAAAAAAAGCGTTTTAACCACTTCTGGCCTTCCGTCATACGACGTCCTTGACTTTGTGTGGGGATATCTGAATGATGGGTGCAGCTACAGGCATCATTCAGATATCATCTTTTTCAGCCGGCGATTCCCTACACCATAAGAACGATCATAGCGGCTGTTACACTGCTTGATCGTTCTTACGGGAGGCGAGAGGGGACGTCCCCCCCTCCCGCCGCCCTCCGGTGCTTCTACCGACTCACCGCTACGATCGATGCCAGGATCTTTTTTTTTTTTTTTTTTAATTTCAGGCACAGCCTAGAGGTGAGATTTGGGGTCTTATTGACCCCATATCTCACTGTAAAGAGGACCTGTCATGCCATATTCCTATTACAAGGGATGTTTACATTCCTTGTAATAGGAATAAAAGTGATCAAAAAATTTTTTTTTGGGAAAAAAGTGTCAAACTAAAATAAATAAAAAAAAAAAAAAATTTTTTTAAAGCGCCCCTGTCCGTGTGCTCGCATGCAGAAGCAAACGCATACGTAAGTCCCGCCCACATATGAAAACGGTGTTCAAACCACACATGTGAGGTATCGCTGCGATCGGTAGAGCGAGAGCAATAATTTTGGCCCTAGACCTCCTCTGTAACTCAAAATTTGTAACCAGTAAAAAATTTTAAAGCGTCGCCTATGGAGATGTTTAAGTGGCGAAGTTTGGCGTCATTCTACAAGCGTGTGCAATTTTGAAAGGTGACATGTTAGGTATCTATTTACTCGGCGTAACTTCATCTTTCATATTATGCAAAAACATTGGGCTAACCTTACTGTTTTGTTTTTTTTAAAGCAAAAAACATTTTTTTTCCAAAAAAAACGCGTTCGAAAAATTGCTGCGCAAATATCGTGCGAGATAAAAAGTTGCAATGACCGCTATTGTATTCTCTAGGGTCTTTGCTAAAAAAACATATATAATGTTTTGGGGTTCTATGTAATTTTCTAGCAAATAAATGATGATTTTTACATGTAGGAGAGAAATGTCAGAATTGGCATGGGTGCTCCAGAATGCCTGAAGGTGCTCCCCTGCATGTTGGGCCTCTGTATGTGGCCACGCTGTGTAAAAGTCTCACACATGTGGTATCGCCATAATCAGGAGTAATAGCAGAATGTGTTTTGGGGTGTAATTTGTGGTATGCATATGCTGTGTGTGAGAAATAACCTGCTAATATGACAATTTTGTGAAAAAAAAAAAAAAAGAAAAAAAAAAACTTGATTTTGCAAAGAATTGTGGGAAAAAATGACAATTTCAAAAAACTCACCATGCATCTTTCTAAATACCTTGGAATGTCTTCTTTCCAAAAAGGGGTAATTTGGGGGGTATTTGTACTTTTCTGGCATGTTAGGGTCTCAAGAAATGAGATAGGCCGTCAGTACTTCAGGTGTGATCAATTTTCAGATATTGGCACCATAGCTTGTGGACGCTATAACTTTCACAAAGACCAAATAATATACACTAATTTGGGTTATTTTTACCAAAGATATGTAGCGGTATAAATTTTGGCCAAAATATATGAAGAAAAATTACTAATTTTCAAAATTTTATAACAGAAACAAAGAAAAATTAATTTTTTTACAGATTTTTCGGTCTTTTTTCTTTTATAGCGCAAAAAATAAAGAACCCAGCGGTGATTAAATACCACCAAAAGAAAGCTCTATTTGTGTGAAAAAAAGGACAAAAAATTCATATAGATACAGTGTTGCATGACTGAGTAATTGTCATTCAAAATGTGAGAGCACCAAAAGCTGAAAATTGGTCTGGTTATTAAGGGGGTTTAAGTGCCCAGTGGTCAAGTGGTTAAACATATATGTACATCAAGCTGTTGCTGTTCACTAATTGAAATGAGACTGTTAGAGAGTCTTAGCCATTACTTTTGGCTAATTCAGAACTTTTCACATGTTCCCTTACGCATATTCAGACAATGTAAATTAATCAATACACTTTCAACAAAACCAATATAAGTACAATCTAGTCGCAGATTCCCCATACCCCTTTATTGCCCTTCTTCCCCCCTCCCCCTCCAACTCGATTGTTGTCATGATCCCTTCATGCCGCTCTTTACTTTATTATATGTTATACCAATGTGAACAAAATTTGTCCTATTTTGATTTTTATATTTTTCTTCTAGAGGCTGTATTATCATCACGAGTGTGTCCCTCTCCTGCGTGACATCAGCGGGGCCTCTATGGGCAATGTGCGGCCGCCCAGCGCCACATCTACTATGTAGATGGTCGGCGCGATTGGTATCCGTGGACGACCGCGTTGACGCGGATACGGCTGCGCTTCATCTCTCCCCTATTCCCCACTGTGGGCGGACGTCTGTCTGTCTGCATCGAGGGGTGAGTTATTGGCAAGGAACCTCTCTGTATCTCTGCCCTGCCAGGATGCTGGGACGTCACCGCCCTCTCCCCCTCCCTGCATCGTCGGCCGTCTAGCTCACGGTCGAGATGGGGAGTTTGCGTGATGGATCCGGGTCCGCCCGGTTGCCTGGATACCAGAACGCGACTGCCTCCTCTTTCCCCGATGCTCCGTCAGCTGTTCGGAGCGCGCCGGGGATCGAGACATGCGCAGTACGCGCCAGCGGCCGGCCTGAATGACGTCACGTCGGCTACGCCGATTGGTGACTACAGGCGGGGCGGATGTACAAGAGACGCCTGCATGGCGTCTCTCCTTGTACTATCCACACAACAAGTTACTCGTGGCGAGACGGCTGTGTGGCGTTCCACCACCAACTCCTCCATTCAGGATTTACATGTTTTATATCCAGGTAAGCCTACACCCCTACCATCCCCCTCTATCACAGCTCAGTCATGGCTTCTTCTTATACTATAATCTTCATCGATTTAACAGACTCAGCACGATTGGGGGTTAGACCGAATAGCTTCCCAAGGAATAAGAGCGTCTATACATATTGATGAAAATTCCAAGTCTGTCTCTGACTGTTAGCATTTCCCCCCCCCCATCTAACAATTACCGCTGAAAGTGCGAAAGTGCTGGAAATTACCAATATCTACTAAGGAGACTGCTGTGGTTTTGCTTTTACCTCCCCTTCCTCCCAAGCATAGTCATTCCATTGATCAGGGTAAGTGCAATTTAACCCTATTAAGATACCTTCCAATATTAATGCTATCTTCAATATACAATATCAGGAATTACATCATGTATCACTTGCTACTTAATTTACCATTCAACATCATAATCTCCCTTTAGGTTTTCAATATTAGTCATTCCTATTATACACACTTTTATTATATATAAAAAGATATATATTCCTTTATAATTATAGACAGTTACATATATATTTTTTCCTGCCCCTCCCCCTTCCTCCCTCCCCCCCCTCCCTCTTTTCTTTTCCCCCCGTTTTTTTCCCCCCTTTTCCTCTCCCGCATTCTTCCCCCTTCCCCCTTCTTCCCCTCCCCCAGTCTCTTTCCCTCCCCCGTTCCCTTTTCCCATCTCCCCCTTTTGTTTCCCTTTCCTTCCCCCTTTCCCCCCCCTCCCCCCCTTTCTATTTTTCCTCGCTACCTCCCTTCCCTCCCCCCCCCCCTTCCCCCCCCCTCCCCTCTCCCACTTTCTTGTTCCCTACCTCTATCCTACCTGACTATGCAGCCTACATTACATTCCCCCACCTACCCTACCCTTCTACTATTGATCTGCACCATGTTACATTCGTCCCCACATTGCCTCTGTTCCGCCTGACCATTGCAGTACGGATACCCCTCTGATGTTTTTTAAAACAGCCTCTTTTTATTATTCTATATTGTTTAGATGTAAGTTTATATATACACACAAATTTATGTTGAACTTTTACAAATTATACCATTCATTACAGTATCCTAACTCTGTGCTCCTGAAGAAGCGCATACGGCGCGCAACGAGCTTATACAGAATCTGATTGCCACCATCACATAGCGTTTGGTTCAACGAAATGTACTGTAACTATATAGATCAATAAGTTGTATGTCTCTTGTTGGTTCTGTAGTTTCGCTGTTTTTCTATACCAACCTACCAAATGTGTATGGAGTGCATAATTTGTAAACTTTGTATGTCCTACCCTGTCTTTTATCCTTCATCTCTCTTTTTTTAAAATAATAATTTCGAAATAAAAATAATATTTTAACCATATATTATCTTCATTATTGTGCCTATAAAGTCTTGAGCCCACCTATACTCTCTTGTTCTCCTAAATTAATGGCTGTGTGTTGAGTTATTTTGAGGGGACAGCAAATTTACACTGTTATTTCCACCAGATGTTGGAAATAGATGTATGAGTGCTCCCAGCATTGCTGCAGAGGTTGAAGGGGTGGGGGGACAGCTTGTCAGTGCTCAGACCATACGCTGCACACTGCATCAAATTGGTCTGCATGGCTGTCATCCCAGAAGGAAGCCTCTTCTAAAGATGATGCACAAAAAAGCCCACAAACAGTTTTCTGAAGGCAAGCAGACTAAGGACATGGATTACTTTAACCATGTCCTGTGGTCTGATGAGACCAAGATAAACTTATTTGGTTCTGATGGTGTCAAGCATGTGACGGCAACCAGGTGATGCATACTAGCTTATTATGTAATACTCACCTGAGTTCGAAGCCCCCGCTGCACATGGGACATGACGGGACTTCCCTGTGGCATTCCCCGTGACATCACAGGGAAGTCCCGTCAAGTCACCGTGCGTCAGAGGGGGGCGGGGTCACTGGGTGGCCCCGCCCCCCATTATTTAAGAACCGTCAGAAGAGGAGATGCGCCACACAGCGGGAGCCTCCCACCATGCCAGCATGGATGCGGAGCAGCCCGGAGAAGAAGATGAAGAAGAGAAGAAGATGAAGAAGAGAAGAAGATGAAGAGAAGAGCGGGAGCCTCCCTCCATGCCATGGATGCGGAGCGGCCCGAGGAGAAGAAGGGAAGAAGATGCCGCGGAGGAGATGCTGGATGAGAACACCGGAGGAAAAACCAGAAGAGCCAGAAGAACCAGAAGAACCAGAAGAAGAAGATGAAGGAAGATAGAAGAAAGAAGAAAGAAGAAAGAAGAAGCATTTAAATAAAGGAATTGTCAAAAACTGTCTCTTGTCATTTTTAACATTTTTAACAATTTTTTTAGTGAAATGGTAGGGTACCCCCTTACCATTTCACACAGGGGGGAGGGCTGGGATCTGGGGGTCCCCTTGTTAAAGGGGGCTTCCAGATTCCGATAAGCCACCCACCCGCAGACCCCCACAACCACCGGCTAGGGTTGTGGGGATGAGGCCCTTGTCCTCATCAACATGGGGACAAGGTGTTTTGGGGGCTACACCAAAGCACCCTCCCAATGTTGAGGGCATGTGGCCTGGTACAATTCAGGGGGGGGTGCTCTCTTGTCCCCCCCTCTTTTCCTGCGGCCTGCCAGGTTGCGTGCTCGTATAAGGGTCTGGTATGGATTTTTGGGGGACCCCACGTCATTTTTTTTTTTAATTTTGGCCGGGGTTCCCCTTAATATCCATACCAGTCCTGAAGGGCCTGGTATGGAATTTAGGGGGACCCCCACGTCATTTTTTTAAAAATTTTGGTTCGGGGTTCCCCTGTGGGGAATTTCCATGCCGTTTTTATCAATGAACTTCTATGTGTATTGTCAGACCGGAAATGCAATAGCCGCGAGTAGTTTTAAATTACTTTTCTTCCTTTGAAATGTCATTTTGCTGTCAGACTGTTCTAAACATGGGAAACATGCGCCCCTTTACAGGCATACTATAGACACCCCCCAGCTATGAAATTTAAAGGGATATTACATTTTTGTTTGACTTTAAGCATTATTAAAATCACTGCTCCCGAAAAAACGACCGTTTTTAAAACTTTTTTGCATTGATCCATGTCCCCTTCGGCAGGACCCGACAATAACTTGCATATAAGCCTTTAAAATTAGCACTTTTGATTTCTCCCATAGACTTTTAAAGGGTGTTCCGTGGCATTCGAATTTGCCGCGAACACCCCAAATTGTTCTCTGTTCGGCGAACTTGCGAACAGACGATGTTTGAGTCGAACATGAGTTCGACTCGAACTCGAAGCTCATCCCTAATCCTCAGTCATTTCACATAATCCTGTAAGGGCTGAACTCATGCTTTCAATGGCTAAGTCATGCAATTCTAGTTGTTTTCTAATAGCCCTAGTTTCAACATTAAGTTTAGAAATGTCATCAGAGTTCTTTTCCATCATCTCATCAATAATTCCTGAGTAATTATTTAACCTTTTCACCAAATCTATTCCCCATCCTGTCCAGGAAGGGAACCATGCCCAGGCCATATCCTTTTCAAGGAATAACTCTCTCTTATTACGATGTTTTAATGGATACCTTGGGTGTATGCTAGCTTCAAGTAAATGACTCCCATCACTATCGCCTACCACCCCCATTATGGGCACCAGTGAAGCCAGGTAACACCAGCCTTGGGCCTCTTGTGGAATCCAGGGATAACAAGTCTTTCCACAACAAACATAAGTGTGGTTACCAAACAAGAAGGGCATATTCACAGCAATCTCTTGATCTACTGCTGTAACTATTGCCAGAACCTGAAACAAATGCTGTACAGGTTTACTACTATCATTTTTAGAGGCAAGAGTTTTTTATAGATCAGCCCCTACTCTGAACTTATTGTGGTGTGTTTGATATAAAGAGCAAGACTTCCCACTAGGGGCATAGCAATTAGAAATGTTCAAAACTGACTGACTACAAGTGTGGGCATTTCTAGTGGAATTTCCTAAATTCAAACACCAGGTAGGATTATGGCTTCTATGAACCAGTTGCCGACCGCCGCACGACGATGTACGTTGGCAGAATGGCATGGGCAGGCATAAGGACTTACCTGTACGTCCTTGCCTACCCACGGGCGGGGGGTCCGATCGGACCCCCACGGTGCCTGCGGCAGTCGGATTCTCATCAGGGGCGATCAAAGGTGAGGGGGAGGCCACTCATTCGTGGCTCCCCCCTCGCTCCTGGCGAATGAAATGCTTCCTCGGCTTCTGTAATGTAAACAGAAGCGGAGGAAGTGATGTCATCTCTCCTCGAGCCGGTCTTTTTGTTCCGGTGCCGAGGAGAGAAGGCATCCAAGTAAGTTTGCACAACACTACACTTCCAGTAGAACACGCAGGCACACTTTTCACCCCCAGTCACCCCCCGATCACCCCCCTGTAACCCCTGTCACAGTGACACCAAAAGCAGTTTTTTTTTTTTCTGATTATTGCATTGGTGTCATTTGTGACAGTTATAAGTGGTAGGGCAGTTAGGGTTAGCCCACTTTAGGTCTAGGGTACCCCCTAACCCCCCCAATAAAGTTTTAACCCCGTGATCACCCCCCCATCGCCAGTGTCACTAAGCGATCGTTTTTCTGATAGCTGTATTAGTAACACAGGTAACGCTAGTTAGGGAGGTAAGTATATAAGTTCGCCATCAATGTTTTATAGCGACAGGGACCCCCATATACTACCTGGTAAAGGTTTTAACCCCCTGAGTGCCCCCTAGTTAACCCTTTCACCAGTGATCACCGTATAACTGTTATGGGTGACGCTGGTTACTTAGTTTGTTTTTTATAGTTTATTATAGTTTCAGGGCACCCGCCGTTTATTACCTTATAAAGGTTTAACCCCCTAATCACCCGGCGGTGATATAAGTTAAGTTTTAGGGTGAGATAAGGTCTGCGTCACCCCAGGCAGCGTTAGGTTAGTGCCAGTACCACTAACACCCACGCACGCAGCATACACCTCCCTTAGTGGTATAGTATCTGAACGGATCAATATCTGATCCGATCAGATCTATACTCGCGTCCCCAGCAGTTTAGGGTCCCCAAAAATGCAGTGTTAGCGGGATCAGCCCAGATACCTGCTAGCACCTGCGTTTTGCCCCTTGGCCCAGCCCAGCCCACCCAAGTGCAGTATCGATCGATCACTGACATTTACAAAACACTAAGCACACATAACTGCAGCGTTCACAGAGTCAGGCCTGATCCCTGCGATCGCTAACAGTTTTTTGGTAGTGTTTTGATACAGTCGCTGACAGTCAGGAGCTTTTTTGCCTGTGAGTCTCACTAGTGTACCCCTAAATTTAGAGCCCAACATGGCAAATCGAAGGTAAGCTAGTGAAGAGGCATACGTGTTTCTAAGCATGACAGATAGTGAAGAGGAAGTCACTCATCTGTCAGATTCAGGCTCAGAATACGATCCTCTAGACGACAGCGGCTCCATGACAGATAGCTCTGACGATGGAGTTGTGGTCCCTGCCAAGGTCAGGCGTACCAGACCCCAAACTTCTTCTTCTGTCCTTGATGTGCAAGAACCGCAGGGCTCTCGTATGGAGCAGAGCAGTACTAGCACCGCTATTCTATCTGGTGAACTGGCAAGCACCAGCGGCCTAGTACACCCTGGTCGTACATCCAGCACTGCAGTATCACGTGGTGACGTGGCGAGTCCCATAAGTGCAGTTCAAGCTGGCGAGGTGGCAAGCACAAGTAGTGTCCCGCTGCCACCAAGAAGATGAACACAGGCCCGTTGTGCCCATAGTGCCCTTCCTGCTGCATTCGCCAATCCTAATTGGGAGCCCACCACTTCTGCAGCACCCGTACTTCCCCCATTCACTGGCCAACCCGGAATTCAGGTGGAAACAGTTGATTTTACACCACTTGATTTTTATTCACTGTTTTTCACCGAAGATCTCTATAGATCTATTGTGGACCAAAGCAATTTATACACTGGTCAACACATCACCACTATTCCCCAATCCTCCCTTGCTAGAGATTGGAGACCAATTACGGTCTTCGAATTTAAGATCTTTCTGGGCCTTTCCCTCAACATGGGCATAACTAAAAAGAGTGAGTTGCTGTCTTATTGGTCCACTGACCCAATTCACCATATGCCCTTGTTCTCTGCCTCCATGACCAGGGCACGATACGAGCAGATCTTGCGGTTCATGCACTTCAACAACAATGAACTCTGTCGTCCTTGTGGAGACCCTGGATACAATCGGCTCTACAAAATTCGGCCCCTTGTAAACCACTTCAACCAACGTTTTGCAGACTTGTTTACTCCCCATCAAGTTGTCTGCGTTGATGAGTCCCTGATTAAATTTTCTGGCCGCTTGTCATTCAAACAGTACCTTCCCAGCAAGCGTGCTAGATACGGGGTCAAGATGTATAAGCTCTGTGACAGGGCCACAGGCTATACATGTAGTTTTATGGTTTGCGAGGGCAAAGATAGTCACGTAGAGCCGACAAACTGCCCTGACTACATAGGAAGCACTGGCAAGATTGTGTGGGACTTGGTGTCACCCTTATTCGGAAAGGGGTACCATTTATATGTGGACAATTATTACATGAGTGTGCCACTTTTTAGTCACCTTTTTGATCATCAAATTGGAGCATGTGGCACCTTGCGACCTAATCGCCGAGGCTTTCCCCAGCAGCTTGTAGACTCCCGTCTTAGGCTGGGGGAGAGAGCCTGCTTGTGGTGTAATAATTTGCTCGCTATGAAGTGGAGGGACAATAAGAATGTTTTCGTTCTTACCTCCCTTCATGCAGACACGACGGTCCAAATTACTACGGCGACTGGTGTTGTGGAGAAACCCCTCTGTGTCCATGAATATAACCATAATATGGGAGGGGTGGACCTCAACGACCAGTTGTTGGCGCCGTACCTAGTTGCCCGTAAGGCCAGATGCTGGTACAAAAAAGTGTCTGTATACTTATTTCAATTGGCTTTGCTGAACGCTCATGTGCTATACAGAGCTTCAGGACAGAATGGATCCTTCCTTAAATTCCAGGAAAAGATCATCAGATCCTTTCTGTTTCCAGACGTTGCTCCACCTCACCTTCCCCAACCAAATGCAGTAAGCCGGCTGCATGAGAAGCATTTTCCTTATGTCCTCCCGAGTACCCCTACCCAACGAGCCCCCCAGAGAAAATGTTGTGTCTGCAGAAAGCGCTGATATAGGCGTGACACCCGGTATTATTGTCCCTCCTGTCCTGACAATCCTGGTCTATGCATTGGTGATTGTTTTGAGCGCTACCATACACTAGTTGAGTTTTAGCGTAGGGTACAGCATTACACAGACTAGGACACACTTTCACAGGGTCTCCCAAGATGCCATCGCATTTTGAGAGACCAAAACTTGGAACCGGTTACAGTTATAAAAGTTACAGTTATAAAAAAATAAAAAAAAATGAAAAATTAAAAAAATATATATATATATAATATAAAAAAAACAAAAATAGTTGTCGTTTTATTGTTCTCTCTCTCTCTATTCTCTCTCTATTGTTCTGCTCTTTTTTACTGTATTCTATTCTGCAATGTTTTATTGTTGTTATGTTTTATCATGTTTGCTTTTCAGGTATGTAATTTTTTTTATAGTTTACTGTGTTTTATTGTTAACCATTTTTTTGTTTTCAGGTACGCCATTCAGCTGCAGCGCGGATTTATTTATCTTGACAGCAACATCGTTTGCTCCCACGATACATAAAGCCGTGACTCCAGCGCTGTCTGAGGTGATTTCACCACCACAGTTACATACGTCGTCATATATGCCGAAGCGTGGGGGCAGCAGTGGGCGGAGGAGCGATTTGTTCCTACTTTTTGCGGGAGAATGCCCCCATGCTTGGCATATATATATTTTAGGCACAGGTTGCGTTAAATGTTTTATTTTTTACTATTTTTTTTTGTATTTGCTTTGCAGGTATGGTAAGTCTTACTGTTATACTGTAATATCACTTTGTTTTATTGTTAACCATTAGGGATGAGCTTCGCGTTCCAGTCAAACTCATGTTTGACTCGAACATCGGCTGTTCGTAAGTTCGCCGAACAGCGAACAATTTGGGGTGTTCGGAGCAAATTCGAATGCCGCAGAACACCCTTTAAAAGTCTATGGGAGAAATCAAAAGTGCTAATTTTAAAGGCTTATATGCATGGTATTGTCATAAAAAGTGTTTGGGGACCTGGGTCCTGCCCCAGCGGACATGGATCAATGCAAAAAAAAGTTTTAAAAACGGCCGTTTTTTCGGGAGCAGTGATTTTAATAATGCTTAAAGTGAAACAATAAAAGTGTAATATCCCATTAAATTTCATAGCTGGGGGGTGTCTATAGTATGCCTGTAAAGGGGCGCATGTTTCCTGTGTTTAGAACAGTCTGACAGCAAAATTACATTTCAAAGGAAAAAAGTCATTTAAAACTACTCACGGCTATTAATGCATTGCCGGTCCGACAATACACATAGAAGTTCATTGATAAAAACGGCATGGGAATTCCCCACAGGGGAACCCCGAACCAAAATTAAAAAAAAAAAAATGACGTGGGGGGTCCCCCTAAATTCCATACCAGGCCCTTAAGGTCTGGTATGGATATTAAGGGGAACCCCGGCCAAAATTTAAAAAAAATTATGTGGGGGTCCCCCTAAATTCCATACCAGGCCCTTCAGGTCTGGTATGGATATTAAGGGGAACCCGCGCCAAAATTAAAAAAAAAATGACATGGGGTCCCCCTAAATTCCATACCAGGCCCTTCAGGTCTGGTATGGATATTAAGGGGAACCCCGTGCCAAAATAAAAAAAACGGCGTGGGGTCCCCCCAAAAATCCATACCAGACCCTTATCCGCGCACGCAACCTGGCAGGCCACAGGAAAAGAGGGGAGGACGAGAGAGCGCCCCCCCCTGAACCGTACCAGGCCACATGCCCACATACCCTGGCCATTGGTTGTGGGGGTCTGTGGGCGGGGGCTTATCAGAATCTGGAAGCCCCCTTTAACAAGGGGACCCCCATATCCCGGCCCTCCCCCGTGTGAAATGGTACACCTACCATTTCACTAAAAAACGTCAAAAATTTTAAAAATGACAAGAGACAGTTTTTGACAATTCCTTTATTTAAATGCTTCTTCTTTATTCTTTCTTCTATCTTCCTTCATCTTCTTCTTCTTCTGGTTCTTCTGGCTCTTCTGGTTCTTCCTCCGGTGTTCTCGTCCAGCATCTCCTCTGCGGCGTCTTCTTCCCTTCTTCTCCTCGGGCCGCTTCGCATCCATGGCATGGAGGGAGGCTCCCGCTCTTCTCTTCATCTTATTCTCTTCTTCATCTTATTCTCTTCTTCATCTTATTCTCTTCTTCATCTTCTTCTCTGGGCCGCTCCGCATCCATGCTGACATGGAGGGAGGCTCCTGCTGTGGGACGCTTCTCCTCATCTGACGGTTCTTAAATAACGGGGGGTGACCCGGTGACCCCGCCCCCTCTGACGTACGGGGACATGATGGGACTTCCCTGTGGCATTCCCCATGACGCCACAGGGAAGTCCCATCAAGTCACTGTGCGTCAGAGGAGGGTGGGGTCACCCGGTGGCCCCGCCCCCCCGTTATTTAAGAACGTCAGAAAAGGCGAAGTGTCACACAGCGGGAGCCTCCCTCCATGCCAGCATGGATGCGGAGTGGCCCCGAGAAGAAGATGAAGAAGAGAAGAAGATGAAGAAGAGAAAAAGATGAAGAGAAGAGCGGGAGCCTCCCTCCATGCCATGGATGCGGAGCGGCACGAGGAGAAGACAGGAAGAAGATGCCGCAGAGGAGATGCTGGACGAGAACACCGGAGGAAGAACCAGAAGAGCCAGAGGAACCAGAAGAAGAAGAAGATGGAGGAAGAAACCGAAGGAAGATAGAGGAAAGAAGAAGCATTTAAATAAAGGAATTGTCAAAAACTGTCTCTTGTCATTTTTAACATTTTTGACAGTTTTTTAGTGAAATGGTAGGGGTACTTTTGTACCATTTCACACAGGGAGGAGGGCCGGGATCTGGGGTCCCCTTGTTAAAGGCTGCTTCCAGATTCTGATAAGCCCCCCACCCGCAGACCCCCACAACCACCGGTCAGGGTTGTGGGGATGAGGCCCTTATCCTCATCAACATGGGGACAAGATGTTTTGGGGGGCTACCCCAAAGCACCCTCCCAATGTTGAGGGCATGTGGCCTGGTACGGTTCAGGAGGGGGGGCGCTCTCTCGTCCCCCCCCTCTTTTCCTGCGGCCTACCAGGTTGCGTGCTCGGATAATGGTCTGGTATGGATGTTTGGGGGGACCCCACGCCATTTTTAAAAAAAATTTGGCACGGGGTTCCCCTTAAAATCCATACCAGACCTGAAGGGTCTGGTATGGAATTTAGGGGGACCCCCACGTCATTTTTTTTTTTAAATTTTGGCCGGGGTTCCCCTTAATATCCATACCAGACCTGAAGGGCCTGGTATGGAATTTAGGAGGACCCCCCATGTCATTTTTTTTTTAAATTTTGGTTTGGGGTTTCCCTGTGGGGAATTCCCATGCCGTTTTCATCAATGAACTTCTATGTGTATTGTCGGACTGGCAATGCATTAATAGCCGCGAGTAGTTTTAAATGACTTTTTTTCCTTTGAAATGTCATTTTGCTGTCAGACTGTTCTAAACACGGGAAACATGCGCCCCTTTACAGGCATACTATAGACACCCCCCAGGTACGAAATTTAAAGGGATATTATACTTTTATTGTTTCACTTTAAGCATTATTAAAATCACTGCTCCCGAAAAAACGTCCGTTTTTAAAACTTTTTTTTGCATTGATCCATGTCCCCTGGGGCAGGACCCAGGTCCCCAAACACTTTTTATGACAATAACTTGCATATAAGCCCACTTGGTTTTCGGGGCCCCGTACGCGGCTAGGCTCCCAAAAAGTCCCACACATGTGGTATCCTCGTACTCAGGAGAATCAGCAGAATGTATTTTGGGGTTTGCAATTCCACATATGCCCATGGCCTGTGTGAGCAATAAATCATTTAGTGACAACTTTGTGCAAAAAAAAAGTTTGTCATTTTCCTGCAACTTGTGGCAAAATATAAAAAATTCCATGGACTCAACATGCCTCTCAGAAAATAGCTTGGGGTGTCTACTTTCCAAAATAGTGTCTTTTGGGGGGGGGTTGTGCTATCTTGGCATTTTATGGCCTTCAAAACTGTGATAGGTAGTAAGGAGTGAAATCAAAAATTTACACCCTTAGAAATCCTGAAGGCGGTGCTTGGTTTTCGAAGCCCTGTACGCGGCTAGGCTCCCAAAAAGTCCCACACATGTGGTATCCCCATACTCAGGAGAAGCAGCAAAATGTATTTTGGGGTGTAATTCCACATATGCCCATAGCACGTTTGAGCAATATATCATTAAGTGACAACTTTGTGCAAAAAAAAAAAAAACGTTTGTCATTTTCCCGCAACTTATGTCAAAATATAAAATATTCCATGGACTCAACATGCCTCTCAGCAAATAGCTTGGGGTGTCTACTTTCCAAAATGGGGTCATTTAGGGGGGTTTTGTGCCATCTTGGCATTTTATGGCCTTCATAACTGTGATAGGTAGTGCGTAGGGATGAGCTTCGAGTTCGGGTCGAACTCATGTTCGACTCGAACATTGGCTGTTCGCAAGTTCGCCGAACAGCGAACAATTTGGGGTGTTCGCGGCAAATTCGAATGCCGCGGAACACCCTTTAAAAGTCTATGGGAGAAATCAAAAGTGCTCATTTTAAAGGCTAATATGCAAGTTATTGTCATAAAAAGTGTTTGGGGACCCAGGTCCTGCCCCAGGGGACATGGATCAATGCAAAAAAAAGTTTTAAAAACGGCCGTTTTTTCAGGAGCAGTGATTTTAATAATGCTTAAAGTCAAACAATAAAAGTGTAATATCCCTTTAAATTTCATACCTGGGGGGTGTCTATAGTATGCCTGTAAAGGGGCGCATGTTTCCTGTGTTTAGAACAGTCTGACAGCAAAATGACATTTTGAAGGAAAAAACTCATTTAAAACTACCCGCGGCTATTGCATTGCCGACAATACACATAGAAGTTCATTGATAAAAACGGCATGGGAATTCCCCAAAGGGGAACCCCGAACCAAAATTAAAAAAAAAAAAAATGACGTGGGAGTCCCCCTAAATTCCATACCAGGCCCTTCAGGTCTGATATGGATATTAAGGGGAACCCCGGCCAAAATTAAAAAAAAAAAATGACGTGGGGTTCCCCCTAAATTCCATACCAGATCCTTCAGGTCTGGTATGGATTTTAAGGGGAACCCCGCGCCAAAAAAAAAAATAAAAAAAACGGCGTGGGGTCCCCCCAAAAATCCATACCAGACCCTTATCCGAGCACGCAACCTGGCAGGCCGCAGGAAAAGAGGGGGGGACGAGAGTGCGGCCCCCCCCTCCTGAACCGTACCAGGCCACATGCCCTCAACATTGGGAGGGTGCTTTGGGGTAGCCCCCCAAAACACCTTGTCCCCATGTTGATGAGGACAAGGGCCTCATCCCCACAACGCTGGCCGGTGGTTGTGGGGGTCTGCGGGCGGGGGGCTTATCGGAATCTGGAAGCCCCCTTTAACAAGGGGACCCCCAGATCCCGCCCCCCCCGTGTGAAATGGTAAGGGGGTACAAAAGTACCCCTACCATTTCACTAAAAAACTGTCAAAAATGTTAAAAATGACAAGAGACAGTTTTTGACAATTCCTTTATTTAAATACTTCTTCTTTCTTCTATCTTCCTTCATCTTCTGGTTCTTCTGGCTCTTCTGGTTCTTCCTCCGGCGTTCTCGTCCAGCATCTCCTCCGCGGCGTCTTCTATCTTCTTCTCCTCGGGCCGCTCCGCACCCATGGCATGGGGGGGAGGCTCCCGCTCTTCTCTTCTTCTTTTCTTCTCTTCTTCATTTTCTTCTCCGGGCCGCTCCTCACACATGCTAGCATGGAGGGAGGCTCCCGCTGTGTGACGGCGCTCCTCGTCTGACAGTTCTTAAATAACGGGGGGCGGGGCCACCCGGTGACCCCGCCCCCCTCTGACGCACGGTGACTTGACGGGACTTCCCTGTGACGTCACGGGGAATGCCACAGGGAAGTTCCGTCATGTTCTGTGCGTCAGAGGGGGGCGGGGTCACCGGGTGGCCCCGCCCCCCGTTATTTAAGAACTGTCAGACGAGGAGCGCCGTCACACAGCGGGAGCCTCCCTCCATGCCAGCATGGATGCGGAGCGGCCCGGAGAAGAAAATGCAGAAGAGAAGAAGAGAAGAAGAGAAGAAGATGAAGAAGAAGAGAAGAGCGGGAGCCTCCCCCCATGCCATGGGTGCGGAGCGGCCCGAGGAGAAGAAGATAGAAGACGGCGCGGAGGAGATGCTGGATGAGAACGCCGGAGGAAGAACCAGAAGAGCCAGAAGAACCAGAAGAACCAGAAGATGAAGGAAGATAGAAGAAAGAAGAAGTATTTAAATAAAGGAATTGTCAAAAACTGTCT
Source organism: Aquarana catesbeiana (assembly GCF_042186555.1). Lineage (NCBI taxonomy): Eukaryota > Metazoa > Chordata > Amphibia > Anura > Ranidae > Aquarana > Aquarana catesbeiana. Next base: position 279,946,340 of record NC_133325.1, read on the forward strand.
CTTGTCATTTTTAACATTTTTGACAGTTTTTTAGTGAAATGGTAGGGGTACTTTTGTACCCCCTTACCATTTCACACAGGGGGGGGCCGGGATTTGGGGGTCCCCTTGTTAAAGGGGGCTTACAGATTCCGATAAGCCCCCCGCCCGCAGACCCCCACAACCACCGGCCAGGGTTTTGGGGATGAGGCCCTTGTCCTCATCAACATGGGGACAAGGTGTTTTGGGGGGCTACCCCAAAGCACCCTCCCAATGTTGAGGGCATGTGGCCTGGTACGGTTCAGGAGGTTCGTCCCCTCCTCTCTTCCTGCGGCCTGCCAGGTTGCGTGCTCGGATAAGGGTCTGGTATGGATTTTTGGGGGGACCCCACGCCGTTTTTTTTTTTTTTTTGGCGCGGGGTTCCCCTTAAAATCCATACCAGACCTGAAGGGTCTGGTATGGAATTTAAGGGGAACCCCATGTCATTTTTTTTTTTAAATTTTGGCCGGGGTTCCCCTTAATATCCATACCAGACCTGAAGGGCCTGGTATGGAATTTAGGGGGACTCCCACGTCATTTTTTTTTTTTAATTTTGGTTCGGGGTTCCCCTTTGGGGAATTCCCATGCCGTTTTTATCAATGAACTTCTATGTGTATTGTCGGCAATGCAATAGCCGCGGGAAGTTTTAAATGAGTTTTTTCCTTCAAAATGTCATTTTGCTGTCAGACTGTTCTAAACACAGGAAACATGCACCCCTTTACAGGCATACTATAGACACCCCCCAGGTACGAAATTTAAAGGGATATTACACTTTTATTGTTTGACTTTAAGCATTATTAAAATCACTGCTCCTGAAAAAACGGCCGTTTTTAAAACTTTTTTTGCATTGATCCATGTCCCCTGGGGCAGGACCCAGGTCCCCAAACACTTTTTATGACAATAACTTGCATATTAGCCTTTAAAATTAGCACTTTTGATTATTCATGTTCGTGTCCCATAGACTTTAACGGTGTTCGCGTGTTCGAACAAACTTTTTTCCTGTTCGCATGTTCTGGTGCGAACCGAACAGGGGGGTGTTCGGCTCATCCCTAGTAGTGAGGAGTGAAATCAAAAATTTACGCCCTTCGAAATCCTGAAGGCGGTGCTTGGTTTTCGGGCCCCCGTACGCGGCTAGGCTCCCAAAAAGTCCCACACATGTGGTATCCCCATACTCAGGAGAAGCAGATAAATGTATTTTGGGGCACAATTCCACATAAAACCATGGCATGTGTGAGCAATATATCATTTAGTGACAACTTTTTGTAAAAATGTTTTTATTTTTATTTTTTATCACTATTCAATCACTTGGGACAAAAAAAAATGAACATTCAATGGGCTTAACATGTCTCTCAGCAATTTCCTTGGGGTGTCTACTTTCCAAAATGGGGTCATTTGGGGGTTTTTGTACTGCCCTGCCATTTTAGCACCTCAAGAAATGGGGGGGAAGGAAGGGGGTAAATCCTTCCGGGGCTGAAGTGGTTAATGATGTGAAAGGAAATGGTGTCATTAGTTCTGCTGACATTCAAAAGGTCAAGGGGAATCTTTCCTCTCAAAAGGGGAGTAATATTTAAAGGTATAGCCATTAGGAGTATCCTAACGGTGCTAGGGTGCAGTTTGCTACAGATCCAACATTTCAGAAATCCTGATTTCTGAGCATAAGCATATTTAAATTTTAGCAAAAGCATTTTATCAGCAAAAGTATCTTCAATGTCTCTCTTATTTCTATCTTGTATCACTGTAACATTCTCCTGTGTATGTGTGTTCCCACAAATACTTTTAATGGCACCCAAATCTTCAGGGTGGTAGATACAGTTAGTGATGATCCAAGTGGGCAGGAACACTATCAGGGTGATCAGGAACAGGAGGCAAAATGCCTTGCCAGAAGTATGTGGTGAAATAAGCGAGGTCATCTTCTTTGGCCGGACCTGCTTTTCCAGGAACTCCTCCTTCTTCTGCTTGGACTTCTGCTTGAGGGCCTCCTGTGTTTAGGATCTCCTTCCTGCTCTTGGGGCTTTGGGCAACCTTTTTCACTCGGTTGGCATGGATCCAGGATTGGCAGTTTTCCACCAGGATAGTTGTTCTGGTCACTGCAATCACCGTAGTAGGAGGTCCAAAAGGATATTCCCGCTTCTTGCTTCTATTCAACTGCTGGACCACCACTATGTCTCCTACTTTAAAAGAATGGGTAGGATCCTGTGAAGAAAAAGGAGAGGTGCGTGCGACATTTCTCTCAACTGTATCCAAAGTTTCCTCACATACTCTGTCTGTACCAAATCCAAATCCCCCTGCTCTATCATAAGAGGTGCTCTGGCCCAGGGAGTGGGAAAGGGACGACCCATCAGCGCTTCAAAAGGAAAGTAGCTTGTAGTTTTGGAAGGAGTACTTCTTATCTCGGCCAAGACCACTGGGAGAACCTTCTTCCAATGGACAAAAGTTCCTCCTGTGGCTTTCCTTATTTTATCTTTCACGGTCCTATTTACCCTTTCCACTATCCCTGAACTTTGGGGATGGTATGGAATGTAAAACTTCCATTCTATTTGGAGCGAGTGTACCAAGTCCTGACATACTTTTGAGGTGAATGCAGCACCTCTGTCTGAGTTTATTTGAAGTGGGAATCCCCATCGAGGAATAATTTCCTGTGTGAGAATTTTCACTACTGTTTGTGCGTCTTCCTTTGTAGTTATAAAAAGTTCGACCCATCTTGAGAACATGTCCACAATTACCAAAAGATATTCCTGTCTTTTTCCTAACTTGGGCATGTGTGTGAAATCAATTTGGAGGTGCGTGAAAGGTGTACTAGGATATATGAAATGTTCGTGCTTCGCTTTGTTTGGGATGTTTGGGTTGTTCCTAATGCAAGTAATACACCTGGACACATAATCTCTTGTCAACCAGGGGAGATCTCAAATGTAAAAATCCTTGCCTAGTAATTTACAAGTTGCCTTCCAGCCTCTGTGACCTATTCCATGATACTGGGCAATAAAAAGTGACGCACTTGCCATTGGTGAGCTGGTTGAGAGATAGCTGCTTGTCTGGCTGCTGAGTCAGCTAGGGCATTTCCTCTAGCTATCTCTGTTTGTTGGCCTGTATGTGCTCTGCAATGTATTATGGCAAGAGTTCTAAACAACTGAATGGCTTTTAACAATGACACTACTAGAGAGGAATGGGAGATGCTTTTTCCATCAGCTGCAATGAAACCCCGCCTACTCCATATGACACCAAAGTCATATACCACGCCATACCCATATTTGGAGTCAGTGTAAATGTTCACATCTTGACCTTCAAATATTTGGCATGCCCTAGTGAGTGCAATCAATTCTGCAGCTTGTGCTGATTGATATGGGATAGGTTTGGCCTCAAGTATGACATCTGGAAGTTGCACAACCGCATATCCTGCATGATATATGTGATCATTTGGCCTAGAACAAGATCCATCCACATACACATTTTGCACATTTGGCAAAGCAGTAGGGGACAAGTCAGATCTGAGAGATGTGTCTTGGTGAATGAGGTTGGTGCAGTCATGTTGTGGCACCACCTCATCCTGCTCTCCTTTTAATCCTAGCAGGGCATTTAAAATTGGAGCTGGGCCTACATTAGCGGAAGCATATTTAATATGCAATTTTGGATTTGACAACAGTATCACCTCATAGCCGCTCAACTTCTGGGCGGACATGTGTTGCGTATGTATATTCCTCAGTAATGTGGACACATTATGAGTAGTATACAAGGTAGTATTATGGCCCAAAGTGAAAGTTGCAGCCATCTCAACCACCATAGCACAAGATGCTAAAGCATTCCCTGAACTGGTACCGGTACCACCTTTGAGAAAAAAGCAACAGGGTGGAGCTTGCCTCCATGCTCTTGAGCCAGGACACCTGCCATCGTTGTACAATTTTCCCTGGCATACAAATAAAACATCACATTATAATTGGGAAGGCCAAGTCATGGGGCTGTTGCCATAGCATTTTTCAAATACACAAAAGCATTACACATTTCATCTGTCCATTTAACACAGTCTGGCATATCGGGAAAATGTGGCCTGTCTTAGGAGATTGTCATAGTAAGAGCAGTCAGGTATCCATTGGTGGCAGTAACCAATCATACCTAGGAAGGTGAACATGTTCTTCCTGTTGAGTGGGCGGGGTAGACCCATCAGAGCCACAGCTCTTTTGTGACTGACTCTTCTTTCTCCTTTTGTGAGAACAAACCCTTGATATTCAACTGTTTTCTGACACCATTGCAACTTTTTCTTTGACACTTTATGACCACTTTCAAAAAGACCTTTCAAAAGATTCCTCCCATCCTCCAGGGCGGCCTCCCTTGTCAAGCTGCAGAGTAGCAGATCATCCGCGTACTGCAGCAAGACTGAACCATGTTCAGGTGTCCAAGCTCTTATTTAATATTCTGTTGTACATGTCAACATATTGGATGTTATCAAGCACAACGATATTCCCACCTTTGTCCGCAGCCTTAATGGTGATTTGATTGTTACTCAATAGTTTTTTTAACGCTGTAGTTTCCATTTTTGTTAGTTTGTTTGGAGACGTTGTGCGAATTTTCAATTTATCTAGTTTTTTATTAATTAGTTTAAGAAAGGCTGCAGCATTTGGGTGTGTGCTTGGAGCTGGACAAAAGTCAGATTTTTTTCTTTAGTGCGGATTTATTTATCTTGGGGGGCCCATCTGATGTTTTAATCGATTCCAAGATTTGAGAAAGATTATTATTGTCAATGAGATTGACTTGGTCATTCTCTTCAAGGAGAGAGACCAGCTGGTCTAGTGCCTGATTCTCTTGTGGGGTGAAGTCCGTCGGCCCTTCTTGTTTGTGCTAAAGTTTTTTAAAATCAGTTTGGAGATCCTTCTATATTTCAAACTTGTCAATGTCTTGGTTTGGGCAGAAATTTAGGCCTTTTTTGAGGATTGCTATTTCATCTTGGGACAGTTTATGCGAAGAAAGATTGATTATGTTGAATTCAGTTGCGTTTTGTTCAACTTTTGAGCCACCTTCAGGTATGAACTTAATTTTGAAAACCAATTTCCTTACTATATTAAAATAGGACCTCCTACTATATATTTATGTTATCACATTTCTTGCAGGATTTGCCTCTCGGCCTCAGTGGTGCCTCAAGCATTTAGTTTACGCCCATATTTCTTGCGCTTTTCTTTTCTTTTTGAAGAGAACAACATATATATACTCTTGGTGGAGTAAAAAAAAACTCACTTCTACCTGTTTACATCATCTCCAACACATAGATGTTTGTTCATATTGGAATCAAGAGCATACTGGGCAGACAGACTTTGTCACTGTCGTTGTTTTTAATCACAAATTTTATGGAATGTCAAATCAGCCAATACAGTGTTTAATGTAAATGTATCAGATATGAAAATTACATTATGAAATGCTTTATTGATGGATACTCAGATATTGATTATTATCTTTTCAATATATCTTCTTTAACACAGAACCATTTAAAGCATACACTACCCCTGAGGAAGGAGTTTAATTGACTCCGAAATGCGTCAGGTGAAAAAGTACTGCTTCAAAACTCTGTATATACACGATTGTAATACTGATGGATTTACATTCCTAATAATAGATGTTACAGTTGTCATATTTTATTATGTTAATTCAATATATTATATTTGTACCAAGTATACCTCTTTTATGATTGCTACATGTGCCTGAAAAGTCCAACACTAGGGGACCCCCTTTGCTGTTATGTATAAATAATTTTGGATGTGGCACAAATTCACAGTCAAATGCTGATCTACAATATACATTATAGATTATTTGGTAGAAAATACCGCCCCCTGTCTTTGATCAGCAGCTACCTGTGTAAAATAAATACATATATATCTTTTATAATTAAAAAAAGTTTTTAGAAGCTTAAATACAAAATATGGTTCACCTAAACTAAGTCTTTCTAACCTAAAGCAACATGATAAATTTCACGGGTGACAACTGGGAAACCCTCATGGAGGGATACTTAAAAGACTTTGAAGATAAGGAATCTATAGATTCAGAAATCGCTTCAGTTTTCTCCAGACTCTCTAAAACTCTGGAGAAAAAATATTTGCTATACTGGCATGTCAGATCCTTTCAAGACTACATCAAAGAAGACATCAATCCCATGGGATTGCGAGTCCAGATCTTCCCTACCCTTGAAGGTCTGGACTCGGAATTTAAAGACAGATGGGAAAAGGCATTGCGTGAATGTTCATGGAGACTAATGGAAATTTTAATAGATGAATATAGAAAAAGATCCAACAGCCTGGATCCAGATATAGTAAACTTATATAACAAACTTCAACAACTTAAAAGCCAGAGACCCATTACAAACAAGGAAGACAGATTGAAAACACATCTAGAAGCATTTAATAAAGACATACTCATGAAGAAAGGGCAGAAACTTATTCGGGATAGAAATGCCTTCAAGAAAGTCAAAGCATATAAATTGACCCAAAATAGATCAAATTATAACAAAAATAATTATCATCAGGGACAACAATCCACTTCCCTACAAATAACCTCCAACTTGCCCCAACCTCCCTCCCAAATCACTCACAAATTGAAAACAGGACAGAGCACAAAACGTATGCATCAATGCATCACGGTGATCCCATTGAAGGACAACAAGCGAAAAAGCTAACCCTGGACATCCCTAAGAAAACAAACCCCTCCACATCAATGCACGAGCCAATTTCAAAAACCTCCGATACACAAGCTAATACTCACATTTTAACAAGGGAGCTTATCCCTCAACCCAACACCTCAACTACTAATTCATTGGACACCATCTCTAATGACCCTTCTTTTTTAGAGAAGATCCTCATGGGTGTTCAACCCACACAATCCAATTTAAATACATACACACAGATAGCACTTTAACTGTCACCCCAACCACCAATGGACAAAACGCAACTGAATTAAATATAATCAATCTTTCTTCACATAAACTATCCCAAGATGAAATAGCAATCCTCAAAAAAGGCCTAAATTTCTGCCCGAACCAAGACATAGACAAGTTTGAAATATACAAGGATCTCCAACTTTTTATTCGAAAACTGATTAAAAAAAAACTTTACCACAAACAAGAAGGGCCGACGGACTTCACCCCACAAGAGAATCAGGAACTAGACCAGCTGGTCTCTCTCCTTGAAGAGAATGACCAAGTCAATCTTATTGACAATATTAATCTTTCTCAAATCTTGGAACCAGTTGAAACATCAGATGGGCCCCCCAAGATAAATAAATCCGCACTAAAGAAAAAATCTGACTTTTGTCTAGCTCCAAGCACACACCCAAATGCCGCAGCCTTTCTTAAACTAATTAATAAAGAACTAGATAAATTGAAAATTCGCACAACGTCTCCAAACAATCTAACAAAAAGGGAAACTACAGCATTAAAAAAACTATCGAGTAACAATCAAATCACCATTAAGGCTGCAGACAAAGGTGGGAATATCGTTGTGCTTGATAACATCCAATATGTTGACATGTACAACAGAATATTAACTAATCTGGAATGGTATCGTCGAATACCAGCAAATATGGTTAAGAAATATAATGATGATTTCTATATGTTAATCGACACTGCCTATTTTAATTCCACGATTATTAAACAACTGTGGGAGTTTGTTAGAAATCATTTTCCCTACACCCCGGTGTTTTACGCACTGCCAAAAATCCACAAAGATACAAAAAACCCACCCGGGAGACCGATTATCTTGGGCGTAGGGGCAGTAAGCGAAAATGCTAGTAAACTAGTGGACGAAGTCTTGAAACCGTTCGTTCCAGCTCTACCATCTTTTGTGAAAGACACACTGCACTTTTTACAAATTATTGAAAAATTTAGGATCCCTACAGATGCATTGCTGGTTATGATAGATGTCGAATCTCTATATAGCTCGATCCCCCACATAAAAGGCCTGACAGCCATTAAACACATCTTGCAAAATGCTAAAAATATAGATCCAAGTTATGGGGAATTCATCATTTCACTACTGGAATTCATTTTGACTCATAACGTATTCACGTTCAATGGCTCCCACTACCTCCAGGTGCAGGGGGTTGCGATGGGGACATGCTGTGCCCCATCGTATGCCAACCTGTACCTGGGGGAGTGGGAAACCATGTTCCTGGGTGATGAGGCTCTATCGAAGTACACGGACCACATTCTTGGGTGATACTAGTACATCAATGATATATTTATCATCTGGGATGGACCAGCTGACCTACTCCAGCAATGCTCTTGAGGATGAACCGCAATGACTTTAACTTAAACTTCACCATATCTTTTGACACACAACGTGTCACTTTCTTAGATGTAGAAGCATACAAAGGAGAGGGGGGAGAGATTTTGAGCAGGCTATATAGGAAACCCACCGCAAGTAATGCCATCCTACACGCTACCAGCTTCCACCCTAAACCCCTCATGGATTCTATCCCTTTCAGCCAACATCTTAGAATAAGACGAAACTGTTCGGACGATAATATTTTTAAAATTGAAGCAAACAAACTATGTGAGCGATTGTTACAACGAGGATACTTGCATGCGTCATTGAAACAATTGTTTAAAAAAGCCTCTTTGGGATCAAGGATGGAATTGCTCTATTCAAAGAAATCCAAAAAACAAAACGATGCCAATACCATCAGAATTATTACAAAATATAACAAGATATATACAGCCAAAACAAATCAAAAACATCATAGAAAAATACTGGCACATGCTGCAAAGCGATCCAGCACTGGGGCCATTTGTACCTCCCAAGCCCCGTTTCACTTTCAAACGAGCTACATTTCTAAGGAACAGAATCACCACTAGTGAATATAAAGGGGAATCAAACAAATCTCATTGCAAATATAGAGGCACTTTCAAATGTGGAGCATGCAATTATTGTCAATACATGCTCACACAGAAAAATCCCACCCTCCCCAACGGTCAAACGTTTTACCATAAACATTTTGCCAACTGTAGAACCCATGGAGTGATATATATGCTTCTATGTGAATGCACATGCTTCTATATTGGTAAAACAAAGGTGCAATTTTGGAGAAGAGCGTATAGGCACATAACATCTATGAAAACTTGCGACCCCGATCTCCCCCTTGGGAGACATACCACATTAGTACACAAAGGAAAGTTCCCAAAAATAAGATTTCTCATTCGGGACCACGTGCATCCGAGTCCCAGAGGGGGAGACTGGAACAAGAGCTTATTACAGATGGAATCAAGATGGATATATAGATTAAAGGCCACCCAACCTCCGGGCTCGAATGAAACAATATGGTTCAAGCCATTTTTTGAGGGTTTTTCCTCAGGGGGTAGGGAACAATAATATTGAGATTCATCTTCTCTCTTGCTTTGGTCTCCCCTCTAAACTCTGGGATTCGGATGCGGGCTGTCCAGTTATATCTATCCATCCTTAGTTTCTGGGACTGGAACAAATAGGACAATAATTATCTTCTACTAATTATTACCATCCTAGTGTATTATCATACTAGCATTACACTATCCTACTACTGTACTTTTATACGGCATGATAAACAACGAATATGATATGCTATGTTTAATTTATGTTCCTCTCAGATATGCATGTGGACATAGGAGCACAGATCACTATATATATTTATACACGGTTGTGTTATCGCATTTTTTGGTATTATAGAATATATGGCACTTGATATGTTATATAAGTGAAAGCTGCTTAAGTACCTTTATTCATTATTTATTTTTATTTTTTGGATATACCTATGCCATACTAATTAATTTTATGATCTGGACTCTCTCTGCCCATTTGCACTCCTTGACATCGAATAGGAAAATGTTGTTTAACACTATTTCTCAAAAAAAAAAATTCTGTTCATCCTGCCATTAACCTCCCCCTTCTGCCTATCTAATAATAATGAGTCCGAAGACCTGGACTCTCTGTCTATCTACATTCTTGATATGTATCCAATAAGAAAATTTTTTTTACTATTTTCCTATGCAAGAAATTCTGTTGATCCTGCCATTAACTTTGTCTTTTCATGTATATGATGATTTGGACCCCATACAACTTTTTTGATATGTTGAAGCATGCATTTTCTAAATATATAACAAATAGGAAAATGTTGTTTAACACCATTTCTCCAAAAATTTCTGTTGATCCTGCCATTAACCTCTCCTTTCTGCCTATCTTACAATAATTAGTCCAAAGACCTGGACTCTCTGTATATCTACACTCTTGGTATGTATCCAATAAGAAAATGTTTTTCTTACTATTTCCCTAGTAATTCTGTTGATCTTGCCATTAACTTTGTCTTTTGATGTATATGATGATTTGGACCCCATACAACTTTTTGATATGTTGAAGCATGTATTTTCTAAATATATAACAAAAGTCCCAACATGTCATTTATGCCTGTGAGACCTTGCCTGTTACCAGTGTTCTCTTGCTCCCAGAATATCACACAAATCATTACTACACTTGTACTCTCATGCCTTAGTGGATGTCTTTGTAACATCACACTATTACAATTACTTGACGCTCGTCCGGCACAAAAAGCCCCCTGGGTTACAAAACCCGCGGCAGCGTTATGCGAGGCTACAGTCTATATCATCTTAGACTGGCCTCCATGTCGCGACTCTGGCGGACATGCGCAGTCCACCAGGGAAGCTCTCTGTGTCGGTGGGTGGAGTGGGCGTGTTAACGTCCCGACATATGGGCTTGCACATGCGCGCCACGGACGGGACGGCGATCACTCCTCCCAGGGGGCCATACATGGCTTGCCCCTGCCTCCTCTCCCTCCTACTCAAATCAGCTGTTGTAATCAGATATCAACAGCTGATTAGCTGATTGGAGGAAAGATGCTTCTTAAACCAGCTGATTCTCATGCCAGACATCCTCCACACGTTGCGGGATGTTACCGGCCTGAACAGGTACTTGATCCGATTCACTCTCGTGTCATGTAAGTTAAACTACTTTTATTCACTAACTATGATACCAACCTAAGCTGGCCAACTTTACTTCTATTTATTGTGGCTATAACTGGGACTTTTCTTGCTTGATTGAGTTCACATTAGACTGATAGTTATATGCTCTTATACACCCTATGCATTACAATTAACTCCTAACTAAAAAACTCATTTGTTCTATTTGGAGGCTCTACAACCATAATAATTCCTATATACTTCTTTATTCATGTAGCACTTGGAGAAAATAATCCTTGAATCTGCATGTTTATAAATGAACAATCATTACCTATTGGTTATGCAATCTTTACCCTAAATCTGCTAATTACATTTATATTTGGCTTTGTCTGGGACCTCTTTGTTCACTCCCAGTCAACTTGATAGATTAACCCCATAAAGGATTAACTATATGATGACTACTATACTTTAGACCAAGCCTCACTATATATACTGTACATGTGACAGGTATGTCTCTGTCAAGCAAATCTAGTCCCATCTGGCCACCCAATATCACAGTTTCTATACTATTTCTTTTTAAGCAACCCTTTAGCGTAAAGACACAATAATTTTAAAATAATACTTGTAATCTAAATAGACAACTAATTGAATACCCTATCTTATCTAATACCTCTTTAGTTATCAATAGATACACCTATGAACATCAACTTTTGAGCCACCTTCAGGTATAAACTTAATTTTGCAAACCAATTTCCTTACTATATTAAAATAGGACCTCCTACTATATATTTATGTTATCACATTTCTTGCAGGATTTGCCTCTCGGCCTCAGTGAAGCCTAAAGCATTTAGTTTACGCCCATATTTCTTGGGCTTTTCTTTTCTTTTTGAAGAGAACAACATATATATATATTGTTATATTCTTAATATCTAAATTTTAATTGGCTTTATTGAAAAGAATATGCATTTCCATATTTGTTTGAATGATAGGACTTTGAGCTAGTGGTTTCCAGATGGCCATTCATTGACTGAAAATGCAGGTCAAGACCCTGTCAGAATTTGATGGATTTTGTAAATAATATATGTATGAGTTGAAATTTTTCCTATGTAACCGATACTCTGTTTGATTTATGCGTTTATGTTTTAAGAGGTCTGATGTTTAGTCTGAACGTCTATCTCACATATATCTGGTTTCATGTTTAAAAGGTTTGGTTCAGTTAAAAACAGATGTTGCTCTTTGTTAGCCCCCGCTTTTTGAAAGGCGGAGAAAAGGGGAGTGTATGGGAGGGATTTGTGTTTGGGCGCGAATTTGAAAGACTGAGTTCATATAGACACAAGGAATCCAGTCTTCTGGCGCACTCTTGACACACACATCCTGCTTCCAAGATACAGCTCTTTTACACACATCTTCCTCCCAAGACAAACAGCTTTCCAAGCTACCTATTCAAGCCAGGACACAAGAGGTTAATCGGCCATTTTTAATAGGCCATGACAAAGGAAGCACATGTCTAAAGACTTTCAGATCTTTGAAACAAATGAACTATATTTGAACATTTTTTGCATATATGAAACAACACTAATTCTGAATATGAATGTACTATTTTTGTAAGTATTTTCCAAGTTTATGTGTGTACAATAAAACACACGGTTTTGATTTAAGCTGACTCAAGCAGAAATAATTCCAAAATTCGTCTCACGAGAATCATCATTATTGAAGGCTTTTTATACAATATTAAGCCATTTATTTCATATATATATACTCTTGGTGGAGTAAAAAAACCCACTTCTACCGGTTTACATCATCTCCAACACATAGATGTTTGTTCATATTGGAATCAAGAGCATACTGGGCAGACAGACTTTGTCACTGTCATTGTTTTTAATCAAAAATTTTATGGAATGTCAAATCAGCCAATACAGTGTTTAATGTAAGTGTATCAGATATGAAAATTACATTATGAGATGCTTTATTGATGGATACTCAGATATTAATTATTATGTTTTCAATATCTTCTTTAACACAGAACCAAGCGTACACTACCCCTGAGGAAGGTGTTTAATTGACTCCGAAACGCATCGGGTGAAAAAGTACTGCTTCAAAACTCTGTATATACACGATTGTAATACTGATGGATTTACATTCCTAATAATAGATGTTACAGTTGTTGTCATATTTTATTATGTTGATTCAATAAATTATATTTGTACCAAGTATACCTCTTTTATGATTGCTACATGTGCCTGAAAAGTCCACCACTAGGGGACCCCCTTTGCTATTATTTATTCCCATTGAATGCTCAGCATCCACAACCTCTCCCCTATAAAAATCCTTGCTAATGGTACTGCACGTCGCTCCAGAATTGGGCAAGAATGGTACCTCATGCCCATCTACAAGCAATTAAATTATAGGTTGTTCATGATAAGAATGAGAGACAAGTGGAAATGCCGGGATACTACCTTCTGGGTAGCTTCATTGTGACTGCTGTTGTGGGGTACTTAACACCATGTTGCTGCTGTATTGGGGTTGGTGCCTGAGGGGGAGTGGGGGCAGCGGGTGGCCCTGAATTTGTACACTCCTGGTCATACCAGGGGTATTGAGCTTTCCAATGTCCGGGGTCTCCGCAGTTAAAACACCCTGTCTTAGGTTGCCTTTGCTAAAAGTCCCCTCTTTGTGGCCGTCCTCTTCCCCTATATCCACCTCTATAACCCCCTCTATTCTGTCCCCTTTTCTTTTCCTGAGAAATTATCCTGGTAATGTGTCGGTACTGGTGTTTGTTTGGGAATATCAAAACATCCTGCTGCGTCTTTTTCAGTCAATGTTTTTTTGAAAATCAGTCATACTTTTTGTAGCCCAGTCTGAAATCTGCTGTCTCATAGTGAGCGCATATTTAGGGGTCAGGTTGCTAAGATAAGTCTGTATTTAAAGACTGTGCATTTCATCTTGAGTGTTAAGTCCGGCATCTTGTGTCCAGACTTCCTGAAATCTTTTCCAAAATCCCAACACTGATAATTTTTGTTTGCAAGCTACTGCAGTAGGGAGTGATGACTTATTAATGAAAACTTTTCATTTCCTTCTCTAGCTCTTCCCACATAAGGTTCCTTCCTTCAACAGTGTTTAGTGAATAAGCCTCTGCCTTGGTGGTGGGTGCCTCTAGGACATTTACAGTGGGCACTTTAGTCCAATCCCAAGGGGAGGTAGTTCCCACCAAACTGTCTATAATGATCCTTATATCTTCCTGTGTATAATTTCTACCCTTACAAGTTTTCTTTAAATAAGCTATCGCCCCCAAAGCTGATGTGGAAGGTTTGGAGCAATGTTTGATAATACGATTGATATCCTCAATATCAATAGACTTCATTACCAGAACGTCACCCACAGTCATGAAAGGAAAATTCTGCATAACTAACTGCGTAGTTACTTCCTCTTCTTCCTCCGGCTGCTCTCTGTCAGCTGCCTGTTTTAAAACTGCATGTTTTGTACTCTGACCCTCTGCAGCGTGTGCAGCCTGTTTTAACTTCTGCGTTGCACTCCTAGTTTGAGCAGGAACTTCTCTATGGGGTCCGTGGGGCATCTTTGGTTTATGTTCCTCCACAGGTGTCTTTTCAGCCTTGGGTAATTCCTCATTCATAGTGGAGGAGGCAGCACCAGTTGGCTGTTGTATTTGTGAAACTATAGGCAGTGGCTGATCTATTGGGACAGCAACCTGTGGTTCTGGTAGGACCACAGGCAGTGTCTGATCCACCACTGCACCCTGCTGTGGAACAGGTGCAGGGAGAGCAGGTGCCTCTGCAGGTGGCACTCTATTCTCAAACGGACAGACTACTGCAACTGCAGCCAAAAACTCCATATCCTCTTTTGAGAATGAGGGGTATATTTATTTAGATGATCCATTGTTTGGCTGAGGTGGAGGTGGCAGGGCACAGGGAGCTGGGGCAAGAGCTAGTGCACATGGAACTAGGGATGGGAAACCTGATTTAAGTCTCTTCTCACAAGCATATATCCCCGGGGCTTCCTTGTCCTTTGGATTTTGACTTTTCTTTCTTATTTTCTTATCCGCTCTCTCATACCAGTAGGGGGCATACAATAACCAATTTTCCCTGCCTTTCCTCATATATTCCTTATCCCATTGGGGGTCTCCCGTATAATATGGGAAGGCTTCCCTATCTCCCAAGCAAAGGCCCTTAATCATATCCATGTGAAAAGTACCATTTTCGCCCTGTCTGGGAAACGGGTTACTACTCCTCATGGTTTCAGTCTATCCCGCCAGATTATCTATCCAAGGGTTAATATGCACATAATCAGTTCCACATATTCTGGCCACATAACATTTACATGTCTCTCCTACATCTGGAGGGGGGAATCTTCTTCCCTGAATGCTGACCCATAATAACACAGTGGTGGACGCCACCTCACCTCGCAGCGTCCGACAAAATCCACACAATACACGTACAAATTTATCTTATTTTATATCTTATTTTATCTTCTAAGCGATAGAAAAGGTAAGCAAAGAGGTTGGGTTTTTCTGGCACACTCTATCAGATATCTTTATCAAACTTCTTACAGTACTGTATTATATTACTTTGGGCTTCTGAGAACCCCTTAGAACTATCTCAGAGTTCCTTTGGAACTATCTCAGAGTTCCTTACACAGCCGTCACCCGAACGGACTTCTACCGAGGTTCATACATTTACATAAATGTTTTTAACACTACACCTTCTGTTAATCCCATATAGGGAAACGGTCTTTTAAACTAAAAGTCACGGTAAGAGAAATAATAATAATTAAATCAGACTCTCCGGACTTAGACGGACTTAGATAATGACCGCCGCACTTTCTGACACCAGCTGATGGGGTGTAGGGATGTTTTAGGAGCAAATGAACCCTTGTATGATATCCTGCCTAGAGAGTTCCTTCAAACCCAATCAGGCCTGGAGACCACTCTGATAAGAAGTTATGACACACAATCAATACATGCAGTTCTCAAAATGGTTTTGAGAACTTAATGACTTATTTATTTGATTTATTTCTGTGTTTCCACTTATATAATGAAAATGACATCACAACAAAAGTCCAACCCTTTCATTAATATATGGTAAAGATACAGACATACAGGATGTGTTAAAACAAGCAAAAATAGAATATTAATAACTCCTATAGAAACTAACAACAGGAAAAGGCTAACAGGAAAGGACTTACACATCATTTAAAAGAAGTCAGGCCATTTACAAGAAATTGAAACTTAACTTCTCATAGACGTCACATATACATATTATTTTAAAATGGATACACATTTTTACAGGGGTGTATAGCTAAAATGGTGGACAGCAAGTTAAAATATCCCTACAGTAAGGGTTTACAACCACTTTACTGTAAGTTTTGTCTGTCCTGGAGAATGTCACATGTTAATTGGGGTCTGGGCTAATTTTATTCTTTTGTTTGAATTTTGAATGTCTTGAAGGTCATCATATGTCTGGTCAAGCACGTGGTGCCCAAGAGGCTGCTGTTCTGGCCACGCTTGATCAGCTTCAGACATAGGTTGCAAACAGCAATGGTGCGATCTGCTGCACACATGTCGAAAAAGGCCTACACCAAGGAACTTTTAAAAGTCAATGGGGAGTCAGCAGTGCTCTGCACCTGCAGAGCTCTGCGGTGTTATGCAATACTGTGGCTGCCCTTAAGCTGACCCCTGCAGGACATCCTGCCTCGTTGGAGTTGTGCCTCCTCCTCACTTTCCTCCTCTCTTCTCTCAGACACCCAAGTATGGTCAGTGACCCCATCATCCCCTCCCTCCTTGTCACTGGAGCAAACTTGGCAGTATGTTGGAGCTTGGGGACCATGACTGCCAGTTTCTTGTCCTTCCTGGGCACCCCCTTTCTCTAGGCTCACATTACTCCTTCCTCCACCTGGGAACCAACATCAGAGCCTTAAAATTGCTGCGCATCCTCCAGCAGCATGTAACTGACACTGTGATTGAATAGTTCTGGGGACTCCTTTGTGCGTGGTGGTGGGGCTACAAAAGGAGTAACTGTGGACATGGAGACGGTGGAATAGGCTGCTTTGGTAGATGCATTGAAAAATATTTTGGTACAATTGTCTGTCTTTCAAAAGAGAGGTGTTTAGTCTCCAAAGAGGAGGAGGACAATTATGGAGGTGGTCTTCAAATGTCAGGGTGACTGGAGCATGATCAGACCAGGAAATTGTACCAATGCCTGTGCTTAGAACATTTTGCCGTGATCTTTTAGTGGTTAGAAAGAGGTTGATGTGAGAATATGAGGAGTGTGCAGCAGACAGGAAGGTGAAGTCCTTTTCAGAACCATAGAAGCATCGCCAGGCATCATAGAGCTTGCATTTCTGTAGCAAGGGGGGATAGACTGGTTAGGTCTTCTGGTGGGAGTAGTGGAGTCCATATCGGGGTTCAAGATTGTGTTGAAGTCCCCACCAATGATAAGGGTGCCTTGCAGCACCTCCATAACTTTGGAGAACAGAGGGGCAAGCAATTTCCTCTGTTGAATGTTCAGAGCATAGAGGTTAACAAGTGTAAAAGTGGTTTGATTCAGTTCACAGATAAGGATGGGATATCTGCATTTAGGCTCCTGCATGGTGCGGATGTGGTTGAAGGTTACAGAATCTTTAACATGGATAAGGACTCCACAGGACTTTTTTGGGCCATTAGCCATATACAGATGGGAAAAATCTTCATTCTAGGACATTTATGAGCAGCAAAGTATGTTTCCTGGGCAAATATAATGTCTGCCTCGAGAGAGCAGGCTTCTTTTAACAGTGCTGACTGTTTAAAATGGCTATTCAGACCTTCAGAGTTCAATGATAGGGCATAAGAGATCAGATGAGTACTGGAGTGCTGCGTGGAAGCATAACTAATTGGAAATTATTATAAAAAGCGTTATTCTAAAAGAAAAATGTGCGCTAGGTGTACAAATGTTGTGAGTGAAATATAAACCTGTGAAGAGGTATCCTGCAGCTATACGCTATAACCCTGATAGGGGGCACCGCTAAATATGTAAACAAGAAGCGCAGCGCTGGATATAAATAAAAAATGAAAAATATTGTGCTATGTGCAAATAAACACTAAAAATGAAAATAAATACAAATGAAAACTGTGCACAATAATTCACTAAAATAATGTCCGTGAATGTTCCCAATATAGTGAAAACTGAAATATAAATAAAACGTGCTAGTTCATTTATGTAAAGTCCATAGAAACATGTGAGAAAATCGCTATTGGATATCTGACTTCCACCACTGTAAAACCCGTCACCACAGAGAGATTAAAGGCTTACCAGACAGCCCTTAAAGAAAGGCATGAATCGATCTCCACTTTAGATATTATCCCTTCTATGGATGGGTCCTGCTGTGAAGTGCTAGGTGGATAATCTCAGATTGTCAGCCATGGAGGAGAGCCATTCTCAGCGATAATGGATATCCAGAAAGAAAGAAAGAGATGCTCCGATAGTGTAGTAAAGCTTATGGTTCCTTTATTAACCACTTGACCACTGGGCACTTAAACCCCCTTCCTAACCAGACCAATTTTCAACTTTCGGTGCTCTCACACTTTGAATGACAATTACTCAGTCATACAATACTGTACCCATATGAAATTTTTGTCCTTTTATTTACACAAATAGAGCTTTCTTTTGGTGGTATTTTTTTTGGGTTTTTTATTTTTTGCGCTATAAAAGAAAAAAGACTGAAAATTTGGTAAAAAAATGAATTTTTTTTTGTTTCTGTTATAAAATTTAGCAAATTAGTAATTTTTCTTCGTAAATTTTGGCCAAAATTTATACTGCTACATATCTTTGGTAAAAATAAGTACAACTTGGTGTATATTATTTGGTCTTTGTGAATGTTAGAGAGTCCAAATGCTATGGTGCCAATATCTGAAAATTGATCACACCTGAAGTACTGACGGTCTAATTTCTTGAGACCCTAACATGCCAGAAAAGTACAAATACCCCCCAAATGACCCATATTTGGAAAGAAGACATTCCAAGGTATTTAGAAAGATGCATGGTGAGTTTTTTTGAAATTGTCATCTTTTCCCACAATTCTTTGCAAAATCAAGATTTTTTTTTTTCTTTTTTTTTCTTTTTCACAAAATTGTCATATTAGAAGGTTATTTCTCACACACAGCATATGCATACCACAAATTACACCCCAAAACACATTCTGCTATTACTCCCGAGTATGGCGATACCACATGTGTGAGACTTTTACACAGCGTGGCCACATACAGAGGCCCAACATGCACGGAGCACCTCCAGGCGTTCTGGAGCACCCAGGCCAATTCTGACATTTCTCTCCTACATGTAAAAATAATAATTTATTTGCTAGAAAATTATATAGAACCCCAAAACATTATATATATATTTTTTTTAGCAAAGACCCTAGAGAATACAATGGCGGTTGTTGCAACTTTTTATCTCGCACGGTATTTGCGCAGCAATTTTTCGAACGCGTTTTTTTGGAAAAAAAACAGTTTTGTGCTTTAAAAAAAAAATAAAATAGTAAAGTTAGCCCAATTTTTTTGCATAATGTGAAAGATGAAGTTACGCCGAGTAAACAGATACCTAACATGTCACCCTTCAAAATTGCACACTCTCGTGGAATGGTGCCAAACGTCGCTACTTAAAAATCTCCATAGGTGACGCTTTAAAATTTTTTACTGGTTACATGTTTTGAGTTACAGAGGAGGTCTAGGGCCAAAATTATTGCTCTTGCTCCAACGTTCGCAGTGATACCTCACATGTGTGGTTTGAACACCGTTTTCATATGTGGGCGGGACTTACATATGTGTTCACTTCTGCATGCGAGCACACGGACATGGGCGCTTTAAACATTTTTATTTTTTTTTAATTGTTTATTTTACTTTATTTATTTTAGTTTGACACTTTTTCCCCCCCAAAAAAATTTTTGATCACTTTTATTTCTATTACAAGGAATGTAAACATCCTTGTAATAGGAATATGGCATGACAGGTCCTCTCAACAGTGACATATGGGGTCAATAAGACCTCACATCTCACCTCTAGGCTGGGAAGCCTGAAATAAAAAAAAAAAAAAACGATCTTGGCTTCGATCGTAGCAGTGAGTCGGTAGAAGCACCGGAGGGTAGCGGGAAGGGGGGGTCCCCTCTCGCCTCCCGTAAGAACGATCAAGCAGTGTAACAGCCACTATGATCATTCTTATGGTGTAGGAAATCGCTGGCTGAAAAAGCTGATATCTGAATGATGCCTGTAGCTGCACCCATCATTCAGATATCCCCGCTCAAAGTCAAGGACGTCATATGACTGTGGGCGGGAACTGGTTAAAATTTGCGGGGTATTGCAGAGTATTGCGGAGTAGTGCAGGGTATATTGCTGGGTATATTGCAGAGTATTGCTGGGCATATTGCAGAGTATTGTGGGGTATATTGCAGAGTAGTGCCGTGTATATTGCAGAGTAGTGCCGTGTATAATGCAGAGTATTGCGGGGTATAATGCAGAGTATTGCGGGGTATTATGCAGAGTATTGCAGGGTATTATGCAGAGTATTGCGGGGTATTATGCAGAGTATTTCGGGGTATTATGCAGAGTATTTCAGGGTATTATGCAGAGTATTTCAGGGTATTATGCAGAGTATTGCAGGGTATTATGCAGAGTATTGCGGAGTATTATGCAGACTATTGCGAGGTATATTGCAGGGATGGCTGAGCATGGAGGGATGGATGTGACTGCAATTGTCACTGAGCACCGCTGTGAGCACTACACATACAGCCCACAGCGGTGCTGCCATCCGATCCTTCCCCCTCTCCCCTCGCACTGTACCGATCGGTACACAGAGGGGAGGGAGGAACCGACGTCATCACATGACGCCGGTCTGTTGACATGTGATCGCTCCGTCATTTGACGGAGCGATCACATGGTAAATGGCCGCGATCAGCGACCGTTTACCGTGATCCATGATGCGCCGGGTCCTCTGGACCCGGCGGTCACGGAAGTTCTTGGGTGCGCGCCCCAGGGGGCGCGCGAGAGCAGTATTCTGGGAGGACGTCCCACGGACGTCCACCCAGAACTAGCCGACCACGCTGCAGCCGTCTTTCGGCTATGGCCCGGTCGGCAAGTGGTTAAAAACGCCATACAGGCATTCAATGCACAAAAATCCTTGCAAGGAATGTTTAAAATCAGCTCCGGTGGAAAACGAAAGTTCGCGCATGCGCAGTCCGTGCGTGCGTGTCTACCCAGGGTAGTGAATTATTGTGCACAGTTTTCATTTGTATTTATTTTCATTTTTAGTGTTTATTTGCACATAGCACAATATTTTTCATTGTTTATTTATATCCAGCGCTGCGCTTATTATAAAAAGCGTAACTGAGAGATGAGAAGGTCTGTGTGCAGGATTTAGCCCTTTGCGCATCCTCAAGGAGCTGGCGATTGATAAATGTTGAGATGCGGGAGGAATCCCGAGGATTAAAGTTCTTGTCAGGTGATTCAGGTGGTGAACCAAGTCCATTCCAAATACGTACAAGATCTTGCATAGTGACTGGATAGGTAGAGGGTTCAGAAAAAAAGGTTAAACAGAAAAAAAAAACATATTAAGTAATTCCTGTCAAAGCAGGCTTAATGGGCAGCCTAAACTGCTGTGGTTTCTTGGGGGGTAATTTGAACCAAAGTGTACCAAAATGTAAAGGTAAAGGAAGTTCAATAACACAGGTAGGCTCACAGCCTCACGCTAATGAGATCTTGTGATGGAAGGGAGAGTCCTGTTTAAGAATAAGGGATTATTTAAGTCATGTTCATTCTGTTTCTAGACCATCCGGGATGGATGAGGATGAGGCAGGAGGCTGTGCATCCATGGGGGCAGTTGCCATTTCTTAAAGATTTGGATACCTTTGTTTAGGGAACGTTTTGCCATTCCAAGTGACCAGTAACTTTGTGGGGAAACCCCACCGATAGGTGACATTATTGTTTCGCAAGATTTTTGTGTGTGGCAAGCTTCTTTCTATTCATCGCTGTTTCCGGCAATGTCTGTATACAAGTATATGACAGTGAATTATTCTGACACCACAGGGTTTTGCTTAACCACCGCCGTGACGTGCTCTTTCACATGGTAGTAGTTAGACATGTGCTACATGTGTTAGACTATATATTCAGTGTATACTCTATATTCAGGTGGTGTGTGTGTGTGTGTGTGTGTGTATATATATATATATATATATATATATATATATATATATATATATATATATATATATATATATATATATATATATAAAATCAAATACACTGCAACTAACTAACCTGCCTAATCTAGCTCAATCTATCTCCATCCACAGTCACAAACTATACACGGCCGCTATGTAAGCATCTCTTTATAGTGTGGGGAGTGGACTTAGCCCCCCTGAGCCATGATTGGCCAAAGGCAATCTGCGAATGCCCCATATTGTTCACTGTTTGGCGAGTGGGCGAACACCTGATTTTTGACTCAAACTTGTGTTCGACTCGAACATCAAGCTCATCCCTACTTACAGAGGAGAGGATATTACAATTACACGAAACTGCCTCCTATTACTCCATGTCTTCCAAGCACTCCAAAGGGTCCTGCTCACAGCAATTGTTGCTAATGATGTGTTTACAGCAATTCCCTCCTTGTAACCTACTTGTATTAGCCTGTATGAAGGGAATGGCAGGAAGAGTAAAAGTTCATTGCACAAAGAAGGAAGCAGCCATTAAGGCACAGGTCACCGAACCACAAGCAGCACAGGCAATGCAGGTCAAAGAAGAAGCAGAGTTATGCCCTGTATACACGGTCGGATTTTCTGATGGAAAATGTGTGATAGGACCTTGTTGTCGGAAATTCCGATCGTGTGTACACAAATCCGACGCACAAAGTGCCACGCATGCTCAGAATAAATTAAGAGACGAAAGCGATTGGCTACTGCCCCATTTATAGTCCCGACGTACGTGTTTTACGTCACCACGTTTAGAACGATTGGATTTTCCAACATCTTTGAGTGACCGTGTGTATGCAAGACAAGTTTGAGCCAACATCTGTCAGAAAAAATCCATGGATTTTGTAGTAGGAATGTCCGATCAATGTCCGATCATGTGTACGGGGCATTAGAAGTACTTCAGAACAGACTGCAGAGAATGAAAATGCCCATCATTCTATATTTTTTTAAGGGAACATTTATTATGTTTCCAAAAAACATAATGTAGCAATAACTCATGGTGGAGCTGCTGGTTTAAGCGGGTCTGTTACCTTCACTTTGCTTCCCTCTGTTTCATTGGCACCGGGTCTAGGGGTTCCGTTGAGCTTACTGCTGAACGACACACGCACCAACACTGGAGTACGTTTTCAATGCTTTATTAAACAGTCAAACTTCAGGAAGTAGAAGGAAAGAGGTGGAAAAGGAAACTTTCAGGAGAAACTCAAATATCTTCTTCTAATATCTTAGCAACAAATGTCCCAATAGATTTCAGATAATTGGTTGGAATGCGCTCCCCTTGTGGGACACACTCTTTGCTCGTCTGGATAGGCCTCTCTCACCGGTCTAGCAGCCAGTACGCAGCACAAATCTAAAGTCTCTGCCACAGACTTACTTGGGGGGGTAAATCTGCATGATCCTCTGCCACAGGATGTATCAGATCTTCTGCAGTGAACAGTCAGTCTCAGTGCCTGAACCTTTAAGCCGAACCGGCGACACTATGCTGTATAATTACTTCTTTTGGATACGTCCTCCAGCCGAGTCACCAGGCCCCTCTATAGACCAGCATGCTGCGTGATCTCTCCAAGACGGGTCCTCCCCTGGGATCTCCTTGGCTGTCCAGCTTCGTCACACAGGACCGACATCTCAGGACCATTTCTCGGCCACGGTGGTAGGCCCCAGACAAGCCTCCGGACCCACCCCTGTGCTGCAGCATCGTGGGCCTCCCGATCGGAGGACCACGAGGTAGCTCCTTAATGCATACCTGTCAGCCAAGAGGGCCAGCAGGTGGCTGTAAAACGACCCTAAAACATGGCGTCTGTCCCATAAATACCCCCTTCCCAGAATGCAACTCGGAGGACCACCTCCACTGAGCTTGTCTCCGAGACAGAGGAGCATCTATACACTTCAACATATTGCCTTTCCAACACTGACTAGTGGTAACAGCGACACCCACCGGTCAGCACGGGAGCACACACAACGTCAGCCAAGCTGGAACAGAGGCAAACTATTAACCTTCCTAACACCCAATTTACTAAATTTACCTAATCTGTGGTAGATTGTAAATCTACCAGCGCTACATACTCCCCCCACTACAATAGACATTGTCCTCAATGTCTGTCCTTAGTGCAGTAACAGTAACTCTCAAGCCTGAGAGTAGCATTGGAGTTTCTCATAACTTTAGATAGGCAAGGAGAAAGACAAAAAGGACAGTTTAAAGACATTATAGCACTTATATCTATAAAACATTATGTTCACAGCCGCAAACAAAACCACAATATACATTTTTTTTCCCTCACTAACTGACTAGCTGAAAAGCCTCCCAGCTCTGCCTATGATCCGATGATCCCTGAAAAAGAAACATATTTAAACACACGTATATACACTACACAGCACCAGGAGCAAAGTCTCATTTAAAATGAGACTCTCTTCTTATGATCCATACCAATATATATATATAATCTTTAGGAGTCCATCCCTGCATAAGAACTTTTCTTATCAAAGAAATTTGGCTATCAAACAGAAGTCCTTGGATTTAACACAGAACAGGATCTGCAAATCTTGACCACGCAGATCTCTTTTGCCCTGTCACTATCTAACTAACTAATTTCAAGGTATTAGTGTCCACAATTACCAGTAGAACCGAGGATCTGATAGAGTCACATATTTCCCTTCTTTGTCTACAGTGGTGATAAAATACACAGCATTGTCCTTTCCCGGTCTGCAGATCACCACTTTATCAGCATAGATATGCCGACCATACTTCCAATGAACAAAGCATCCGTTAAAACGTTCATCCATCCGGACAGAACATCCAGTCTTTCTAAAGGGCTTAGGCACAGATAAGTAGTCCCAAACAGCTTCACCGTACCAAAGTTCCCGATTAGCTTCAATCTCCTGCATAATATCCTGGGGCACATAGGGAAACTCCAATCCATACTCTGCAGCCACATGCTTGTTTACCATCCGTTGCAAGCGAGCAAGTTTTGGCAAAGATCTGTCTCTCCCCATACCAGGCAGTACACAGGAATGTAGTGACTTTCTCAGCATAGACCCAGCCGGTGTCTGTAGTGAACTAGTAGCCTTTGACAAAGTCTCAGCAACAGTACTGTGTGTTTCCACACAGGGTGACGTCTTCCCAGAACTCAGGCCAGTCCATTCAGGAAAAGTCATTGTGGAGGCAACATCTTCGTCTTGTGACCACAATAGCTCTTGCGACATGGTTTCAAATAAGTCATCATCACCGGAAAGATCCGACATGGATTCTATTTCCGAGTCTCTCAATTCTTCTGCTGGCAAATACTTATTTACAGTCCCCAACAATGGCTTACCCGTTCCAGATGTAGACTCTGGTAGATCCGGCTCAGGTAACCTCTGGGGTAGGCCTTGACCACGGCCGCGAGAAGCTTTCACATAGCCCACCTTCCTCTGAGTAGGTACTACAGGAACAGGTGTAGTGGACTCAGGAATCACAGTAATGTCTCCTGATGAAACGGCAGCACGAGTGTCTCTCTCCGAAACATTATCAGCAGCAACAGGCGAAGTGGCAGCCCGTCGCTTTTTTCCTGTAGCGGTAGCAGCTTCCACTGTAGCGATACCTGTCACCCAGTCCATCCGATAGGCACAGGGTGGCATTGTAGGTGGCTTCACTGCAAACAAATACTCTCCACACTGCGGACATCTGCCGAATGGACGAAGATGCACGGCCAATCCTCCACATCGATGGAAGGTCATGCCCAGTCCCTCAACATCTCCCGAGGCACACAGGACAAACTTCCCCTGCGGTTTCATTCGAACTCCAATATCCATGAGCAGAGTTCCAGATTGCACAGTATTCATCATGGTGCTTGCCAGGAACACTCTGGGTCCCACAACTGATTGCAACGCCGGAAAAGACATGGCCACACTCTGATCTTTTCAGCACGATCATGAGGCTTCTCTTCTCCTCTGGCGCCAAGCACACTACACGCGTCCCACGCGGTAGCAAGTAGGGTAACTCCTCCCACTTGTTCTTTCAGTCACGTAGCTCACAGGCCTCTTATAGCACCCAGCATCTACGAACCAAAAACAAAGTCCTGTAGTTTAACCTTTCCTCTTCCCGAAAATATTTTTTTTTTCAAGTCCAGCTCTCTCTGTAAACGCCCGGTAAAACACTCCACTGGGTTGCAATAATTGTCAGTCAACAAATCCTGGACGACGCCCCCACATGTAGCAATAACTCACGGTGGAGCTACTGGTTTAAGCGGGTCTGTTACCTTCACTTTGCTTCCCTCTGTTTCACCAGCACCGGGTTTAGGTGTTCCGTTGAGCTTACTGCTGGATGACACACGCACTAACACTGGAGTACGTTTTCAATGCTTTAATAAATAGTCAAACTTCAGGAAGTAGCAGGAAAGAGGTGGAAAAGGAAACTTTCAGGAGAAATTCAAATATCTTCTTCTAATATCTTAGCAACAAATGTCCCGATAGATTTCAGATAATTGGTTGGAATGCACTCCCCTTGTGGGACACACTCTTTGCTCATCTGGATAGGCCTCTCTCACCGGTCTAGCAGCCAGTACACAGCACGAAACTAAAGTCTCTGCCACAGACTTACTTGGGGGGGGGTAAATCTGCACGATCCTCTGCCACAGGATGTATCAGATCTTCTGCAGTGAACAGTCAGTCACAGTGCCTGAACCTTTAAGCTGAACCCGCAACACTATGCTGTATAATTACTTCTTTTGGATACGTCCTCCAGCCGAGTCACCAGGCCCCTCTATAGACCAGCACGCTGCGTGATCTCTCCAAGACAGGGCCTCCCCTGGGATCTCCTCAGCTGTCCAGCTTTGTCACACAGGACCGACAGCTCAGGACCATTCCTCGGCCGTCGTGGTAGGCCCCAGACAAGCCTCCGGACCTAACCCTGCGCCGCAGCATCATGGGCCTCCTGATCAGCTTCCAGTTTTTATTGTTAAAGCTTAATTGAACAAGCTGGAGTTAGAAGCTGATTGGCTACCATGCACAGGTGCACCAGATTCTGTGTGCTCCGATTTTAGTAAACCCCCCCCCCCACAGTGCAAAAGTCCTTACATTCATTTATATGTACTTAATGCACTGTAAATGCATATGAACACATGTTTGACACAGTACTAGTGTGAATGAGACCTAAATAATAGCTCATAACAACAATAGAAATGAGTACATACAGTAAATAGGTTAGTCAGTATCATACATACAAGAATGACCATAATTTACAACAACTGTAACAGAAAATCATCACAATGTCTGGTGCATTGTCCATAATGAAAGCAATAAAGGTGTTATTATGGATCAGTAATGACTTTTCTTCCCTTTTCTTGTAGATAGCATCCTATGAATGCAGACAAAAGGCAATACACAGTAAAAAGATTATTATTCCAAAGGTATGGTGTTTTGCGTTTCCAGTCAGGGAAACCAGATATTATCAAACTTACATGGATAACCACAGGCCTCATAAGTTAATCTGTACAGGGGGGTTGCCTAATTGATAATATTTTGCCAACAAGTAATTGGGGATTTTCATTGAAGAGCTGTCACCTTTTTTGCATAGAAATATAGTAAAAGCAGGAGAAGTTCCATGCAATGGGGTAACTGGGAATCCTCTAAATAACTCAGCAAGCACCTAGATTTGTTATAGATATTGGGTACATTCACAAGAATGGCAACAGAACCTGTAGTTGCTGACTTGATAGTCAGTATTTTTGTGCAATTCCAAATCATGTGAAATAAGGATCCAGTGTCAGCTGAACATTTAGTTATAGGTGTGCACAGCCTATTTTTTATTTTTTTTTTACATTTTTTTAGGAGCCCCATTGGGGAGCTTTTATGAAATATCAGGAGTCTAAACTGGGCAGTGAATAAATGGGAAGTGCTCTGTGCTGAGCAGCCTCCTATTCATTCACAAACTGAAGCATAGTAATAACAGTGTACTATGCTTCAATCATGACTGAACACAGTGTGTGATCAGTACTGACCACTCACTGTGTTCATTTTTTTTTTCTACAATTTTTTAGGCACCCCCTGGGGGACCTTTAAAAAATATCAGGGGTCTAAACAGATCCCTTATGTCTTACTTTTGAGATAGAGAAATTGAGTGAGGACATAGATTCCCCAGTCCCTTTCTCTGCAGCCTCAGCTGAACTGGGCAGTGAATGAATGGGAAGTGCTCTGTGCTGAGCAGTTTCCTATTTATTCACAAACTGAAGCATAGTAATATCAGTTTACTATGCTTCAGTTATGAATGAACACAGCTAGTGATCAGTACTGACCACTCACTGTGTTAATTCAGACAAGGAAGGGACCTGCATATAAAAATATTTACTGGCTCCTTACCCCTCTCTCCCTCCTATAATACCATTGCAGTAGCTTGCAGAGGAGGAGGGAAGCTGGCATTGCTGCAGGGAAAGTGGAGACATATGGGGGCCTGGACAGCAGGGGATATCTGCACCCCATGGGGTGATTAGGGTGTGTCCAGGGAAATATGGCACATTTCATGCACACATCTATGCATTTAGGGCATAAGGGGTAGAGAGTTTACCCATTTTGCATAATACATATACATAATAAATAGAGTGACATTTTTTTATGAATTAATTTGTCCCTTGAAGAAATGACCAGGGTCATGTGATGGCCCAATATGTCTTGCCAAGCATCCTTAGGCAAGTCTAGCAGATGTCTCTGGCATTAGAATGTAGTCAAAGCTAACATTTTGGCCTTAGAGTCTAACAATGCTAGATACTATGTAGAGAAAAGTTTATGGTGCCTTGGTTGAAAAATCCATTGTTCAACTTAGAAGTGGACAGAATCATACCATCTAAAGTAGTGAAAATATGCATGTAGGCAGGTAGTGGTTAACTCTGCCCAGACCGGGAAGTACGCTGTTAATTGTGCTTCCCGGATTTTTCTTGGTGGGTTTTCCTGGATCCAACCCCCAGTCCTGCGCGCTACAAAGGGGATGGAGGCCTAGACTTTAGTGCTGCCTAGGGGGTTCCTTTTGCTGTTCTGTTGGTTCGGTTGCAGCTAGTTTGGTTTGGTTGGACCCAATCCCTGCTTATACTGGAGTCTGGATTTCCAGTCATGTGCCAAAGTCAGAGTTCCCACTGCCTAGGAGGATTTCTGGGGCTTGCAATCCTTCCTGAAGACACCAAAGATGAACTCTTCCCTGTACAGGTATTCTGGGGCAGCCACAAGCCTGAGTTAGGGACTAGGGATATTAGGGAAATGTTTGTACTTTATTTCAGACTGTTGTCTGTCCATGTCATCATCATGTTAATTTATTCAAGTAAAGCTTTTGAAACTTTGTCTTTGCCTGGTCTGAAGTTACACAAGGGGTGTAATGCAAGTAACCAGCACATATATTTGCATCTCAAATCACTAAACACATCGGGGTATGAAGATAATGGTACAAGAGTTATTACAGTGTGAAGATACAAGTGGTTATCAGGGCTAACAGCTGTTTCTCTAGCAGTCTGTTGTAAGGTTGTACATGTGGCTTTTTGTAGCAAAAATTTTTTTAAAAATGGCGTGGGTTCCCCCAAAAATCCATACCAGACCCTTATCTGAGCATGCAACCTGTCAGGCCACAGGAAAAGAGGGGGGATGAGAGAGCGCCCCCCCTCCTGAACCGTACCAGGCCCCATGCCCTCAACATTGGGAGGGTGCTTTGGGGTAGCCCCCCAAAGCACCTTGTCCCTGTGTTGATGGAGAGAAGGGCCTCATCCCCACAACCCTTGCCTGGTGGTTCTGGGGGTCTGTGGGCAGGGGGCTTATCGGAATCTGGAAGCCCCCTTTAACAAGGGGACCCCCAGATCCTGCCCCCCTGTGTGAATTGGTAATGGGGTACAAATGTACCCCTACCATTTCACAAAAAAGTGTCAAAAAGGTTAAAAAACACAAGAGACGGTTTTTGACAAGTTCTTTATTAATTCCATCTTCTTTCTTCTGGTACGGTTCAGGAGGGGGGGCACTCTCTCGTCCCCCCCTCTTTTCCTGTGGTCTGCCAGGTTGCGTGCTCGGAAAAGGGTCTGGTATGGATTTCTGGGGGGACCCCACACCTTTTTTTTTTTTTTTTTTAATTTTGGCACGGGGTTCCCCTTAAAATCCATACCAGACCTGAAGGGCCTAATTTGGAATTTAGGGGGACCCTCACGCCATTCTTTTTAAATTTTGGCACGGGATTCCCCTTAATATCCATACTAGACCTAGAGGGCCTGGTATGGAATTTAGGGGGACCCCCACGCATTTTTTTTTTTTAATTTTGGTTCGGGTTCCCCTGTGGGATGAACTTTTATGTGTATTGTCGGACCGACAATTCATTATAGCCACGAGTAGTTTTAAATTACTTTTTTATTTTAGAAATGACATTTTGCTGTCAGACTGTTCTAAATACGGGAAACATGCGCCCCTTTACAGGCATACTATAGACACCCCCCAGGTACAAAATTTTAAGGAATATTACACTTTTATTGTTTCACTTTAAGCATTATTAAAATCACTGCTCCCGAAAAAATGTCCGTTTTTAAAACTTTTTTTTTGCACTGATACATGTCCCCTGGGACAGGACCCAGGTCCCCAAACACTTTTTATGACAGTATCTTGCATATTAACCCTTAAAATTAGCGCTTTTGATTTCTCCCATAGACAATTCACTATAGCCAACACTGCTATTACTTCATGACTTTTTTTTCCCTTTATAAATGTCATTTTGCTCCCGAAAAAACGGCCGTTTTTAAAACTTTTTTTTTGCATTGATACATGTCCCCTGGGGCAAGACCCAGGTCCCCAAACACTTTTTATGACAATAACTTGCATATTAACCCTCAAAATTAGCACTTTTGATTTCTCCCATAGACAAATCACTATAGCTGACACCGCTATTATTTCATTACTTTTTTTTTCCCTTTAGAAATATCATTTTGCTGTCAGACTATTCTAAACACGGAAAAAAAGTGCCACTTTACAGGCATACTATAGACACCCCCCAGGTACAAAATTTAAAGGAATATTTCACTTTTATTGTGAAATAAAAAGGTCCATGTAATCCAAAAGCTGTGATCCAAGCCATGCTAAGGTGTCATCACTCAGGTGCCCCCCTTAGGTAATAAATGCTCACCTTGCAGTGTGCGACTTTGCAAAAAAGCTAAGTCAAAACACGCATGTGAACCTCCTCTGGGCTCTATGATGGTATTGGGCTCCTGGATTCCTCAGCATACACCAACTGGGATATGAAACAGGAAAAACTCGATAGTGCAAGTACAGTTTGAACCATTTATTAAATAAAGGAATAAAAGATGCAGGGGTACTCACACAGATTAGATGTGTCAGTGCACCGCTCTGTAGTAAGCCTATACTGGTGTATACCAGTGGTGGTATCGGGATGATGCGGGCGTCATCCTCCTCCAACCGGGATATGAAACAGGAAGTTTTTTCCTGTTTCATATCCCGGTTGGCGTATGCTGAGGAATCCAGGAGCCCGATACCATCATAGAGCCCAGAGGCGGTTCACATGCATGTTTTGACTTAGCTTAATTGCAAAGTCACACGCTCCAAGGTGAACATTTATTACCTAAGGGGGGCGCCTGAGTGATGACACCTTAACACGGCTTGTATCACAGCTTTTGGATAACACGGACTGTCAATACTGGCTTAGTGACACAATTGGTCGCTACTTACTTACTTACTTGAGATGTGTACATGGAAGATATTTAGACAAAATTAAATCTTATGAGTTATACCGGGTAACGTAAGAGGATTGTAGGACTCTGTCCCGACTCCCCAGCACCCCGATTGGGAACTAACTGTGCTGGGAGAGGCCGGACCGACCAAATTCCACAAATTACACAACAGCAAGTACAGCACTGTATAGGACAAGTAAACAACAGTAGAATTGTTTGCCACGCAGGGCTCAGTGAAATGATTATCTGTAACCGATAACATGCTTTGAAAGAAGGACAATGGGAGGGAAAGAGAGGGGAGAAGGGACGGGAGGGAGAGAGAGATCAAGACAGATAAAGAAAGAGAAAGGAATAGCATCTAACCAAAATTTGTGAATTACCGCCTATACCACTCTTTCCAACATTTCCGATTTTTATCAAAAGCTGAGCAAGAGACTTTTCTGATAGCGATAAGTCTTTCATACTGCTAGTTAAGGTTGACCTGTGCTAGGACTTCTGAGGGGTTAGGAGAATAAGTGTTTCTCCAATGTCTGGCGATAACAAGTTTTGCAGTGATTAGAATATGGATAACCACAGAACGAAATGACATTGGGTAATTGTCTATACCCAGGTAGAGGATTGCCAATGCAGGCTCAGGGGTTCTCAGAACTCCGGTAATATCTGCTATAATACAGAAACTCTTCCTCCAATAACTAGACAGGTTCTTGCAGTGCCAGAATATGTGTAGGTTTGTGCCTGGGATGCCACAATCCCTCCAGCATAATGTGGATTGGGAGGAAAACATTTTGGCCATTTGGTATGGAGTTCTATACCATCTCGCCAAAACCTTCTGTGTGAGTTCCCAATGATTAATGCATTGAAAAGCAGTGTAGTTGTAATGGAGCGCTGTGGACCATTATTCAGAATCAAAAACTTTATTCAGATCTTTTTCCCAGGCCACCATGGACGGTGATTTAATGAACTTTTGTTTGAGTTGGAGTGTATTGTAAAGAAGAGAGATACCTTTACATTTGTCCTTGATAGATGTGTAAAACTACCACACTCGTGAGTTTAGGTTAATCAAAGGGGGGGTTTTAGTTAGAAACGCGGCAATATGTCTATAAAGAAAAATACTTGAACTAGATATGTTGTGTTTAGTCTGTAAGGATTCAAATGACTTAGGGGATCCTTGTTCCATAAGTTCATCGACCCACTCAATACCGTTTTCTTTCCATTGGGTGACAGAACAGTAAGGGAGAAGTATTTCTAATGTTTCAATTGGAATTCTAAGCATGGAAATTGTACTTGGGAAAGTAAGCGCTTCCAGGCCAAAACTGAGGCCTGGATGGTAGGAGTGATGGTGGATAAAGAAATTGGCTTCCACGTGTCTGCTAGCAGTAGGTGTTTCATGTTGAGTACTTTGGCAAGGGCTGCTTTGATACCCACCCAAAGAGGTTCGGATGGGGACCTAATCCAGTGCCTGATTTGTGCTAACATAGTGGCCCAAGAGTAGTCTTTCAGGTCCGCCCACCTTACAATGCTGAATAAGGTGTGTATGAGAACAACGTGCCCTCTTTCCCTGGCAGAGATAGTGTTCGAGTGTTTTTTGGAGTTCAGAGAAGTGGGAAGTTTTAAGCGGAATTGGGAGTGCACGAAATACTGTATGTATAGGATTTTTGGAAGGACTAGCATTTTGAAGGTGGCGATTCTCCCTGCCCAGGATATTTCTGTTTTTGTTATACATGACAGGGTCTTATGGATGTCTGAGAGAAGGGGTTTGATATTGGTCTCTGCTAAAAGGGACATTTTTGCGTGAGAAAAAATGCCTAGGTATGGGTGGAATTTTCTGCCCAGGCATAAGGAAGCAGTTGGGACGTCGGGAAGGATTTTGTTGTCGGAACATTTTATAGCAAGCTCTCAAACTTTGTGTGTCTGAAATTTCAATGGAAAATGTGTGATGGAGCCCACACATGGTCGGAATTTCCGACAACAAGGTCCTATCACACATTTTCCATTGGAAAATAAGACCAAGTGTACAGGGCATTACTCTGTATAAACAAAAACTTAGGTAGAAATATCATTTTAAAAACATTATTATGCCCTAAAAGATTCAGCTGCAGTGTGGACCAGGTTTGCAAACAGTTTTTAAGTTTCCTTATAAGATGGTCAGATTTGTTATCAAGGTAATTCCAAAGAGGCATTTGCACCATAACACCTAGGCTACTTTCACACTGGGGCGGGCGGGTGTCGGCGGTAAAGCGGTGCTATTTTTAGTGCCCCTCATTTTAACCCCCGCCAGTGGCCTAAAAAAGGTTAAAATCACCCACAACGCGCTGCTGCAGCGGCACTTTGCAGTGCTCCTGCAGAGCTGCAAAGATGTGGCTTACAGGACTTTTTTTTACCGTCCTGCAAGTGCATCGCTCCAGTGTGAAAGCCTTCAGGCTTTCACACTGGAGAGACAGGAGAGGCTCTTTACAGGCGATATACAGGCGCTATGCAGGCGCTGTTTTTAGAGATGTAGAGCATGTAAAGCTACTCAGTGTGAAAGTAGCTTTAAATACCGAAATCAACAATGTGTAAGCTTCAGGAGGTGAGAATTTAGACAATGGAATCTGGGTCTATAGGAAAAATAATGGATTGTCCCCAGTTCACCTGACATAACTATATTTTGACCACATTTGTTGACCCTGAAAGACAGATTTTGTTCATTTTCCTATGCCTGAACATTGACAATTGCACAGAATGCTTCCAATATTATGCACTAGGACACAGATTATCCACTGGTGCAAGGGGCTATAGTGATCAACATGTCACAGTTTAGCCTGAAGTTTTCTGTTTGTGAAATTCTTACCTACTTGCTGCAGTGGTCCTGCTAGATCTGTGATTCTATTCACATGTGCTGCTGCCTTCTCAGTTCGCCCATTGGAGAACAGTGAATTTCTACCCCTTTCCCTTCTATCATTACTTTCCCAGTCTACTTACCTATATATAGATATGCTCAGTGCAGCCCGGGTTGTCTGAGCAACTTCCTAGTTTCTCTGTGCTCCTGGTTTGCCTTGTATTACTTGTATTCTGCACCTGACTACCAGCTTCATCTACCGTTTTCAGTTGCCTGCCGCCCTCCCTGAAGTAGGCTCATTTCCCAGATCCTCTTCTGTCTCTTGCCGTCTGTACTCCACACATGTGAGTTGTCTCCGCATTGTCAGCCAGGTGTACCTCGGAGCCATGACCTAGTTCCAGTATGCTGCAAGTTCGTCCCGACCATCAGGGGTCCTGGTGAAGAAGCAGATTGGGGTTTAGACTCAACTCCCTGGGGAACCCTGAGTTGGC
Source organism: Aquarana catesbeiana (assembly GCF_042186555.1). Lineage (NCBI taxonomy): Eukaryota > Metazoa > Chordata > Amphibia > Anura > Ranidae > Aquarana > Aquarana catesbeiana. Next base: position 279,981,473 of record NC_133325.1, read on the forward strand.
TTTCTACAAGAGCTCATTAGCATAGAAACCTGACACAAGCATACAGTTCAGTCAAGTACTTTGGACAATCCTCTGCCTCCCAAGTTGATGATACATCATGCAGTGGCCTACATGCCATTACAGACCTGCCATTTTTGTCATTCTTGCTGGATTTGGCTTTGAAACACACTGGATGTCCGTGGATGCTGTTGTGCTATACTGAACTTCTAGCATGTTCCTACGCCTTTAAGAAGAAAATCTCCTGGAATACCTTGCTGTATACCTTGCTAAATATTCTATAAGACAGAGGTTATCATACTGTATATTAGAGTTAGAGGCCACACTACACAGGGGCCTTGATGAAGCAGTGTAGCTTCCATATATATTTGCATAAGTTTGAAACTAAAATTTCTGTTTTTAACACAAATTGTTAAACAGTGTAATTTTCTTTTTTTGCTGGCTAGCTGGCAAGTGTGCTAGGACCTGTTTGTCCTGCCCTTCCATGTGCACCTTAGCTTAAAAAGATACAGTAGTTAAACATTGAAGAGGCTGTCATTTTTCTTTAGCTTGCTGGATTTGGAATGGGGATGCACTGGAGATCATAAAGAGGAGCTCCACCCAAAAGGGAAAGCTCCCCTCGTCTGCCTCCCCCCACTGCTGCCACATTTGGCACATTTTTGGGGGGAACGGGTACCTGGTTTTGACAGGTACCAGCTCCCACTTTCAGCAAATTGAGCTGGAAGTTCACCCCCCTCCTCCTTCTCCCACAGCCTGCCCATTCACCAAGCACAGTGAGCTTCACGCATGCGCTGTAGCAAAAAGGCTACGAAGCCGAAAGGTTGCACTACCAGTTTCCCTTAGTCAAGATGGCGGCACGAGCACCCAATAAGCCAATTGAAAAATCAGCTCAAGTGAGGACACCACTGGATTTCTGGACAGGTAAGTGTCCTAATATTAAAAGTCAGCAGCTACATTATTTGTAGCTGCTGACTTTCATTTTTTTCTGAAGGAGCCTGGAGCACCTCTTTAAGCTTCCATTGTGCTGTACTAGTCTTCTAGTGTGTCCCTGTACCTTTGAGGATGAACGATCTATCTCCAGGCATACTTGCCCTCAATGTATCTATTGCTAAATATGCTCCAAGATGGAGACTATCAAAGAATAGAGAATAGAAATAATGAGTCCTAAATGTGAAAAACTCTCCTCTTAGGATAGTCAGTGGGTCAATATAGTACCACCAATATGAACAGTGAACAGAGTCCAGAATACAACTGGTTAAAATATATAGGGTCCTTCCAAAGGAGATTAACATCTAACACCACAAATAAAGTGCAACCTCCACCGCAAGAAATGCTCGCTTACCAGCTGAAATGGACCTCCTATTATGGAAGGTCTGGCTTGTTGCTAATACCCAGCCAGGGCCATTATCCGAGAAGGAAGCTATCCCATTGGCAACTCCCACCAAGTATGTGTATCATAAACCAAAGGCACAGCTGCACTCGTATCGTTGACTCATCCAGAACACTCCACAAGACTCACCAAAATCCTCCCTCCAGTATTGTGCTTATACGGATCCCCCAAAAAGAGATAAAACTCGCCAAAGTATAAAAACCTTCTACTTTAATAAACAGCTAAAAATATATTGCATTTACATAAAAAATGCTTAAATACACGCGTGAATGAAACAAGCCGGCTGGCTGTAGCAAAAATGCTCATCCTTCCGGGATCACAAGTAGCTTGGTGACGTCAGCACGTCGTTCCTACTGCAGCGTTTTGTCACAAGGTGATGTCATCCTGGGACAATACTCTGAGGGAGGATTTCGGTACTACGAGTCTTGTGGAGTGTTTTGGATGAGTCACCGGTACAAGTTCAGCTGTGCCTTTGATTTATGATATACATACTCGTTGGGAGTTGCCATGGGCATATCCTCTTCATCAGATAAAGGCCCTGGCTAGTAGGGATGAGCCGAACACCCCCCTGTTCGGTTCGCACCAGAACATGCGAACAGGAAAAAAGTTCGTTCGAACACGCGAACACCGTTAAAGTCTATGGGACACGAACATGAATAATCAAAAGTGCTAATTTTAAAGGCTAATATGCAAGTTATTGTCATAAAAAGTGTTTGGGGACCTGGGTCCTGCCCCAGGGGACATGGATCAATGCAAAAAAAAGGTTTTAAAAACGGCCGTTTTTTCAGGAGCAGTGATTTTAATAATGCTTAAAGTCAAACAATAAAAGTGTAATATCCCTTTAAATTTCGTACCTGGGGGGTGTCTATAGTATGCCTGTAAAGGGGCGCATGTTTCCTGTGTTTAGAACAGTCTGACAGCAAAATGACATTTTGAAGGAAAAAACTCATTTAAAACTTCCCGCGGCTATTGCATTGCCGACAATACACATAGAAGTTCATTGATAAAAACGGCATGGGAATTCCCCAAAGGGGAACCCCGAACCAAAATTTAAAAAAAAAATGACGTGGGAGTCCCCCTAAATTCCATACCAGGCCCTTCAGGTCTGGTATGGATATTAAGGGGAACCCCGGCCAAAATTTAAAAAAAAAAATGACGTGGGGTTCCCCTTAAATTCCATACCAGACCCTTCAGGTCTGGTATGGATTTTAAGGGGAACCCCGCGCCAAAAAAAAAAAAAAAACGGCGTGGGGTCCCCCCAAAAATCCATACCAGACCCTTATCCGAGCACGCAACCTGGCAGGCCGCAGGAAAAGAGGGGGGGACAAGAGTGCGGCCCCCCCTCCCTCCTGAACCGTACCAGGCCACATGCCCTCAACATTGGGAGGGTGCTTTGGGGTAGCCCCCCAAAACACCTTGTCCCCATGTTGATGAGGACAAGGGCCTCATCCCCACAACCCTGGCCGGTGGTTGTGGGGGTCTGCGGGCAGGGGGCTTATCGGAATCTGTAAGCCCCCTTTAACAAGGGGACCCCCAGATCCCGGCCCCCCCCTGTGTGAAATGGTAAGGGGGTACAAAAGTACCCCTACCATTTCACTAAAAAACTGTCAAAAATGTTAAAAATGACAAGAGACAGTTTTTGACAATTCCTTTATTTAAATACTTCTTCTTTCTTCTATCTTCCTTCATCTTCTGGTTCTTCTGGTTCTTCTGGCTCTTCTGGTTCTTCCTCCGGCGTTCTCATCCAGCATCTCCTCCGCGGCGTCTTCTATCTTCTTCTCCTCGGGCCGCTCCGCACCCATGGCATGGGGGGAGGCTCCCGCTCTTCTCTTCTTCTTCATCTTCTTCTCTTCTTCTCTTCTTCTCTTCTGCATTTTCTTCTCCGGGCCGCTCCGCATCCATGCTGGCATGGAGGGAGGCTCCCGCTGTGTGACGGCGCTCCTCGTCTGACAGTTCTTAAATAACGGGGGGGCGGGGCCACCCGGTGACCCCGCCCCCCTCTGACGCACGGGACATGACGGAACTTCCCTGTGGCATTCCCCGTGACGTCACAGGGAAGTCCCGTCAAGTCACCGTGCGTCAGAGGGGGGCGGGGTCACCGGGTGGCCCCGCCCCCCGTTATTTAAGAACTGTCAGACGAGGAGCGCCGTCACACAGCGGGAGCCTCCCTCCATGCTAGCATGTGTGAGGAGCGGCCCGGAGAAGAAAATGAAGAAGAGAAGAAAAGAAGAAGAGAAGAGCGGGAGCCTCCCCCCCATGCCATGGGTGCGGAGCGGCCCGAGGAGAAGAAGATAGAAGACGCCGCGGAGGAGATGCTGGACGAGAACGCCGGAGGAAGAACCAGAAGAGCCAGAAGAACCAGAAGATGAAGGAAGATAGAAGAAAGAAGAAGTATTTAAATAAAGGAATTGTCAAAAACTGTCTCTTGTCATTTTTAACATTTTTGACAGTTTTTTAGTGAAATGGTAGGGGTACTTTTGTACCCCCTTACCATTTCACACAGGGGGGGGCGGGATCTGGGGGTCCCCTTGTTAAAGGGGGCTTCCAGATTCCGATAAGCCCCCCGCCCGCAGACCCCTACAACCACCGGCCAGGGTTGTGGGGATGAGGCCCTTGTCCTCATCAACATGGGGACAAGGTGTTTTGGGGGGCTACCCCAAAGCACCCTCCCAATGTTGAGGGCATGTGGCCTGGTACGGTTCAGGAGGGGGGGGGCGCACTCTCGTCCCCCCCCTCTTTTCCTGCGGCCTGCCAGGTTGCGTGCTCGGATAAGGGCCTGGTATGGATTTTTGGGGGGACCCCACGCCGTTTTTTTTTTTTTTTTTTTGGCGCGGGGTTCCCCTTAAAATCCATACCAGACCTGAAGGGTCTGGTATGGAATTTAGGGGGAACCCCACGTCATTTTTTTTTTTTAATTTTGGCCGGGGTTCCCCTTAATATCCATATCAGACCTGAAGGGCCTGGTATGGAATTTAGGGGGACTCCCACGTCATTTTTTTTTTTTTTTAATTTTGGTTCGGGGTTCCCCTTTGGGGAATTCCCATGCCGTTTTTATCAATGAACTTCTATGTGTATTGTCGGTAATGCAATAGCCGCGGGTAGTTTTAAATGAGTTTTTTCCTTCAAAATGTCATTTTGCTGTCAGACTGTTCTAAACACAGGAAACATGCGCCCCTTTACAGGCATACTATAGACACCCCCCAGGTATGAAATTTAAAGGGATATTACACTTTTATTGTTTGACTTTAAGCATTATTAAAATCACTGCTCCTGAAAAAACGGCCGTTTTTAAAACTTTTTTTTGCATTGATCCATGTCCCCTGGGGCAGGACCTGGGTCCCCAAACACTTTTTATGACAATAATTTGCATATTAGCCTTTAAAATGAGCACTTTTGATTTCTCCCATAGACTTTTAAAGGGTGTTCCGCGGCATTCGAATTTGCCGCGAACACCCCAAATTGTTCGCTGTTCGGCGAACTTGCGAACAGCCAATGTTCGAGTCGAACATGAGTTCGACTCGAACTCGAAGCTCATCCCTACTGGCTAGGTATTAGCCACAAGTGATCGAGACCTTCCGTAATAGGAGGTCCATTTCAGCTGGTAAGCGAGCAAGGGGAGCATTCCTTGTGGTGGAGGTTGCACTTTATTTGTGGTGTTGGATGTTAATTCCCTTTGGAAGGACACTATATATTTTAACCAGTCATATTCTGCACTCTGTTCACTGTTCATTTTGGTGGTACTATATTGACCCACTGACTATCCTAAAAGGAGAGTTATTCACATTTTGGACTCATTATTTCTTTTCGATATCTTTTCATTTTGTATAAGCACAATTTACCACTTATATGTTGGGGTTGAGTGCAGCTCTATTTACAGTCTATATCTATCTACTGTGTATATCTCGCAGGAGAGTTTCTGCTTTTGGGGTTCATATTTATAGTGCAGTTCTTTTTCCTTTATAATATCAAAGAATAGAGTTTAGGACCACACTACGTAGTGAGACCTTGACGAGGCAGCATGGCTACCACAAATGTTATGCAACTAAAACTCTTGTTTTTAACATACATTGTTAAACAGTGTAATTTGCTTTTTTTTTTTTTTTTTTTTACTGGCTATCTCATAAGTGTGTTCAGAAATGTTTGTATTGTTTGTTCTATGTAAAGCCTGTCTATGTGGACCTTACTTTAAAAAGCACATTTTAAACTGAAGCAGTTGGCATTTTGTTTAGTTTTCCTGAGCATCCCAACCTTGCCTAACCTGTCAATCAGTTGGTTAGGGCCACAACCAACAGATTGTGTAACAAGACTTGGAGCCAAATATTGCAAAACTACAGTTACGATCTTGAAATGTGACAGCAGCATGCCTATGTCAGCCTTACATCCAGGCTCCTTTAAACAGCACTCTGTAGCCAATAAAGCCTTCCCTTTCAGGTTAAATAGTGGTGGGGAGAGCCATGAACCTAGGATAGTCACACCAAAGTATAGTGAACTATGCCACAAAGAACATGTAGGAAAACTATATAAGGTAAATAGAAAAAAAAAATATGTCTTGTTAAGGAATTTCACCAAAGATAACCTAAAAAAAATGTGCAGCTTCATACCAGGAAAAGAAATGTTGTGTTCTATACACTGCACACATACTCTGCTTCAATGGAAACCTTGGGAAGAACAACTTCTTATTTCTTTGTTGTTACTGTATAGGAAACTAAGTGGATTCCTATTCCTATACTCTTTGAGTGCAATCAATTTCTAAATGACAGGGAGTATATCCCTACACCAGAAAATACACTTTCTAAATATCACTTAAGTCATTTAGCTGACTGCATTCTACCACTTGACAAATGCCAAAATCACAATTCTACTGGCTAGAGACATCATGATAGTAGACAAGGTATGTCAGCGGCATATTGATTGGAACAGTTCTCCTCATGCCCAAAAGACTAATCTAAGTTGGGAAATCAATGCAAAAACAAACAGTAAATGTGAATCCCCAAGACTCAGATGATGTAAAAAAATATCATATGAGGAAATCAAGGCTACATTTGATAATCATTGTATAATAGCCCTAGTGGAAAAAAAAAAAAAAAACTTTAGACTACCTTCAACAGAGGAAAGCCTATATCTTCTTCAAATGATCAAGATATTCCTTGCTACTGAGACCCAATCTGATATGGCTAACCACTCAAGGATCACCTTAGTAACCCTTCTATTAGTGAACAGCCAGAGAAACCCACTTGAGTCCCCTACATCATTCATCATGTGAGAAAATCATTTTCTTCACAATTGTAAATAGAACTTCACAAGCATGGACTTGTGAAGAGTAGGGATGAGCGGAACACCCCGATTCGGTTCGAACCAGAATTTGCGAACAGGCAAAAAATGAATGCGAACACCGTTAAAGTCTATTGCCCCATACACACGATCGGACATTGATCGGACATTCCGACAACAAAATCCATGGATTTTTTCTGATGGATGTTGGCTCAAACTTGATTTGCGTACACACGGTTGCACAAAGATGTCAGAATTTCCAATCGCCAAGAACGCAGTGACGTACACCACGTACGACGAGACTAGAAAAGGCCAGTTCAGAACCAAGCAAGGCACCCTTTGGGCTCCTTTTGCTAATCTCGTGTTAGTAAAAGTTTGGTGAGAAACGATTTGCGCTTTTTCAGACTCGTGGTTTTCAGATCGTTTTCTACTGTTCAGTTTGTGCTTGTGGGTTTGTATCTGCTCTTCAGTGCGTGCAGTCAGTTCGTATTGTACTATTCAGTGCGATCTTGTCCGCTCGTTTTCACTCGTTTTCAGGTCGCTCTTCACAGGCCTTGCTGTTCTTCAGTGCATTCTATTACTTCGTTCTGAGCAGCCGACCATTTTCTAGCCATGTTGCGTTTACGTACTCCTTGTAGAGTTTGTGCTGTGCGGGGGCTTGGTGTTGGGGTCCTTACCTTGACACAAGTCCAGTCCATGAACAGGATGGGGAGGAGTTCATGGACCGAGAATTGATTGCTTCAGCGTGACCAGTTCTGTCATATGCCTTTGCTCTGTGAGATCCGTGAGAATAATCCTGATGATTTCAGGAACTTTCTCAGGATGACGGACCCCGTATTTCACCGTTTGTTGGCTTTGCTGACCCCTTATATTAGCAGGCAGGATACCTGCATGAGGCAAGCCATCACTCCGGAGCAGAGGCTAGTCGCCAACCTGCGGTACTTGGCGACGGGGAGAAGCCTGCAGGACTTGAAGTTCTCAACAGGCATCTCCCCCCAGGCTCTGGGGATCATTATCCCAGACACCTGTTCTGCTATCATCCATGTCCTGCAGAAGGAGTATATTAAGGTAAGATTTATCCTTTAATATCACATTTTATTGTATTTAATATTTGATAATATATTGTATTTCTTTCCTCATTCCCTAATTACCATGAATGTAATATGCTGTGAATGTCCCCTTTGTCTTCATGCATGCTGGATTTTTATGTCATTATTTTTGTTGTCCTTCATACATATTTGCCTTCACTTACCTCCCCAGCATGGTCTCCTGGCCCTATATTCACCTCATGTAGTCACTTAACAATGTATTTTATCAGCTCCATAGTAGTGCTTTACCCCAAACACCCCCTAAAATGTTTTGAAATGTGATTTGTGCTTTAAATTCAGGCAGAGTGCCAGAAGTCAGCTGATAAAAATTCTCTATCCATCCTCAATCATCTATCTGCTGACTTTTCCAAACCCATACACACTATACTCACCTCTTTTGTGGTCAGATTTATGGATGAATTTCCCAAAGCATGTAGTGCAAGGGCCTGCCTGAATACTTTCAAATGGTACTGTTTCAAGTTTCTGTATACTATTATTATCTTGATAGGTAATAGCAGAATGTCCAAATGTGCTCAAATGTGTACAGTGTGTATTTATATCTTTGTATTATGACACTTCTTACCTGTCCAGTGGGCTGCCAATAGTGTAACTAAGGAGGGGCTGTTCAAAGTAATACACGTTATTTAGGCATTCATCTCTCAATGAAGTGGAGAGGGTTACCTGTCCAAGAGCCCCCCCCCATAATGTTAGAAATGGCCCATGAGAGGGGGGGGGGGATCTGATAGGTGTACCTTATACTTTGGTCTTTAAAAACTCCCTCAAATAAATGTTATCTTGATGTTGGCCAAGAATGTTTGTGTCTAATCTGCTTTCCCTGTTTATGTGCAAAATGACTAAATTTTTTTTTTGTTTGACTCCATAGTTTCCTTCCACGCCACAGGAATGGCAGACTGTGGCCTCCCACTTTGCCCAGTGGTGGGACTTTCCTAACTGCGGAGGGGCAATTGATGGGAAAAAAATATACAAAAAAGAATTGCGCTAGGTGTATGTGCAATGAAAACTCGATAAATATAATATAATGTGATAAAAGTTCTACCGTGATGGGGGCCTGCTGCTGAACACTATAACCCCGATACAAGGGCAAAAACAATATGCATAGATGTATAAAGTGCAGCGCTGGACAAAATCAATAAGATATTATCAAAATAAAGTGATACAATATAAGTGAACTAGTGATGAAAAAAATCAACACTACATGCAATAAATGTACTTAACCACTTGACGACCGCCTCACGCTGATATACGTCAGCAGAATGGCACGGGCAGGCAAAATCACGTACCTGGTACGTGATTGCCTTTCCACGGGCGGGGGGTCCGATCAGACCCCCCCGGTGCCAGAGGCGGTCGTCTCTAGTTCACGGGCGATGAGAGGTGAGGGGGAGGCCATCCATTGTTGGCCACCCCCTCCCGATCGCTCCCGGCGAATGAAAATGCTTCCTCTCCCTCTGTAATGTAAACAGAGGGAGAGGAAGAGATGTCATCCCTCCTCGAGCCAGTCTTTTTCGTTCCGGCGCCGAGGAGAGAAGACATCAAGTAAGTGCACCAACACTACACGTTCAGCAGAACACGCCAGGCACACTTTTCACCCCCCTTCGCCCCCCGATCACCCCCCGATCACCCCCCTGTACCCCCGTCACACTGACACCAATAGCAGTTTTTTTTTTTTTTGCATTGGTGTCAGTTTGTGACAGTTATAAGTGTTAGGGCAGTTAGGTTAGCCCCCTTTAGGTCTGGGGTACCCCCCTTTAGGTCCAGGGTACCCCCTAACCCCCCCTAATAAAGGTTAACCCCGTGATCACCCCCCGTCGCCAGTGTCACTAAGCGATCATTTTTCTGATCGCTGTATTAGTGACACAGGTGACGCTAGTTAGGGAGGTAAGTATATAGGTTCGCTGTCAGTGTTTTATAGTGACAGGGACCCCCATATACTACCTACTAAAGGTTTTAACCCCCTGATTGCCCCCTAGTTAACCCTTTCACCAGCGATCATCGTATAAGTGTTACGGGTGACGCTGGTTAGTTTGTTCGTTTTTTATAGTTTATTATAGTTTTAGGGCACCCGCCGTTTATTACCTTATAAAGGTTTAACCCCCTAATTGCCCGGCGGTGACATAAGTTACGTTTTTAGGATCAGATAAGGTCTGTGTCACCCCAGGCAGTGTCAGGTTAGCGCCAGTACCGCTAACACCCACGCACACAGCATACACCTCCCTTAGTGCTATAGTATCTGAACGGATCGATATCTGATCCGATCAGATCTATACTCCCCAGCAGTTTAGGGTTCCCAAAAATGCAGTGTTAGTGGGATCAGCCCAGATACCTGCTAGCTCCTGCATTTTGCTCTTCGGCCCAGCCCAGCCCACCCAAGTGCAGTATCGATCGATCACTGACACTTACAAAACACTAAGCACACATAACTGCAGCGTTCGCAGAGTCAGGCCTGATCCCTGCGATCGCTAACAGTTTTTTGGTAGTGTTTTGAATCAGTCACTAACAGTCAGGAGCTTTTTTGCCTGTGAGTCTCACTAGTGTACCCCTAAATTTAGAGCCCAAAATGGCAAATCGAAGGTACACTAGTGAAGAGCCCTACACGTTTCTGAGCATGACAGATAGTGAAGAGGAAGTCACTCATCTGTCAGATTCAGGCTCAGAATACGATCCTGTAGAGGACAGCGGTTCCATGACAGATAGCTCTGACGATGGAGTTGTGGTCCCTGCTAAGGTCAGGCGTACCAGATCCCAAACTTCTTCTTCTGTCCTTGAAGTGCAAGAACCGCAGGGCTCTCGTATGGAGCAGAGAAGTACTAGCGCCGCTATTCCTTCTGGTGAACTGGCAAGCACCAGCGGCCTAGTACACCCTAGTCGTACATCCAGCACTGCAGTATCACGTGGTGATGTGGCGAGTCCCATAAGTGTAGTTCAAGCTGGTGAGGTGGCAAGCACTAGTAGTGTCCCGCTGCCACCAAGAAGACAAAGACAGGCCCATCGTGCCCATAGTGCCCTTCCTTCTGCATTTGCCAATCTGAATTGGGAACCCACCACTTCTGCAGCACCCGTACTTCCCCCATTCACTGGCCAACCCAGAATTCAGGTGGAAACAGTTGATTTTACGCCACTGGATTTTTATTCGCTGTTTTTCACCGAAGAACTCTATAGATCTATTGTGGACCAAAGCAATTTGTACGCTGGTCAACACATCGCCACTATTCCCCAGTCCTCCTTTGCCAGAGATTGGAAACCAATTACGGTTTCCGAATTTAAGCTCTTTCTGGGCCTTTCCCTCAACATGGGCATAAATAAAAAGAGTAAGTTGCTGTCATATTGGTCTACTGACCCAATTTCCCATATGCCCGTGTTCTCTGCCTCCATGACCAGGGCACGATACGAGCAGATTTTGCGGTTCATGCACTTCAACGACAATGAACTGTCGTCCTCGTGGAGACCCTGGATATGATCGGCTCTACAACATTCGGCCCCTCGTAAACCACTTCAACCAACGTTTTGCAGACTTGTTTACTCCCCATCAAGTTGTCTGCGTTGATGAGTCCCTGATTAAATTTTCTGGCCACTTGTCATTCAAACAGTACCTTCCCAGCAAGCATGCCAGATACGGGGTCAAGATGTATAAGCTCTGTGAAAGGACCACAGGCTATACATTAGTTTTATGGTTTACGAGGGCAAAGATTGTCACGTAGAGCCGACAAACTGCCCTGACTACATAGGAAGTGCTGGCAAGATAGTGTGGGACTTGGTGTCACCCTTGTTTGGAAAGGGGTACCACTTGTACGTGGACAATTATTACACGAGCGTGCCACTTTTTAGCCACATTTTTGATCATCAGATTGGAGCATGTGGCACCGTGCGACCTAATCACCGGGGCTTTCCCCAGCGGCTTGTAGATTCCCATCTTAGGCTGGGGGAGAGAGCCTGCTTGAAGTGTAATAACTTGCTCGCTATGAAGTGGAGGGACAATAAGAATGTTTTTGTTCTTACCTCCCTTCATGCAGACACGACGGTCCAAATTACTACGGTGACTGGTGTTGTGGAGAAACCCCTCTGTGTCCACAAATATAACCTTAATATGGGAGGGGTGGACCTCAACGACCAGTTGTTGGCACCGTACCTAGTTGCCCGTAAGGCCAGACGCTGGTACAAAAAAGTGTCTGTTTATTTATTTCAATTGGCTTTGCTGAATGCTTATGTGCTATACAGAGCTTCAGGACAGACTGGATCCTTCCTTAAATTCCAGGAAGAGATCGTCAGAGCCCTTCTGTTTCCAGACGGTGCTCCACCTCACCATCCCCAACCAAATGCAGTAAGCCAGCTGCATGAGAGGCATTTTCAATATGTCCTCCCGAGTACCCCTACCCAACGAGCCCCCCAAAAAAGATGCCATGTCTGCAGCAAGCACGGATTTAGGCGTGACACCCGGTATTATTGTCCCTTCTGTCCTGACAATCCTGGTCTTTGCATTGGTGAATGTTTTGAACGCTACCATACAGTAGTTGAGTATTAGCGTAGGGTACAGCACTGCACAGACTAGGACACACTTTCACAGGGTCTCCCAAGATGCCATCGCATTTTGAGAGACCCAAACCTGGTTACAAAAGTTACAAAAAAAAGTGTAAAAAAAAAAAAAAGTAAAAAAAAAAGAAAAAAAACACAAAAAAAATATATATATAAAAAAAAAAAAAAAGTTGTCGTTTTATTGTTCTCTCTCTATTCTCTCTCTATTGTTCTGCATTCTATACTGCAATGTTTTTTTGTTATGTTTTTATCATGTTTGCTTTATAAGTATGCAATTTTTTTATACTTTGTCTTTTTATTGTTAACCACTTTTTTGTTTTCAGGTATGCCATTCAGCTGCAGAGCGGATTTATTTATCTTGACAGCAACAGCGTTTGCTCCCACGATACATAAAGCCGTGACTCCAGCACTGTCGGAGGTGATTTCACCACCACTGTTACATAGTTCAGCATATATGCCGAAGCGTGGGGGCAGCAGTGGGTGGAGGAGCGATTTGCTCCTGCCTTTTGCGGGAGGATGCCCCCATGCTTCGGCATATATAAACGGTGCATGTATGCCCATCATTAGAAGTGGGTGGATGAAGGGAGGTATTCTAATGGTGGGCATACCCACTGATCAATATCTTTTTTTTATTCAGCCCACAGGCTGCATGAAAAAAAAGTTTACAATATATGCCCAACAAGGACCAGCAACGTACTGGTATGTTGCTGGACTTTGAGTGGTTATACCAGAATGATGCCTGCAGGTTTAGGTATCATCTTGGTATCATTATTTTCAGCCAGCGGTCGGCTTTCATGTAAAAGCAATTCTAGCGGCTAATTAGCCTCTAGACTGCTTTTACAAGCAGTGGGAGGGAATGCCCCCCCACCGTCTTCCATGTTTTTCTCTGGCTCTCCTGTCCCAACAGGGAAACTGAAAATGCAGCCAGTGATTCAGCCAGCTGACCATAGAGCTGATCAGAGACCAGAATGGCTCCAAACATCTCTATGGCCTAAGAAACTGGAAGCTACGAGCATTTCATGACTTAGATTTCGCCGGATGTAAACAGCGCCATTGGGAAATTGGGAAAGCATTTTATCACACCGATCTTAGTGTGGTCAGATGCTTTGAGGGCAGAGGAGAGATCTAGGGTCTAATAGACCCCAATTTTTTCAAAAAAGAGTACCTGTCACTACCTATTGCTATCATAGGGGATATTTACATTCCCTGAGATAACAATAAAAATGATTAAAAAAAAATAAAAATGAAAGGAACAGTTTAAAAGTAAGATAAAAAAGCAAAAAAAAAATAAATTAAAAAAAAAAAAAAGCACCCCTGTCCCCCCCTGCTCTCGCGCAAAGGCGAACGCAAGCGTCGGTCTAGCATCAAATGTAAACAGCAATTGCACCATGCATGTGAGGTATCACCACGAAGGTCAGATAGAGTGCAGTAATTTTAGCAGTAGACCTCCTCTGTAAATCTAAAGTGGTAACCTGTAAAGGTTTTTAAAGGCTTTTAAAAATGTATTTAGTTTGTCGCCACTGCACGTTTGTGCGCAATTTTAAAGCATGTTATATTTGGTATCCATGTACTCGGCCTAAGATCATCTTTTTTATTTCATCAAACATTTGGGCAATATAGAGTGTTTTAGTGCATTAAAATTTTAAAAAGTGTGTTTTTTCCCCAAAAAAATGCGTTCGAAAAATCGCTGCGCAAATACTGTGTGGAAAAAAAAAAATGAAACACCCACCATTTTAATCTGTAGGGCATTTGCTTTAAAAAAATATATAATGTTTGGGGGTTCAAAGTAATTTTCTTGCAAAAAAAAAAAAAAATTTTCATGTAAACAAAAAGTGTCAGAAAGGGCTTTGTCTTCAAGTGGTTAGAAGAGTGGGTGATGTGTGACATAAGCTTCTAAATGTTGTGCATAAAATGCAAGGACAGTTCAAACCCCCCCAAATGACCCCATTTTGGAAAGTAGACACCCCAAGCTATTTGCTGAGAGGCATGTCGAGTCCATGGAATATTTTATATTGTGACACAAGTTGCGGGAAAAAGACAATTTTTTTTTTTTTTGCACAAAGTTGTCACTAAATGATATATTGCTCAAACATGCCATGGGAATATGTGAAATTACACCCCAAAATAAATTCTGTTGCTTCTCCTGAGTATGGGGATACCACATGTGTGAGACTTTTTGGGAGCCTAGCCGCGTACGGGACCCCGAAAACCAAGCACCGCCTTCAGGCTTTCTAAGGGCATAAATTTTTGATTTCACTCTTCACTGCCTATCACAGTTTTGGAGGCCATGGAATGCCCAGATGGCACAACCCCCCCAAATGACCCCATTTTGGAAAATAGACACCCAAAGCTATTTGCTGAGAGGTATAGTGAGTATTTTGAAGACCTCACTTTTTGTCACAAACTTTTAAAAATTGAAAAAAGAAAAAAAAATACATTTTTCTTGTCTTTCTTCATTTTCAAAAACAAATGAGAGCTGCAAAATACTCACCATGCCTCTCAGCAAATAGCTTGGGGTGTCTACTTTCCAAAATGGGGTAATTTGGGGGTGGGTTGTGCCATCTTGGCATTTTATGGCCTTCAAAACTGTGATAGGTAGTGAGGAGTGAAATCAAAAACGTATGCCCTTAGAAATCCTGAAGGCGGTGAGTGGTTTTCGGGGCCCCGTACGCTGCTAGGCTCCCAAAAAGTCCCACACATGTGGTATCCCCATACTCAGGAGAAGCAGCTAAATGTATTTTGGGGTGCAATTCCACATATGCCCATGGCATGTTTGAGCAATATATAATTTAGTGACAACTTTGTGCAAAAAAAAAAAAAAATGTGTCACTTTCCCGCAACTTGTGTCAAAAAATAAAATATTCCATGGACTCAACATGCCTCTCAGCAAATAGCTTGGGGTGTCTGCTTTCCACAATGGGGTCATTTGGGAGGGTTTTGTGCCATCTGGGCATTTTATGGCCTTCAAAACTGTGATAGGTAGTGAGGAGTGAAATCAAAAATTTACGCCCTTAGAAATCCTGAAGGCAGTGATTGGTTTTCGGGGCCCCGTACGACGCTAGGCTCCCAAAAAGTCCCACACATGTGGTATCCCCATACTCAGGAGAAGCAGCTGAATGTATTTTGGGGTGCAATTCCACATATGCCCATGGCCTGTGTGAGCAATATATCATTTAGTGACAACTTTTTTGTAAATTTTTTTTTTTTTGTCATTATTCAATTACTTGGGACAAAAAAATAAATATTCAATGGGCTCAACATGCCTCTCAGCAATTTCCTTGGGGTGTCTACTTTCCAAAATGTAGTAATTTGGGGGGGGTTTGTACTGCCCTGCCATTTTAGCACCTCAAGAAATGACATAGGCAGTCATAAACTAAAAGCTGTATAAATTCCAGAAAATGTACCCTAGTTTGTAGACGCTATAACTTTTGCGCAAACCAATAAATATACGCTTATTGACATTTTTTTTACCAAAGATATGTGGCTGAATACATTTTGGCCTAAATGTATGACTAAAATTGAGTTTATTGGATTTTTTTATAACAAAAAGTAGAAAATATCATTTTTTTTTCAAAATTTTCGGTCTTTTTCCGTTTATAGCGCAAAAAATAAAAATGGCAGAGGTGATCAAATACCATCAAAAGAAAGCTCTATTTGTGGGAAGAAAAGGACGCAAATTTTGTTTGGGTACAGCATTGCATGACCGCGCAATTAGCAGTTAAAGCGACACAGTGCCAAATTGGAAAAAGTCCTCTGGGCCTTAGGCAGCCAAATGGTCCGGGGCTGAAGTGGTTAAGATACCAAACCAAAAATAGTGAAAAATGGTTCAAAAATAGTGAAAAGTCCAAAGAAAAGTCCAGAATTGATGGCAAATATAAAGAGCATGTTAGAGGATCCCAATATAATACTCCAACTTAGTAGTGCTGCCCATCACCAAGTGTAGGAAGAATGGAGGCTTACCAGAAAGCCTGCGACCGCCCTTACTCAGGGGGGTCAGTACAGGCTTAGTAGATCACCAGAGAATTCACTATAGGACATAGGCTAATGGTCCTCGACTCTCCTTCCCAGGAATGTCCTTAAAGACAGCAGGGAACACTCCAGACAGTGAAGTAGCAGGATACCTTGAAAGCTCAAGTACTCCAGCGGGTGAACCGTGTTGAAGAAAAAAGGGGGATTCCCATAGTGTAGATTGCCAAATACATTTATTTTTAAAATATATAACAAATAGGTGCTGTATACAGTTCAAATGCAGAGTAAAAATCCACAAAAATCCGATCAGGGATAAAAAAGCTAGTTCGCCGTTTAAAATTGAATCGCGCATGCGTGAAACGAGTTCACGTTGTGACCCGGATGTTCACGTCTGGTCTCATCGGATGAGGGGTGTCCTCCGAGTCTTTTCTCCCCTATGTAAAAAAAAATAGGTCTACTTAGCACACAGATATTTGATGGCAGAACTATAAATATGAAACATTGCTTGGAATTGGGATACAATTGTCTGTTTTGGCAGAGTTCCAAGATGTTGCATTTTTCTTGTCCTTTGTCAAACTTCAATACTTACCTGTTTTGTACAAGCTTCACAGATGGAGACACCCCTGTAGTATACACTGGAGCACCTGTGTGGGCCCCCTGATAAAAAGGGTGTTCTTGTGTCCCACACTAGTGCTCCAGCGTCCAAATGTGTAAACAGCTGCTGAGTGTCCTCTCCTTACACAGAATCTAGTTTGCATTTCATTCTAGTAACAAACCCATCTACACAACCAAATTATTTTCAGACAAGTAGGCCCTAAAAAATGTGGGCAAATGCATATGGCCAGAACAATGGTGTTTTCTAGGCCGAAAGAAAAATGTTTGATACGAACGAATAATATGCCCATGAACATGAAAGTTGACATTTTAAACTGGATAACAGTTAAGAAAAGCACATGGAGCAGCACGAACATAATAAACATATAAAGAATAGGAACACAGCACAACTACTTACTTTTTTGCAGATCTCCGGATCTTTCTGTACTGCTCGTGCTCTCTTAATTTGAGGTCCGACCACCATTTCCTGAGCTGATCTTTCGATCGTCATACCCCGAAATTCCCGTGCAGACTTTTGACCACTTTCGCCATGATTTTGGCCTTTCGGACATTGGGGTTGGGGTAACTGGAGGAGGCTGCCATAGGCCTATTTTGGAAGGCTACAGGGACCCTGAGAACCCCCCCACAGTGTGGAGGAGGACTTTGCTGGCATAACTGCCTGCAAAATGATGCAGATGGAGGAGGGCCAACGACTCCTGTGTGAGTCCTTAATTTTGGAAGCTCTCAATAAGGGGTTGAAGGGCCAAATAACATGTGCTACCCACATTTCTGACCTCACACATAGTCCTCCTCCTCCTCCAGGTCCTACTTCTCCTCCCCCTCCTCCTCCTCCAGGTCCTACTCCTCCTCCTGCCACATCTCCAACACCAGAGCCACAGCCAGGAAGGAAGCGTGGAAAGAAGACCAGAGAGTGATGGCCCTGGGCTCAGTCTGGTCTGGCAAAAGATGTAGCCTCTTGTGGTACCATAGCCTGGGGACACAGGTGTCATCTGCTGCTTTCCGGATCTCTGGGACTTCTGGACCAGACTGCACTCCCTTAGATATGGACTCCTCAGGCCACCAATTTTGCAGTAAAAGAATTGATGTCTGCCCTGGGGGTCCAAGGCTTCGCCAATTTCTGATGTTTCTCCAGCATTGCCTCCCTCTTTGTTTGGTTCTGAGCCCTTAATAAAGGAATTTTTGTTTCAATTATACTCGCCTATGTGTGTTTTCCTTCAAAAAGGACAGTTTGTATGTGAGTATTCAGGTACATTTCAAAAATACAATGTGAAATTAACAAGGGACACCAACACCAAACAATCTCCTTGAGATTAAATAATGCAAGATATCAATGGTGTTGTGGTAACTTGACACACAAAACACACAGAAAAATATTATGGAGTAAAACAGCCTTCAAAAAAATACAAACCCCCCCAAAAAAAAACAGCCTTGAAAAAAACAAAAAACAAAAATAAAACAACAAAAAAGAAATTTGGTCAGATGTGACAAATCAAAATATATTGAGGGAATCACGATAAATAATAAAGAAAGAAGTTTGTGAGAAGTCTGTGTGAATATGAGCAGCAAAACTACTTCATTCTTCTCACATTATAAAGAAGAAGAGAGTGCGCTGTATTAAACCATTTTTTACATTGCAGCGCGACGAAAGTGCTGTATCCATTCCGAACGCTAATTTTACCAGACCGAGCTGTTCCGTCTCGGAATTTCTTCTGAGCATGCGTGGTACTTTGTGCGTCGGAATTGGTGCGATCGGATTTTGTTGTCGAAAAATTTTATAGCCTGCTCTCAAACTTTGTGTGTCGGAAAATCCGATGGAAAATGCCCACACACGGTCAGATTTTCCGACAACACGCTCCGATCGCACATTTTCCGTCTGAAAATCCAACCGTGTGTACGGGGCATAAGGGACAAGAATATGAAATATCAAAAGTGCTAATTTTAAAGGCTTATAGGTAAGATATTGGCATAAAAAGTGTTTGGGGACCTGGGTACTGCCCAGGGGACATGTATCAATGCAAAAAAAAAGTTTTAAAATTGTCTGTTTTTTCAAGAGCAGTGATTTTAATAATGCTTAAAGTGAAACAATAAAAATGAAATATACCTTTAAGTATCATGCCTGGGGGGCCTCCTTAGTCTGCCTGTAAAGTAGCGCATCTTTCCCTTGTTTAGAACAGTCCCGCCGCAAAATTACATTTCTAAAGGAAAACATTTCATTTAAAACAGCCCGTGGCTGTAATGTATTGTCGGATCCAGGCAATATAGATAAAAATCATTGATAAAAATGGCGTGGGTTCCCCCCCCCAGTCCATTACCAGGCCATTTGGGTCTGGTATGAATATTAAGGGTTTTGATATTTCATATTCTTGTCCCTTATGCCCCGTACACACGGTTGGATTTTCAGACGGAAAATGTGCGATCGGAGCGTGTTGTCGGAAAATCCGACCGTGTGTGGGCATTTTCCATCGGATTTTCCGACACACAGTTTGAGAGCAGGCTATAAAATTTTCCGACAACAAAATCCGATCGAGAGAGGGCCCATGCGCGGCAGCTCCTGACATGGAAGCTTAGTCAGGGAGCTCTGTCCCGCTTCAGCAGATCGGGCCTCCACAGCGGCACTCTGACCGGCGATCGACGCCTGGATTTACCCCCCACGGCCGCCGGAAGACTCGGGGACTCCCCCGATGTACTCGGGAGCGGTAAAACGAAATCTTAAGCCTGCATTTGAAGCCGCCCTGTCCCGCGCTAAGACAGCTAAGATGGCGGCCGTCCCTCATCGCTCTGCAGACACACACTCTCCCTGTGTCCAGCACGCAGCCTCCCCATCCCTGCTGCAGCCAGACTCCTTCACAGGTAACTTTCCCCTGGATCCAGCTTCTCCAGCATCCACCGCATCTCTCCTAGAACACCCCCTGGCTGGGCTGGAGTACTCCCCCATGGATGACGGCCCCCCCCAGGCTCACTAGCTAATACAGCCCGGGGATTTAGGCCCACTACAGCCTGCCTCTGTAGCTGAAATGTTTGCCAAGTTTGCTGATTTACTGGACAGAGGACTACACAATACAGCCCTAAAAATCACAAGTGACATTAAAGCGGACCTACAGCAAATAGGCACCCGCATGGACCTCATTGAGTCCAACCTTGATTCCACCATTTCAAGAACAAACCAGAACACTGCTTGTATTCAGTCCCTTCAGGAGCAATTAGAGACTGCCAATGCCAAAATTGATGACCTCGAAAACCGAAATCGGAGGCACAACTTTAGAGTCAGGGGGCTACCTGAATCCTATAAAGACATCCCTGAAACTATATAATCTTTTATTAAGGACTTACTCCCAGATACACCTCAGCACAGACTGGAGCTGGATAGGGCTCATAGAGCTCTCAGATCTCCTAGAGCGGACGGACTCCCTCGTGATGTTGTGGTGAAACCGCACTTCTTCTCAGTCAAAGAGGAGGTTATAAGGAAATCAAGATCCATGACTAAAATAGTGTTCCAGGGTCATCAACTGCAAATATTTGCTGATTTATCCCCCTCCACCATCCAAAAAAGGAGGGCCCTAAAGCCACTTCTTCAAATTCTGATGGACAGAGAAATTAAATACTGGTGGCTCTTCCCATTCAACTTAAACTAATCTTCAAAGGCAAAGTGCACACCTTTGGATCCCTACAGGAAGGAGAACGGCTGTTTCTACAACTGGGCCTCATCAATCAGGATCCTAATGCCCGTCAGTCGGGGCCTCAACCACACTCTGCAAAAAGACATATGCCCACCAGTCCCCTGAATCCGGTTTGGGAGAAGGCCAGATACAAGAAGTCCAAAGAAACCATCCCTCCATGACTTCCATCACCCGCTTCTACCCAAGGACTTCCTTCTTTTGCTTCCTCTTCCTCTCAGCTACCAGCTGAGATGACGGTGCCCCCCCACTTGTGATCCCCGAGACGGGTTTTCTGTTTCCCGTTTAGATACCCACACACCTCGGCTGCGGCGGTTTCGGGTAGCGCTCAACTTGGGGGGGACACTGAATAAGATTTTTCATTTTATTGACCCCATTGGGATGCTCCATTACTGCCCCTGGGCGGGAGTTGAGGGGAGTACTTATGGCGCCTGACTAGTCTCAATGAACTTTTCCTACAATCCACAATGTGTTGAGGAGCCATACCCCATCGCCCCCCCCTTCCCCTTTTTTTTTTTGCTTCCCCCTCCTGTACACTCCATGCCCTTAGTCACAGCTCACCCTCACATATCCAGATCCACATTTATTTATTTGTTAGCTGTTTAACTACTACAAACATTATCAGTTAACTGATGCACCTCCACGTTTTTCTTAAGATACAGCAATGTTAGCAAGGAGGGTACTTAGTTAATGCCGGCCCCAGTGCCTTTATCATATCAATCACAAGCCATATTAAGCGGCCACTCTGCTGAAGTGGTGTTCATGCGCCCCCTCCTGTCTAGTGGTTCAGGTGATTTACCCTACCATGGACAGGACCATTCCCTGCCTTCGGGAGGGACTTCAGTGTGACCCACACTCTCCGATGGAGGATTCTGTCCCCTCCATTCTACGGGAGACTCTCTTGTCCCCCGTCTTTCTTTCATGCTTTTCCTTTTTCCTTCTCCAACAATGCTCTGTTTTACTTGTACCCACAGAAGTCAGCTGGGGGGTTTTATCCGGACTACAACAGGACGTCTCACCAGTCTTCGCCCACTATGCGGGATGTCTTGGTATCCGTGGATGTCAGATGGTAAGTGCTGCAGATTTCCTAGCCATGCCCCCTCCACTGCTCGATGGCTGATGACCCACCAGTAAATGCACCACTTAAAATAATATCACATAATGCTCAAGGCCTGAACTCTCCGCCAAAAAGGCGCAAGGTCTTCCAATACCTACATGCTCAAAAGGCAGACGTAGTTCTCCTCCAGGAAACGCATTTCCCCAAACGCTTCTGCCCATCTTTTTACACTCCAAATTCCCCTTCTTCACCCTAGCCAATACGGAGGACAAAACTAAGGGGGTGGGCATTTTTATATCTAAAAGATGCCAATTTACTCTCAAATCTGAACACAGGGACCCTGATGGGCGCTATATCCTCATTGTGGGGGAATTAGACAACCAACTATATTCGTTGATTTCGTACTATGCCCCCAATAGGGGCCAACTAGCCTTTTTTCAGCGCCTGTTTACAACACTAACTCCTCTGCTGGAGGGCACAGTGATCTTTGGAGGCGACTCTAATTCGGCCTTTGACCAGGGCCTGGATAAGTCTCGTCCCCCTGGTAAACGCCTCACCAGACCCACCAAACAGAGCCTACGTATCGCCAAACTAATCTTTCAACAAGGTTTAGTTGATATATGGAGGGAAGTAAATCCCACCCTACGAGACTACACGCACTTCTCTAACCCCCATAGATCCTTCGCAAGAATTGATCATATCTTCATCAGCTCAGCCTCTATTCCACTAACGAACAGGGCATATATCAAAGATGTAGTCTGGTCGGACCACTCAATGGTGATCCTTTCCATTCAGCGCCTGTTGGGCCCTAAACCCTACAGGCATTGGAGACTTAATGAGTCCATCCTGAGTGATCCGATTAGAACTAAAGAGATCGAAACTAATATCTGTAATTACTTCACCACTAACGATCTGCCGGAAACTAGCCCCTCATGCCTTTGGGCAGCACATAAGGCCGTAATTAGAGGTCATCTGATTCAAATTGCCTCTCAGATTAATAAAGCCAACAAAGCTGACATAGATAAGTTAGATAAGGATTATACAGCCTTAATTAAAAAACACAAGGCCGACCCAAGAGCTGTTCCCATCATCAAGCTGGACGCAGCTCGCACAGCATTAAACCTCGCCCTGACCACAAGGGCCGAAAAATGGCTGCGGTGGAATAGATCCCGATTCTATTGCCAAGGCGATAGAATTGGTTCTATGCTTGCAGGCAGGCTATCCCCAATATTTAAATCCCCAGCCCTTCCCAAAATCAAAATCCAGGGCGGCACTCTGTCCCAGAACCCTAAACGAATCATGGGGGAATTCCTGACCTTCTACAAATCCCTATACAGTGGTGAGAACAGTCCCACTACAGAAACGGTGGACCACTTCCTAGACAACATTCAACCCCCCAAATTAGAGGACAGACACCGCCAGAAACTAGACTCCCCTATCTCTGCTGAGGAAGTATGTGCAGTTATTAAACACTTGAAATCCCACTCAGCACCTGGCCCAGATGGTTTCTCCATACCATATTACAAAGCATTCTCTTCCACTCTTGCCCCATATATGGCCCGATTCTTTAACGCACTCAGGCAGGGTACTCCACTAGATGCCTCACTTAACACGGCCTACATTACGGTCATCCCTAAACCTGATAAAGATGCCAGCTCGGTTAGTAACTATAGACCAATATCGCTCATTAATAATGACTTAAAGATTCTGACCAAGATCCTTGCAGACCACCTGGCCTCCTTCATTAGCTTATACATTACCAAACCAGACGAGCGATTGATATAATATCTCTTCTCAATTCTAATTGGGATGGGGGCCCTTCCAGACAGGGATGTTTACTCTCTCTGGACCTTCAAAAAGCTTTCGATACTGTCCAATGGCCATATATCTTCAACACTCTTCAAAGGTGGGGATTTGGGAATTCATTTCTTAATGTCATGCATGCCCTTTATTCAACCCCCTCAGCTCAGGTGCGTCTGCAGGGATTTTACTCGGAATCCTTCCCCATAGCTAGAGGCACAAGACAGGGATGCCCCCTATCCCCGTTAATCTTTGCCATAGCAATTGAATCCTTGGCGATAGCCATCAGAAACAACCCGAATATCCAAGGCATTCAATGTGGCCCCAAGTGTCATAAATGCGCATTATTTGCGGATGACATCTTACTATTTGTTGCTTCTCCACTAACATCACTCCCCAACGTATGTCATCTCCTTGATGAATTTGGGGCAGCATCGGGCCTTAGGGTTAATTATGATAAATCGCAGGCTCTCAATATTAACATCCCAGACCCTCTTCTGGCCAGACTCAGGGAAAGCTTCCGATTCTCCTGGAGCGACTCCTCCATTTCATACCTGGGGATCAAACTGACCCCCAGGATAGAACTCCTACACCAAGCCAACTACCCTCCTCTTTACAAAAAAACTGGAGGAAGACCTCTTCCGATGGTCCCGGCTGTCCCTGTCCTGGCTGGGTAGAATCAACACGATTAAGATGACCCTACTCCCCCGCATTCTCTACTATTTTAGGGCCCTCCCGATTCCTGTAGACAAAACTCGCCTAAAACGACTCCAAGCTAAAATCGTCAAATACATTTGGGGCAGAGGGGGACACAGATTCCCCAAGGCAGTCCTGTTCAGATCTAGACCTGAAGGGGGCT
Organism: Aquarana catesbeiana; assembly: GCF_042186555.1. Classification (NCBI taxonomy): domain Eukaryota; kingdom Metazoa; phylum Chordata; class Amphibia; order Anura; family Ranidae; genus Aquarana; species Aquarana catesbeiana. Next base: position 280,005,741 of record NC_133325.1, read on the forward strand.
TGGGACTTCCAAATCTGCTTTGGTACTTGCAAGCTGCTCATCTAGCTCAGATCTTGGCGGTATACTCACGCTGGGAACAACCTGACTGGATTCACATAGAAAGGCAGGCAGTCCCTCTCCACACTCTGGACTACCTACTTTGGAGCCATAGAAAACTCAGACCCTCCATACTCTCCCCAACCCTCTCGCACTCCTTCGCACTTTGGGATAGCCTGCGATGCAACCAACTTCTAACCTCCCCCACAAAACCATTGCAACACTTATTTCGAAATCCTGATTTCCCCCCAGGCCTTGACATATCAGCATTTAAATGGTGGCTCGACAAAGGGCTTTACAGAATAGGGCACTTCCTTAGACCTCTCGGCCCACTCTCCAAAGCATTCTGTGTTAACAACCTAGACATGCCTATCACAGAATATTTCAGATTCTCTCAAATCTCAAACTTCTTACACAAAAGGTGCAAAACACTCCCGAATGGGCCCCAAATAACCCCCTATGAAGTATGGTGTGGTCAGGCCGGTGAGCAGAGGGGTGGCATCTCGGTAATCTATACAGCTCTGGCCTCCGCGCAGTCCAAGACATCCTACATGCAGGCTTGGGAAGATGACCTTTCCCAACACTGGACATTGGAAACGTGGCACAGGAACTTTTCCCAATCCTACAAAGGTATCCTTAACTCCAGCCTCGTGGAAGCTAGTCTAAAAGTGCTGACTAGATGGTACCTGGTCCCTTCGAAGCTAGCTTACATGTACCCGTCTGCATCTCCCCTCTGTTTCCGGGGATGTGGTCTTAAAGGCGATATGCTCCATATATGGTGGACCTGCCCCAGAGTTCGACCATTTTGGCACAAGATATTTTCTTGGATTGGCAAGCTAACCACAATGCCTATCCAAATGTCCCCCCTCATAGCGCTCCTTAACTTTCCAGTGAAAGAAGTCTCCAGGATTACTCAACGCCTTATATTCTTTATCATCTTAGGTGCCAAACTCACCCTGGCTAAAGCATGGAAAAAACCTTCGGTTTCATCACTTCTAGCCAAAAGAAAGTTCTCCTGGATTATGAACCAAGAGAAGATGGCAAGTGTAATCCTGGATCGATCGGCCAAATTTGAAAGAATTTGGGAACCCTGGGCTACATTTGTGGGAGTTACCCTCTAATTATCTCCTCATGGATGTCTCCTTCCTGCTCTCTTTCCCCCCAGCCGACTTGTTATCACCTCCTTTATCATTTATCTCTTCTCTTTTTTTCCTCCCTTTTCCTCCTTCTCCTCTCCTTTTTCTCTCACATACATCATTCAGTCAGTCTTGGGCATTAGCCATTGACAGACTGGTTGTGACCGGGGCCGGGGTCGAGAATCACCCTGCTCCCGGTCCCAACTCCGACTAAAACCTAGATTCTTACAGACATGCCACTGAACTAATTCCCTGTTATAAACACCATGTGTTCCCATGAGTGTGTCTTGTTTTTTTGTATTATACTGAGAAGTCTGTCTTTCACAGGACTCAAAGTTGTCCCTTTGTTCAGAAAACTTTTGACTAGTTTATACACTTACTGTTTTAAAACCAGTTTTTAATACCCCATACATTTTCTTTCTCTTTACACATGATACAACATTCGCTTCATTATCAATGATGAGGGGTGGCTGGGAGGGGCAGGAAGCCCCGCCACAGCTTGTGCCCAGTTGGGGTGGTGGGGGTTTCCCCCCTTCAGCTCCCCTCATTGGATGAGGCACCTGTGACCATATTTGACACCAGGGAATTCCAATCAATTCACGTGACAGGTTATGCTTGTTTTATACAGAAATGTTTTGTAATAATAACTTTGATTAACATGTTCTCCACGTGACCGTGTTGGTTGCCCTATGACGGATGTCTCACGTTGTATCTATAACATGTGATGTACTCTTTTCATTCACTTTTGACAAAATAAAATATATTGAAACACAAAATCCGATCGCGCCGATTCCGACACACAAAGTACCACGCATGCTCAGAAGAAATTCCGAGACGGAACAGCTCGGTCTGGTAAAATTAGCGTTCGGAATGGATACAGCACTTTCGTCACGCTGCGAAGTAAAAAATGGTTTAATACAGCGCACTATCTTCTTCTTTATAATGTGAGAAGAATGAAGTCGTTTTGCTGCTCATATTCACACAGACTTCTCACAAACTTCTTTCTTTATTATTTATTGTGATTCCCTCAATATATTTTGATTTTTCACATCTGACCAAATTTCTTTTTTGTTGTTTAAAAGTGAACATGGTGAATCATGATATCTGTAGCATTTATGGAAGATCATTATATTGCTAAACTGACACACACCAGCAGAATCAAAACCTTAATACATTATATACTGTATGGTCTCAACATGCTACCAATTATGAGTATGTCATGCATACATTTGGGTTGCAATTGAGTGTGTGTATGTAAGAGCAATCGTCACTATGGGGTTGATTCACTAAAAGCAAGTAGGCTGTTTACTTTGCAAGGGAAGTTGCACTTAGCAAGGGCATTTTCTCCAAAGCTTAATGGATGAAGTAAAATTTTAATTTGCAAAGACTACCCAATCATGCGCAAGGGAAAAACAAAAAATATTCTTGGTTGCATAAATTTGGACAATGGAAATAGGCAGAACTTCATCTCATTTCCTAAGCTAAGGGAAAATGTTATTGCCAAGTGAAAATTCTCTTACAAAGTGAACAGCCTATTTGCCTATAGAATGCAAACCCCAATGAACACTCTGCAACAAGCATTTACTTGTAATATGTACGTAACTTTTTATGTTACAAAATAGTTTTTAATCAGATTATGAAAAATGAAAAAAAGTATTCTCTTTTCCTAGCCTGTAACATAAAACATTTGTATCATACGTTTAAAAAGTAAAAAAAAAAAAAAAAAAACAACACACACCATAAAACACAACGAATATAGAGATATTCTGAATACAGATTGTAATTAAAATGTTTTCTTGGTTATATAAATATAGAGAAGCAAATTAACTTTCCATTAGTGCAGGCCATGTGACCGGGTCCTAGGTCAATCATGGTTCTTTGGCTGATGTGATGTTGACACCTTCAGCTTTAAACTAATTAGCCTTTAATTTTGCAGCTATTTTAATTTGAATACACTGAATATTGAGAGACTGGACAATGTCATTGATGCAAAAACATTTCATTTTTGTATTCCACCGTTAATCTTGTCTGTGTCCACAGTGGACATCTTCACTTCCTGCTGTGTTACTGGGACATGACGAATAAACTATCTTTCCAAAAGGGACACAGACAGTAATTAGTTACATTTTTGGAGAGTGGGGAAGGCGTGTTGTCACTTACTGTTACTCCATTAGGAGGTTTTATATTTACTTAATATTAAAAAGTAAAACATTCAGAGATTCATTATTAAGCATAGTATATAAGTAACAACTCACCCGAAACATTAGAAGTGTAAGGTCAAAACAAAATAAAAAACATATTATGAAAATAGCTTTATTAATTATTAAACCTTTAGCTTTATGACTTAGCACCATAATGAGGAATATTTCTAGGCTTTTTTGTTGCTGTAGTTTTTTTTTTAAATAAAATCTCCCAGTGAGAGTGCTTTACTCAAATTTGAGTATTTTATCTATGCAATTGTATCTTTATTAAGCACTTGACCTCCGAAAGATTTACCCCCTTCATGACCAAGCCATTTTTTACTATACAACACTGCATGAATTTAATTGACAATTGTGCAATCATGCAAAACTGTAAACAAATGAAACTTGTTTTCCCACAAATGGTGCTTTCTTTTGGTGGTATTTGATCACCTCTGGGTTTTTTTATTCTATGCACTATAAGCGAAACAAGACTGAAAAATGTGAAAAAAAACAAACAATATTTTTTCCTTGTCAAAAAAAAGTTTATTGATAGCACAATAAAATGAAAGCCCATTGGTTACATGTACAAGGATGTATAAACATAAGCTCTTTGTTGAACAATAAAACAAATTATATATATATATATATATATATATATATATATATATATATATATATATATATGTAACAAATCCCGATTTTTGTAAAGAATATTTTAAGTAGGACCATGAAACCATGTTGAATGCCCTCTTGATGTCCAAGGAAAGAAAGCAAGAAGGGATACAACGTTTTTTGATGATATGTGCCATAAGTACCACCCTGCGCACATTATTGCCCACTTGTCTATGCAGCATGAAACCTACTTGATCTTTATGTATTAAATTACAAATTATTTGGTTAAGGCGTTTTGCTAAAACTTTTGCTAACAGCTTAATATCTAGATTCAGCAGAGAGATGGGGCGATAACCTGCGCAGGAGGCAGCATCGGAAAGGGGTTTCGGGATCATGCATACTATTGCCGTCAATGATTCTTGCTTGAAAGAATGGTCATCCAACAGTACATTAAATGTGTTGGCTAAAATGGGGGATAGAAGTTCTGTGAATGTACAGTAATATACAGCGGAATAACTATCCGGGCCCAGTCTTTTATTTGTCTTTAATTCTTTAATAGAGGCAGCCACTTCCTCCGTTGATATAGGTTTTTCTAAAAGTGCTTTTTGATCATGGGATAAGTGTGGTAAAGTGATGTTAGAAAAGAAGCAATCAGCTTCGGTATCATTAAAATTTTGGGTTGATTTGTGCAAAGATGCTGGATGTGTTTTGAATTTATGTACAATTTTGACTGGGTTGCTAGTGTAATTGTCTTTAGACACCTTCGAGCGAATTGGTTTAAATGATTTATTTATTGAATTTAGTGCTCATGCTAGATAAGTGCCTGCTTTGTTGGTTTGTGTATAAAAATGATGTCTAGTGCGTTTATAGGTTTTATCTGCCGTTTTCGTAAGAAATCAGTCATATTCTATACGCGTTTTTTCTAATTGGGATTTCGTGTTGGGTGACGGATTGTTTTGAAACGAAATAGACACAGCATTAAAGTAGTTTTCTAGTTTTCGGGCAAGAATTTTACGTTCCCTTTTGAATAATGCCATTAGTCTCTGTATATTGCCTCGCAATACCAGTTTGTGGGCTTCCAAGAGTGTAAGGGGGGATATATCTGGTGTGTTATTGTGCATCAAATATTCTTTTAAAGCCTGCTCAACTTTCTGGTATTGTGATGGATTTTTTAGCATTATGTCCGGTATATACCAAGTAGGATCATGTGCCTTTGGCTTAGTGGAAGCTATGGTTGTAATTACCACATTGTGGTCTGACCATGGAATGGGGAGTATATCAGATGCGAGTATCTCAGGTATCATACCAATAGTTAAGAAAATATGATCAATGCGGGAGAAGGATTGATGAGGGTGTGAAAAGTAGGTGTATCTTTTTTTAATTGGGTTGTTTTCTCTCCAGATATCAACCAAGTTGTACTTGGAGAGGAGTTGAGAGAACAATAATTTGGTCGAGGTATTGTGAGGTGTGTAGGGCGATTTGTCAAGGAATGGGAGGATCACCTGATTAGAATCACTGCCTATAATCACTGTTCCAATTTTGTGTGTATTTACCACTTGCAAAAGATGTGAGAGGAAAGGGGAGGGATTTTTGTTAGGAGCATAGTATGAGACAATAGTGACTGCCATATTGATCAAATGTCCCCGAAGTATTATGTATCGTCCTTCAGGGTCTTTGATCTCTGATAATAATGTGAAAGGGGTGGATCGGCGGAAATCTATAAGAGTTCCTCTTTGTTTGGAATTTGCAGAGGCTACAAAAATTTGCAGGTAAAAAGGGGACATATATTTAGGAGTGGAATCATTAGTGAAATGTGTTTCCTGGAGAAACACAATATGTGCCTTACGTGCATGGAAAGTGCGAAATGCTTTGGTCCTTTTTTTTTATAAATTTAAATAATCTTTATTCAATTCTTCACAATATACAAATTTGCAACATACCAAATTTTTAAATATACTACATATATAAAAGCACATCATATATAACAGAGAAAAAAAGAAGGGAAAATTTTTCCCCCTTATCCATTTTCCCTTTAACCCCAACCCCCACTTACCCATACCCTACCCCCTATCTTATCCAAATTCCTTATAACTCCCTCACATGCTAACTCTAATACCGTAAAGCCACTTCCCTTATCGTCTCCTTACATTGGGTATTCCATTTCTTCTAACCAAGGTCTCCAAAGTTTTTTAAACTCACTCAAGTTCCTTCTCCTTGTGTATACTACCTTTTCTTTCCACATTGTTTCAGATACAGTTTTAATCCAGTCCTCCTTCGTGGGGGGTTCTCTGCCTGCCATCTCTGCGCTATTAACTTCCTTGCTTGGAAGAGACATCTCCATACTATTTTGATTTTGGAATTGCCTCTGTTTAAACTCTCCCCTACTCCCAGAATACATAATTTTGGATCCATTTTAAGTTCTAAAATAAAAACCTTATTTAGAATATCCAATATCTCAGACCAATAACGGAATAATTTTGGGCATTTCCAAATCATATGCATCAAATCCCCAGTGTTTTGACATCTAGGGCATTTAGCATCCGCCCTCCGCCCAAATTCAAACAACCTTTTAGGGGTATAATATGTCCTGTGTAGTAACATTAAATGAGCGGGTGAAACCGAGACCTGATTTCCTCCCACCAGTATCTTTCCCCACTGTTCGTCCGATACTATTCCCAGGTCCCCTTCCCATTTACTTCTACATTTAAGCTTTTCTGGGGTCTCTATGCTACTTCTACATTATATGTGGGTAAATTTCGGCTATAGACCCACTATAACCACCCGGGCTACCTAATCTTTGGAGTATGGTGGAATTATTCCAAGTCGGTCCCTGACCCCCAAACTGTACGTTTAGAGCATGTTTAATTTGTAAAAAATTATAGAATGAGTGGTCCGGAATATCATATTCCTCCTTCAATAAGAGGAATGTTTTTAAGTTATTCTGGTTGTATAACTGAGCTAGGCTATCTATTCCTTTTATTTCCCATGCCTTTATTTTCCCTATTGATTTTAATTCCTGTAAGTTCTTATTATTCCACAGGGGGGCGCACTTAATTATACCTCCCATTTCCTTCATGGCCTTGATAGAATTCCAAACTTTTATTATTAATTTAACTGTAGGGGTTCAATGAACAAAAGAGTTCACTTCCAGTGCCTCCACCACTGTCCTATGGGGCGCTCCCATAGTCAGCAATCCCCCATTGTTATTACCCTCTAGGACAGTACTCCTCCCTAACTGTTGTAGTTGGGCTGCTAAAAAGTAGCTCTGTGGGTGAGGCACTGCTAAACCCCCCTCTCGTGTTGAGAGTTGCAAGGTTTGTAGATTTATCCTAGGCTGTCCACCTTTCCATATGAGATCTCTTAGTATTGTATCAATTTTTTTAAACCATTTCCTACTTATCCATATTGGTGAATTATGCATCACGTACAGTAGTTGGGGGAGCCATAGCATTTTAATCAAGTTGCATCTCCCAGCCACTGATAGTGGTAAGCCCTTCCATATTTCAATCTTATTTTAAAATTTTGTTAACAAGGGAGCTAAATTATTATTTATATAATCAGCTGGATCCTTCGTTATTTTTATAGCCAAGTATTTTGTTATCTCTACCATTTCAATTTGGATATTACTTAATGGGGTGCTCTCTCTAATGGGATCTATTGGTAATAAGACTGATTTCTCCCAGTTTATGGACAAACCCGAAAGTCTTCCAAAATTAGAGAAGATATCCATCACCTGCCTAAGGGAACGCTCCATATCACCCAAAAATATGAGAACATCGTCCGCATATAATGCAATCCGCTCTTCTCCATCTTTCCTCCGGAACCCTTCCATTATCCTATTTTGTCTTACTGTAATAGCTAATGGCTCCAGTGCTAAAGCAAAAATCAGGGGAGATAAAGGACACCCCTGCCTTGAACCTCTCTCTAACTGGAACCCGGCCGAGTAGTCATTATTGATTCTAACTTTTGCATTTGGGTCATTATAAAGTATTTTAACCCAACTAATAAAGGAGTGGCCAAAACCAAACTCCTTTATTACCCGCCAGATATACTCCCACTCTACGCTGTCAAATGCTTTTACCACATCTAACAGCAAAACCGCCCTGGAGCCCATATTCTCTGTAGGAAGCTGTAAATTCAAAAAAACTCTCCTGATATTCATACTGGTTGATCTATGAGGGATAAATCCCTTCTGATCTGGGTGGACTACTTTATGAATTACTTTCCTTAGTCTGGCAGCTAGGACCTTTGCTAAGATCTTAACATCTGAGCAAAATAAAGAAATAGGTCTATAGGACCCAGGTTCCAAGGGGTCTTTCCCCTCTTTATGTAAAACAATGATCTTGGCTTCAGTCATTGATATGGGTAGTTTCCCCTTTTCCTTCACCCAATTGAATACCTTGAGGAGCTCCGGAAGTAGAACTTCCCCGTAGTATTTATAGGTCTCGGCTGGAAGGCCATCCGGACCAGGGGATTTATGGTTGGCCATTTCTGTTACTGCCATTTTAATTTCCTCCAGTGTAATCGGTTTCTCCAATTCCTCTTTATCCGTCCCCGAAAGTGAAGCCATATCAATGTTGCTAAATAAATAATTAATTTCCTCTCCTCCCATGGTCCCTCGGGATTTATAGAGTCCCTTATAATATTCTTTGAATGTATCGGTGATTACCTCTATCTGAGACGAGATCTCACCTCTCGAAGTCCTAATAGCTGGGACCATGGAGGGTGGGGAATTTGTCTTGACAATATGAGCCAGCATCTTCCCTACTTTTTGCCCTTCTCCGTATACAATTTGTTTCTGAAACAGCCTTTTGTTTTCTACCTTCCTAGATATTATATCTTTATATCTTTGTTGCTTATTCTCCCACACACTTTGTTTATTGGGGGAAGGTTCTTTCACATACTCCCTTTCTGCCTCTATTAACTCTTTCCTGGTCTTGTCCTCCCAGTCCCGCGATGATTTTTTGATTTTGGACACTTTCTGAATGAGTAATCATCTCAAATACGCCTTCAATGCATCCCACATCACCCCCCTCATTGTAGAATCTGAGTTAAATATTATAAATTAATTCAGTTTAGCTACTACCTCCTTCTGATCTTCTATTATTTCCATCCAAGCTGGGTTCATCTTCCATACTCTACATGGTTTCTTATTTCTTGGATTTACTGAGACTGTCAGCAACAAGTGGTCCGAAACCCCTCTAGGTTGATAGACTATTTCTTTTATTACTTGGGATGCAAACTCGTTGCCCAGTACAAAGTCTATCCTTGATAATGTAGAATAGGAGCTCGAACAGCATGAATATTGTAATGACGTCGGGTTCCATATTCTCCAGATGTCAGACAACCCAGCTTCCTGAAGAAATTGACTCATCCGATTTTCCTGTGTCCCTTGACCCTGTTTTCCTGGGGGGAAACCTATCAACTTGTTTATCTATGACTACATTAAAGTCCTCAACTACTATAACTGGTAACTCAGGTTTATCTATTGTAAATTCTAGTAGGTCATACATAACATCCAGTTTAAAGGGAGGGGGAATGTAAATATTAGCTAACACATATTCCTGATTCTCTATTGTACAGTGCAGGAAAATATATTGACCTTCTTCATCTAACTTATACTGTCTGCAGGAGAACACTACCCCACTACCAATCAACACCGACACCCTCCTTGAATAAGAGGTATGCATGGAGTGAAACTGGTGCTGATATCTCCTGTTCCTTACATGAATTTTAGAATCTTTTGTTAGGTGTGTCTTCTGCAGACAGGCAATTCCAACTGTAAATGTATCCAAAACGTCAAATACTGCTGCTCTTTTGGCAGGGGAACCCAACCCCCAAACATTCCATGACCCGATATTCAAACCCATTAATTAGTCTGGTAGTTGTGGTCAGCAGACCATACAGGAAGGGGGACATTAAGATCTGATAATATAAAGGAGAGAGATACAGGAAGCAATGGGGATTTTGCAATATTTAAACCCTTTAATCTAAAAGACACCATTACCCCTTGTGCTTTGTGCTTTAGTGTCCAAAAATACTAAAAGTACTTAACCCTATTAATAGAAAAGTTTCCCTTTTAACAAAATATTTTAAATTAATGTCCACACCCACTTGAACTTTACCCATATTTCACACTACTAATATAATTATTATAAATATATTTTAATTTCCCTGTGTCCATTGAGTTACCTTGCAAAATAATGTGTAGTTTAGTGTACGATACATCTCCTTACAGTCCAGTGATTCATATATCCCCTTAGTATGTGTTTTCTTATTTCTATAACCTTTACCCACCCCCACCCAGTTCAAAACCCTTCCCCCCCCACACCATTCTAGGTTACCCTTAAAGGCTTTTTTAATGACCGTCTCATACCCCCCCACCCTTACAAAACTTATTCCACCTACTTCCGTACCTTCATTCCCCCCTCCCTCCGCCCACCCCCCCTCCCCAGATTCAAATATAGACCCATTCCTGATTTAATCTAACCGTGTGAGTTCCCCACCCCACTCTACACAAAATATATCAATTTTATATTACATTTATTCCCCACCTATATGTGTCACCCCTGACTAAATCCCCATTTGGTCCTTTTTTGTGGTACGTTTAAACCCTGAACATTCAGGGATAATACGTTTAATGGTGCCATGGTAACTGATTATAAAGAATGGACTTACCAAGAAGTATACAATTCTGGTTTGGTGGAGCGACCTGTGTGAGCTTAAAAGGTTTAAGAGAAAAAAGAGGTCTTGTAGAGCCTGAAGTGGAAGAGAAAGAAAAAGCAGAAGTATAAAAGGTTAACATATATAGATTGATTTGAGACAAATAGATATGCAAAAAATTCAAAAAATCCCAAAAAATTCAAAAAATCCCAAAAAATTCAAAAAATTCAAAATTGGCCCCTGATAGGGTATATGGATCCCTATTAGGGGAAAAAATTGCCTACGGTGGACTCCCACACCGTATGTGCGGGTGAACGAAGTAGACTAAGGAGGGCGCATGGGTCCTTCCGAGTGCAGGAAAAAAGCCCTATATTGAGAGCATCGATAAGATGCATGTATTTCGGGTAGCAGCTAATTCGATAAAGGTAACTATTCTAGGTATTCCCATGTAGCTGCCTAAAGAATATAATATCTTAGTTAACTGGATCTATTATCTGAAGGCAATTTAGAAGAATAGTACCGAAGGAACTAATAACTGGGTTAAACCTGAAGTAATAGATAAAATCTTAATAATTCTGAACTATTTTGTATATATTGCAATGTTATGCCTAAGGCTGTTACTATTTTTATTAACTCTGTTCATATTCAAACTAATATATTGGACAACATTAAAAAAGTTATGTTATCTCGGGTTGAATCGAGTGAGGCTATTTGGGCTAATAGGGATAATAGAGTTGTAAGAGGCTAATGGTCAGGTAAAGGGATTGTCAGTCTTCTTCAGACCCCTAATTAGCCTGAACGTTTGCAGTATTTTACTACTAGTCATTTCCTGACCATTTGTGAAGCTAAATCACAAAAGAATAAAAAATAAATATTTTATAAGAAAAAGCAAAAAAGCACAAAATTTCCAAATAGCCTCTTAGGGGTTAACTAAATAGGATCAATTCGCAATTCACTTTTAGAATTTGAAAAGAAGGCATTGTCACAGGTTGTGAAAATAAGTAACATTCCTATGGATTCATATGTTCAATCAGGATATATTTATCTCTTATAAGTTAAATTGACTGAAATCACTATGAGTTAATGTTATCAATCCATGGAATCTTCTTGATCCAAAGGAGTGGGGGCATATCTTATTCTTTTGTGAGAATGATGGTTCCCGCTATTCTTTGTATTTTGGGGTGTGTTGCTTGTTGGTGAAGATGGGGCTGCTCTTCTGCGCTGTGGGGAAGTGCAGATTGTTTCATGCATCAGGTGAAGGTTTATTAGGGCTTTGCTGCAGTTCGTCAGCTGTTCTAGAGGTGTATCTCTTGCCTTGAAAGGTGAATTTGATGGAGAAGGGGAATCCCCATTGGTATACAATATTGTGGCAATGGAGTTCCAGTAATTGGGGTTTCATTGGGCGTCTTTTGGCAATAGTAAGCTGGGATAGATCCGCAAACAGCTGGTACTTGTAACCTTGAAAGATTAAATCATTTTTATCTTTTGCCTCAGTCATAATTTTCTCCTTTGAACGGTAATAGTGGAATTTTACAATTATGTCCCTAAGGGGACCGTCTGTTTTCTTCGCTGTGAGGGCACGGTGGGCTCTGTCCAATTCCAGACGTTCGATAGGGATGGATGGTTGAAGTTCTTGAAACATCGCTGTAATAGTAGTAGTATATCTGTCACCGTTTCTGGAATTCCTCTTATGCGCAAATTGGATCTTCTGGCCCTATTTTCATAGTCCTCTAATTTAGAGTGGAGTAATACATTTTCTGCATTTCAGTCATGTTGCCTTGAGTGTTCAGTTCTATTTCATCTATTTTTAGCTCCAAAGCAGCAGTACGGTTACCTAGCTCTCTGATCTCTTTGGTGAGGCTGCTAGTTATCTGTTCAGAGGTCTGCTTTAATGCCTTGTGGAGCATTTTCTCAAACTGATGCAAACGTGCTGGGGATCCTGTGGATATTTGTGAGGGATTATGTGAAGGAGTTAGTTCGGTTTCTGATTCAACAGGGGAGATTCTGATTCACCAGTGGAGTCCTTCTGTGCAATTCCGCCGTCTCCTGATGTCAAATTCCGGTTCCTGAGTGCATCGCTTCCGGTCAGTGCGGCATCATCCCTGGGACCCTGGTGGCTGCTGGATACCTCCACTTCTCCATCCGTCTGGGGGTCACCCTGCCTCGCTACCCATATCCATAGTGACTGGGAATTGAGTCACCCATTCTTACCCCTGACGATCCACTGTGTTTGTCCATCTGCTGGACAGCATGATCTGTATGCATCTATACTATCTGCCAATGCTACCTACTGACATGAAGCCATATATGTAAGCTATTATCCTTATGTTTTTGGAATAAATTGTGACATTTTACACACCCTGGATTTTATTTTTCACTCAGTCAGGATAAGCGCTCCTATTCTGGTGTTTTCTAGTATTCTATTTCACAATAGTCCTGTGAGTGTTTTCTGGAGCTGCTTCTACTGAGGTGTTTAGAAACGTTATTCACTTTGTGAATACATTTGCTGTGCACCTGTTTTTTTTTTGTGGTGGATGTATAAAGGGCTGTTGTTTACTCGGTTGGTAAAAAAAGGGATCAATATATTCCGATGATTGTCACTTCTATCTTTTGGATTTTTTCCTCTGTTTGGATCCATTCAGCTTGGGAGTTCTTCACACTATCAATACTTTTTTGCACAGAAAGGAGAGTGAACTGTTATGAACACTGAGCACATACGCGTGTGAATTATTTCATATTATGAACCTTGATTTGTGGATTACTTATTTTACCACATTTGGTTCACTGTTTATTAGTTCAGAAAGCACTGTCATCCCTTGTATCTAGGGGATATATGGTGCATGGCCAATTAGGTGATTTATCACTAGTGGACAGAAGCTATCAGCATTGATTTTTAATATATATTTTTCTGTTTTGCCATTTGTAGTAATTGTATCACCATCAGCACGGGTACATTGGGGTGCATAAAATAATTTACACCAGTCCCTTCCCTAGTGAAGCTTACAACCCTGCAATACATGTCACACGCAGTCACACTATGATCAATCTGAACAGAAGCCAGTTAGCCTGCTAGCTTGTACAGATGCTCTTTAACCCATTGAAAACAGTTCTTTAAAGGTCAAGTATAGCATGTCTAAATTATAAGCATAATACCCTTGGCACATTGGAGTATAAAAAACACGTTTTATCTTCTGAGAGTAGACAACTTAATTAGCAGTTTTGGAATTGCACAAAAAAGGTCAAAAAGTTAACGAAACCCAGGAAGCTAATACCATAAACTGTTAAAAATAATAATAGAAAAGAATAAGAACTGAAAAACACCAATTAAATTGTGGCTGATGGAAGCAATGCAATCTAAATAAGTGTTGATGTATAGGTCAAATTCTACATGATTTTATGATGTTATCTTTATGAAAATAATCTAATGGTCAAGGAAACACAAAGTTTAAATGCCTTATAACTGTATACTAATGATCAGATTCAGTATGCAGCAAGTTTATTCATTTAACCCTTGATAAAAACTAAAACAACAAAATATTGTTTTTACACAATGACATCTACAATTGTGCTGTGAATGGATCAGCTACAAATATTTTTAAATATTAAGTATCTATGTAAATCAATACCATTGCATAGCTATCATGTTTAAATATTACTTGTTTTAAAGTATATGTAAACCAAATTACTGACACCTCATAGGCTTTAACGTGTTTGTGTATTTTCAAAAGTAATTTTAATTTTTTTTGTTGCTCTGCGACTTTCATTAAAAAAAAATACTTGGTGACATGCCTATGAAGACCCTTGTTAGGCACATGATGTCACTGTCTCACAATTGTGATCCTGCTTTGTCACCTTATGTAGCGCTATCCTTACAGGAACTGCTGGCGAATGGGATCCCCCACCCTGTACAGCCAGGCACACTGCATTTTCCAAAGCGCACAGAGTCAGGAAACAGTCAGAGCAGCTTTGTTTTCTTTTATGTTTTTATTAGGGGATTTAAACTTGAATGGGGATGGGGAATATGGGATGTCCACTTGATTGGTGTAGTAAGGTTTTCAAGGACAACTATATACACACAGTATATACACTCCTCTGCTTCCTGCACAAACGTGCTTGAAGTTCTACTACAACTTGTCCAACACAACTCTTGCACATGAAATTACAACTCTCAGGACCAGCTAACACTGGTTTTGAAGCAACTGACCTTTACAGGCAGGGACTGCGGGCCCCTTTGGTGTAGAAAAGTTCTAGTACTCAGCTGTCCTATCTGTGGCTACTGCTCCCAGTACTACCTCTTCAGGCACTGCCTGCCCATCTGGCTACAGCTGCCCATTTCTCCTGTTCATTCCACCACAGTCCTCCTTACTGACTCTGCATCCACCCCAGACTCCTCTTTCCCAGTCCTCTCAGTTTGCCTCTCAGTCTTCCCAAAAGTATCTCACTCACCAGCCCTCCTGGCTGTCTTCCTCCCTGGGGATTTGCCAGACAGTGTTCTCCTGCTGTCCTTCTCCTTGCACCCATGCCTCCTGGTCAGGATACCCCTGTGTGTCTTGAAGAGGGGTCCCTTCCACACCCGAGCCCAGGCCTGAGTTCACCCCCTCCCCCCAGACTAGGGGGTTACTCTCTAAGGCCTCTGACAGCTAATACTCCATCTCCAGCTTCCACCCAAACTCCACTGCCCCCAGCTGGGCTGACTCTGAGTATTTGAGGGAGCCTGCCCCCTGCCAACCCATCTGTTGGGGATTGGTCAGGCCCTCATGAATACTCCAGGCAGCTGCACCTTACTTCCCCTCCTATTCTTCTAGAAATTTCCAGTAAGTACTAGAAGTAGGGGGAGGTCTTAGTGATCCAGCCCTCCCTGGATCTCTGCCCAACCCAGGAAAAATACACACAGGCTTGACTGCCAGCCAAGCCTAAACAAATGTATCTAAACTTGAACAAAAACCTAACTCTAGCACTCTAGCAATGCTAGGGGGCACTACACTTATAACACATAGAAGGGATTTGCTGGCCTTACATATCAAGGTAAGTTATATAGAAATGTACCATCATCCGAGTTTAGTTGAAACAGAAATTTTGGAAGCAAGGACCCCAACTCCAAACTCTCTTAGGTAAAGTGCAAGCGGACTATCTCGGTACAAGTAGACAGGGGTAAACAGAAAAGATACAAAAAATGTATATAAAACAAAATTTATTTATACAACAATCAAGGGAATATAAAATACAAACTATATAAAAATGTGCACAGATAACATGGAATTTCGACTAGTTTTGCGGGAAACCTGCTTCATCAGGAAATGTATCTGTGAATAAAATACAATACAATCAATTATATATTTTCAAAGAAAAGGTATGGGAGGTAATGCCAGAATATGAGAAGTGGGGGAGGAGTAGAGAAAAATTTGTAAACAGATATAAGGGGATGCTTACCCATGTTGAGGTGCATACAGAGTTCAGGCCAGGCAGAGTCTCCCGCGGCGACTGGAGGAGACACATATAAGACCGCAAAGACACAAACGTCTAAATGGGTAATGAAGGGGTACACATAAGTATAACATATACGTTATATGTCTATGATCCAAACAGTGAGAATGTGTGAGTTTGTATTTTATATTCCCTTGATTGTTGTATAAATAAATTTTGTTTCATATACATTTTTTGTATCTTTGCTGTTTACCCCTCTCTACTTGTACCGAGATAGTCCGCTTGCACTTTACCTTGGAGAGTTTGGAGTTGGGGTCCTTGCTTATAACACAGTCTTCTCACACTTATAACACAGTCTTCTGAGGGGGATCATAGGTGTCCATTTCTTCAGGATTTATACACCTATGGTCCACCAGACCACCCAGAAACCCTCCCTGAGAAATACCATGTAGCTATCCTATAAAAGCATGCATGCAGACAGTGACTGGAAAAAAGGCTGCAGGAGATCAACAGCACCTACAGTCATGGCAAAAAATATTGCAACCCTGCATTCCTGTCAGATAATGGATTACTTTACCCGGAAACTGTTGTGATTACAAATGTAATTTGTATGGGCATTGTTTGGGCATTTTCATGTTTATTTATTTTGTTTGTATTGGTATGACACAAAATAGTGGAGAAACAAAAAGTCAAATCTGACATATTCCACACTACTCCAAATGGACTGGACAAAATTATTGACACCATCTCAAAATTGTAAGAAATAATTGCATTGCAAATTTGTGATGCTCCTGTAATTTGTAATTGAACTCATCTGTATCAATTAACAGGTGCTGACAATATAGAAATCACAACAGCAACCAGTTAAAATGGTGAAAAATTTACTAAACCTTTCTGTTGTGTGTCTCTGTGTGCTGCATGGAGAAGAGAAAGAGCAGCAAGAATTGTCTGAGGATTTGAGAACATAAATTGTGGAAAAGCATGGACAATCTCAATGTTACAAGTCCATCTCCAGAGATCTTTTTTTTTTTTCCAAATATCAAGTTTATTCAACTCCAAACAGGGGTGGGGGCCCCGATACAAAAACATAAACAATAAGCACTTTGTCGTGGTCATTATACAAGGGTCAAATTAGTACAAAATATGATACAGTACATAGGTCTGCGACTTCCGAGTATATGAATATTTCAGGTAGGGAATAGAGAAACCCGAGACAATGTGCTGATATCTACAGCTCCGGGGTACTCCCCCCCCCAACTTTTTCCATATTTCTAAAGAAAATGGGGACCGAAGTCCCTAGACCAGAGATGAGGTGGGAAAGATAAGGGAGAGGGTTTTAGAGGAAGAAAGAGAAGTAATAGAGAAGTAGCGGGAGGTGGGAGAAGAAGGAGACGGGAGAAGAAGGAGACATGGCGGTAGTTAAACCAGTATACCGGTCCCAACGGAGTCCACCTAAAACGTGTGGGGGAGAAGTTATGAGCCAAGTAACCATTGTCCTTCCTCGGAAAAAATAAATGCGTTCCATATGTCCCATGTTTTTTTAAAGGCTTCTTGTTTATGTTGAGCAGTAAGGATCAGGTCTTCCATATTCTTTATGTCCTCCACTCTCCGCAGCCACATCGAGAGGGCTGGTGGAGAGGGTTGTTTCCAGCAAAGTGGGATACATGTCTTTGCTGCATTGAGCAAGTGGCGTATGAGAGATTTCTTATATCTCTTGATGGGGATCGAGGAAAGGTGTAGGAGAAAGAACGCGGCCTCGTCTGGAATAATATACTCTGTGCACTTTTGTGTTATCCGTCTGACTTCACCCCAGAAGTCTTTCAACTTCGGGCATGACCAAAAAATGTGGATCAAGGTTCCCTCCTCCTCAGCGCAGCGCCAACACCGGCTCGAGGAAGAAGGGAAGCATTTCTGTAGTCTGGAGGGGGTCAGGTACCAATGGGTGAGGAGCTTGAAATTCGTTTCCTGAATTTTAGTGCAAAGCGAAGATTTAAGGGCAAGTGTGATTATACGTTGTCGCTGTGCTACTGAAAATGAGCAGTTCAGGTCTCTCTCCCATCTGGCTAAGTAGGGAGGTGGGGGTTGTTCTTTTGGTGAGATTAATAATGAGTAAGTTTGGGACAGAATATGGGCCAATGGGCCTTCTCCTGAACAGAGCTCCTCGAACGTCGTTAGTTGGCAGACAAACGTTTGTGTTTTTGGTAGGGAGTGGAGGAAATGGTGCAGTTGGGCAGCTTTCCAGAAACGGAGATGGTAGTCACCTGCTGGGTTGATTAAATCATGTATGGATGGCCATTTTCCTTCAATGATAAATTTGGCTGCGTGATCTCTGCCTGAGTCTCTAAGGTTGTTATAGTCTGCTGTATGTAATCCCGGAGTAAAGTTTGGGTGGCCAAGGATAGGAAATAGAGGCGAGTTTTTTGTTGTGAGGGAGGTCTGCATGGCTGTTTGGTGGCTATGTCTCAGGGTGGTACCTATTGAAGGGTGTGACCTCAATTTAGGTGGGAGGGCATCAAAACACCATAGTGCACTCTTTAGAGGTATCAGTGTTTGGGACTGTTCCAGTTGGACCCAAAGTTTAAATGTTTTATTTCTCCTCCAGTCCAGTATTCGCCCTAGGTGAGAGGCAAGATAATATTGACGAATGTCAGGTAATGCTAGTCCCCCCTCTCTTTTGGGAAGCGTGAGCTGTGAATGTTTCAAGCGGGGCTTTTTATAAGCCCACACAAATCTGGTGAAAAGGGATTGGACCTGCTTGAAGAATGAGGATGGGATATGAATGGGTAATGCTTGGATCAGGTAGGTAAATTTAGGTAAAACGCACATTTTCAAAAGATTACATCTCCCGAACCAGGAGTGAAAACCTGTGTTCCACTTTTCTAACAAAATCCGGGTTTTAATCAGCAAGGGTGGGAAGTTCAGGTCAAACGTTCGTGACAGGTCAGAGGGAATCTTTGTGCCTAGATATGTTAGGGCTGTATCCGTCCACTTAAAGTTGAAGTTAGACTGCAAGTCCCTCAGTGTCGGGGGGGGTATAGAAATGCCCATTGCTTCTGACTTTGAGAAGTTTATCTTTAAGTGAGACATGGCTCCATAGGTTTTAAATTCTTGCATGAGGTTTGGAAGAGAGATTCTTGGGTTGGTTAGGGAGAATAATAGATCATCCGCGTATGCTGAAATTTTGCAGTGGGAGTCACCTATTTGAAGCCCTGTTATGTCTGGGTTTGCTCTAATAGTGCATAAAAAAGGTTCCAAGGACAGGGCAAATAGTAGGGGGGAAAGGGGACAGCCTTGTCTAGTGCCGTTAGCAATAGAAAAGGGGCTTGATAGCACACCATTAACTTTTACTTGGGCTGAGGGGTTGGAATAAATATTTCGGATCCATGTCAGCATCCTGTCTCCTAAGCCGATATGATGGAGAACTGAAAACATGTAGTTCCAGTTCACCCTGTCAAAAGCTTTTTCAGCATCGGTGTTCACAAATATACAGGGGGTCTTGTTATAGTTTGCTACATGGATAAGATTAAGGGCTTTGATGGTGTTGTCCCTTGCCTCTCTAGAGGGAATGAACCCAACCTGGTCCAGGTGTATTAGGTTTTGGAGATGTTGTGCCAGTCTAGTGGCAATTATTTTGGAGAATAACTTTAGATCAAAATTTAAGAGGGAAATGGGTCTGTAGTTTCCGCATGCGCTCGGGTCCTTCCCATCTTTATAAATCAGAGAAATATGGGCTTTAAGAGTCTCACTCGGGAACCTAGCTTCTTCTCCTAGGGCATTAAAAAAAGTTACTAATCGTGGGCCTAAAATGGGGAGAAAGGCTTTATAGTATTGAGCAGTGTAACCATCTGGTCCTGGGGCCTTGCCTACTTTCATAGATTTCACTGCTGACTGGAGTTCCTCCAAAGTTATTGGTTCATCTAAGATCTCCTGGGTTTCAGCCGAAAGGGATGGGAGCTGTGAGTCTGAAATGTATTTTTCTACAGTTGCTCGTTCGCTAGGGGAGCTGGGGAGATTATATAAGTTGGAGTAAAAGTCTCCAAATTCTTTGGATATTTACTTTGGGGTATTGGCTCTTTGGCCATCAGGGCCGATTATTTGTGGGATATAAGCTGCTGATTTAAGTTCTTTCACAGATCTGGCCAATAGTTTCCCGCACTTGTCCCCCGATTCATAGGAGAGTTTGCGGCAAAACTGAAGGGCCGCTTTTGCCTTGTAGCGTAATAGGTCTGTTATTTGTGTACGTAGCGTCATCAACTGCGCCTCCAGGTCCTGAGTGGGTGTTTGTTTGTGTTGTATTTCTACTGAGGCCAAAGCTGCGAGTAATTTAGTAATTTGTTCATTTCTTTTTCTCTTTAGGGACGCCCCGTGTTTAATGAGAACTCCCCGCAGGACACACTTGTGAGCCTCCCATAATATTCCGGGGTCGCATCCCTGAGTATCATTCTCCCGGAAGTAGAGATCAAGCTCTTTGGTTACATCTTCCAGTACCTCGGGAATTTGTAGAAGACTCTCGTTCAGACGCCAAAACAGGGATCTGGGTGAGGGTCGGTCTGTGAGGATGTATGTGAGGGAAATGGGAGCGTGGTCGGACCATGTGATCTGACCTATTGATGAGGAGCTTACAAGGTGTAACTGGTCGTGGGGCATCAAGAAAAGGTTGATTCTGGAATACACCTTGTGTGGGGGAGAGAAGAAGGAGCAGTCTCTTTCCCCTGAATGCTGAAGGCGCCATACATCGGTCAGCTGAGCACTATGTAAAGTCTGCATTATTCGTTTCCTGGCAGTGGGGGAGAAGGAGGAATTACCAGAAGATGTGTCTATTGAAGGGGTCAGAGGGACATTTAGGTCTCCTCCCAAGAGTAGTTGGCCTTGTTTGTATTTTGTCAGTTTTTCTATTGTGCGTTTAAGGAATCTGTCCTGGTGTTCGTTCGGGGCGTACAGTGTAGCTAATGTGAACTGGTTCCCAGCAATCAAGCCCTTTACAAATATAAAACGCCCCTCGGGGTCTGCTAACATCTCTTGAAATTCCCATGGTAGTTTGCTGGAAATCACTATGGAGACCCCCCTAGATTTAGATTGGGAGTTGGTTGAATGGTAAACACGGGTGAAAGATCTATTCTGCAGTATAGGGGATTTGTCTGTTTTAAAGTGGGTCTCCTGGATGAAGGCAATGTCAGTACGAGATTTTTTAAGGTCGCAGTGTAACATACGTCTCTTCTCCGGGGTGTTCAAGCCCCTGGCGTTAAGAGAGGTCACCGTAAGAGAATCCACCGCCATGTCTCGGGGTAAAAAGGGGGTAATCTAATCCAGGAAGTGAAGGGAGGGGGGGAGGAAAGGTAGGGGTGAGTGGTAAAGAGACAGAACAGATCAGAAAGAAGAAGGAGGTAGGAGAAAAAGGTATATGAGGGTTTAGGTCAAATAAAACCCGTAAAACCAACTAAATAGGTGAGTCTTAATAACTTTCTTATGTATACAGAGCCGGAGCCCCGGCTGTACACAATGGCCTATGTGGGGAGTGGGTGGGCAATAACCTCTAGACAGGAGCCCAGAGCTCCCACCCACCCCGACATCCCATCGGTAGTAAGCAATGTAAAGAAAAATAAAAAACAGAATGCTAAAATTAACACAGAAAATTAACATTGGACATCAGAAAACCTGTGTTCTCAACAGTAAGCTAGTGAATCGCTCATTTCTGCGTCACGCGCCCACCAGAAATTGTTTGTGGGAATATGACTGAAAATGAGTGCTCCTATGACCCCTTCAGCCTACATCCATAGACCGGGTTCCGTACTCATCTCGGGCAAGGAGGAGGAACCATCAGCCTACAATGTAGTGGTATACATTTCTCCAGGTAACTATAACATCTAAACCAACATAACTGAGAGTTCACTTGACATTGAAGCAGATGACCGCATACTCTACAAACTGGTAAGATATCCTAATAAATTCTGTAGTTGGGAGTATAGGAGACGACCATATATGGGGTGGTATAGGTATTAGGCTATGGTAGTTCTCCTGAACTCCTGCGCCCTGGACGGGGTGGCTCAAAACAGAGAGGATATCCTCCAGCGCAGTGAGTGTACTGTTCATTGTGGATGAGCCAAAATCACTACACAACGTGACCCCAGTACAGCATGAGTTCCGCCATGAGGCTAGCTGGGCAAAAAAGGGGGGTATGTCCACGGTGGTGAATCAAAGTAAAGGGCAAAAAAAAAAAATTGAGTAGGAGGGATTCTCAGTAATGTCTTGTGGCGTAGTAGTGGGCGCACAAGGTGTACTGACTCAGCCACATCGTTAGTGTGAGAATATACAGGGGAGAGAAAAAACAATATGGGGTCTTGGAGATTAAGCAGCGGTAGATAGAGGACAGTCACATCTACTCACGTTTCCCGTATCTCATCTTGAGATAAAGATCGGGGACGACGTCCGTATCTTTGTTGTCTCTGTGGTTGAGGAGCTTGTCCCCGCGAGGTGGTTATTCGTCCTGGCGCACGAGAGAGGTAATCCAACCAGTTGGGGATGTCGATCGGGTCTGTTCCCAGGAAGGTGAAGAGCGCAGGCAGAGACTCCGGGGACCTCAGGAGAAATGACTTCTGGTCTTTGAGGAAGGTGACCGACAGCGGAAATCCCCAACGATAGGTGGCATTGCTATGTCTGGCTAGGTCCAGCAGGGGTTTCAAGAGGGCACGTCGGTGGAGAGTCGGTCTGGAGATGTCAGGTAGGATCTTCACTGTTGCGCCATCAAATTCTATATCTCCTGCTTCCCAGGCACCGCGAGAAATAGCCTCCTTATGAATGTAGTGATGTAGTCGGCAGATCACATCGCGCGGTCTGGTAGGGTCTGACGGGCGAGGACCTAGGGCTCTATGGACTCGATCGATCTCCACACTCTCAGGCAGATGGTCCCCCGCCACTCTTCTGAAAATATCTGTGACAGTGGCTAGTAGGTCCAAGTTGTTCCTACGGCTCCGGTCCTCCATTTCCTCCATGCGCAGCTGAAGATCCACTGCGGAGCAAGCCTGGTCTTTGTGCGTGGATTCCAAAGAGGCCACTCTCTGCTCGAGGGTCACCAGAGAGGACTCTCCTGTTGTGAGACGGGAAGATAGGGATTGCATGTCTTGTTTAATTTCTTTCATCTCACGTTCCACCTTTCCCACTAAGGCCTCAATATCCGCTCTTGTCGGGAGAGCCTGCAGGATAGCCTTTAACTCCGCGTCCGCCCTGAAGGTGACAGGGAGGGGGGTCATGTTCCCCCGAATCTCAGTAGATATTCCCGGGGAGCTTCGGTACACCACAGGGCTCCTTGATCCCTCTGAAGACTCTGGATCCATCAAAAGGGCTGGTGTCTGTGAGAGAGAGTCACGAGGTCCCGCCATCTTGGGGTCCGGGGAGCTGGGTTGTGATCTCCCAAAAAGTCTCTGGAAATCTCCTATAACAGGTGTGTTTGTAGCCGGGCTGGTTCTCTGTTTGTTCCTTCGGTTTGTTCATCTCTTAGAAGAGAGCATTCTGCTTTAAAAAGAGCTGGAAATGCCGAGATGGGTGAGAGGTGGCCGGGAGCTCCTAGTGAACACAACTCCACTCGGGCATGTCCAGACCACGCCCCCATCTCCAGAGATCTTAATGTTCCTGTGTCCACTGCATTCAAGATTGTGTTTACACCCCATGGCACGGTAGCTAATCTCCTTGGACATGGACAAAAGAGAAAAAATTATCAAAGATTGCAACAAAGGATTGTTCGAATGGTGGCTAGAGAACCTTGATCAAATTTCAGACAAATTCCCTACAGGCACAGGGTACACGTGTGTGAGCTTGCACTATATGTTGCCATGTGAATGAAAAGGGAAGCTATGGTAGGAGACCCAGGAGGACCCCACTGATGACACAGAAACACAAAAAAGCCAGATTGGAGTTTGCCAAGACTTACCTGAGGATGTGCTCTAGACAGAGGAAACACAATTACAGCTTTTTGGTATAGCTCATCTACTGTTTTCAGAAAAAAAATTAGGCCTTTAAAAAAAATAATACAGTCAAACATGGTGTAGGTTCACTGATGTTTTGGGGTTGCATTGATGCTTCAGGCACTGGATATCTTGACCGTATGCATAGCATTATGAAATCTAAAGACTACCAAAGAACTCTGGGGTGCAATGTAGGGCCCAGTGTCAGAAAGTTACGTCTCTGCCAGAGGTCATGGGTCTTACAGCAGGACAATGATCCAAAGCACACGTCAAAAAGCAACCAGAAATGCTGGGCAGCAATGAATCCAGATTTAAATCGCATAGAGCACCTGTGGGGATATCTCAAAAGAGCAGTTGGAAAAAGAACCCTTTCCAATATGAGAGGCCTGGAGCAGTTGGTGAAAGAGTGGTTCAAATTCCAGTAGAGAGGTATAAGAAACAAATTTATGGTTACAGGAAACCATTGATTTCAGTTATTTTTTCCAATGGGCGTGGTACCAAATATAAAATTGAGGGTGCCAATAATTTTGTCCAGTCCATTTTTGTAGTTTTGTGTGGAATGTGTCAGATTTGGCTTTTTGTTTCTCCACTTTTTTGTGTCATACCCATACAAACAAAAGAAAAAAAAACACAAGAATGCCTAAACATTTCTTTTCGCAACAATTTTCTGGGCAAATTGGTTCATTATCTGACCAAAATTCAGGGGTACCATTATTTTTGGCTAGGGATGAGCTGAACACCCCCCCCCCCGGTTCGGTTGGCAGCAGAGCATTTGAACAGGCAAAAAATCCCACTTAGTCTGCCTGTAAAGTAGCGCATCTTTTCCGTTCATAACAATCCCGCAGCAAAATTACATTTCTAAAGGAAAAAATGTAATCTTAAATTGCTTGCGGTTGTAATGTATTGCCGGATCCATTAAAAATCATTGAAAAAAACAGCTTGGGTTCCTTATAAATATTATATCATAATTTCAAAAATTGTAATTACAGGCCCCTGTTAAACAGAGGCAGAACAATTTGGCCTTGTGTGGTAGTGGTGGTGCCACAACACTGTAACCCCTCACATTTACTCTTGTTGGGTGCAGGAACTGGCCCTGCTGTTAAATATTATATTGAAAATGTAATTGCATGCCCCTGTTAAACAGGGGCAGAAAAATTGGGCCTTGGGTGGTAGCAGTGGTGCCCTAAACCAAAAATATTTTTGGAAGCTAGCATCATCATGATTGAGGAGGAATAGGATAGACAGTCTTCAAGAGATCCCAGATCCATAGCAAATTCAATCAGTTACATCAGCATCAGGTGCTTGAAAGCTGCTGATCCAAGACTGATTCATTTTTATGAATGTGAACCTACCAACGGAGTCTGACAGGTTCACTCTTTGATCTGTTACAAACCCTTCAGCAGCACTGAATGTGCGTCCAGAAAGCATACTGGATGCATGACAGGCCAGTAGATCAATTGCATATTGAGCAAGTTCTGGCCAGTGGTCCATCCTCAAGACCCAGTAACCCAGTGGATGCTCTGTTGGAAAGGTCTCCAAGTTTGCTCTTTCCCCTAGATATTCCTGCACCACATACTGCAAACACTGGTGATGGTTGCTGAAACCTATCAGAGCTTGGCACTGAGGACTGAAAATTGTTTAAAGGCATCGGTCAGCTGGCCACCTTCTCCACCGCTCTTCCTCTGACCGAACGAAGCCTCAGAAACACATTGTCCAGCATATGGAAATGGTAACCTCCCAGGGTCTGGAAATGCTTTACACAAATTTTTCTTCAAGGCCTCCTGAAGATGTGTCATCCTCTGCTCCCTCTGCAAAGGTAGGATGAGTTCTGCAAGCTTACCCTTGTAACATGGATCAAGAAGGGTTGCCAGCCAGTAATGATCCTTCTCATTGATACCACGAATCCTAGGATCCTTTCGCAGGCTTTGCAGAATCAGGGAGGCCATGCAGCATCAGTTTGCAGAGGCATTCAATTCTGAGTCATTAAGGATCACATTATCTGTAACTACCTCCTCCCAGCCGCGTACAACTCCTTGGGTTTCTGGGGACTGAAAGCCATCCCTTGAAGACTGCTGCGTGTTATCCTCTACATCCATGCTGACACAATCCTCCTCCTCCTCTTCTTCCTGTGTGTTTGGCGGCCCCACAGGAATGCTATCTGGATAAAGGGGGCCTTGAGAGGAAAGGAAGTCCTCCTTCCTCCCACTGTTCTGCCTCAAGTGCCCTGTCACTGATTCCATAAGGTGTGTGTTCTCCAGCAGAAAGAGACTTGAGAGACAGTGTCACTGATGCATGCATTGTCGCTGCTCACCATCCTTGTGGCCTCCTCAAATGGTGAGAGGACAGTGCATGCATCCTTGATCAGTAGCCACTGGCGTGGCGAAAAGAAGCCAAGCTCCCCTGACCCTGTCCTGGTGCCATACTTGCACAGGTACTCATTGATGGCTCTCTGCTGCATGTGCAGCATTGCCAATGTTGAGTTCCACCTGGTGTGCATGTCACAAATGAGGTGGTTGTTGGGCAGGTTGCATTCCCTTTGAATGTCAGCCAGCCAAGCACTGGCATTGTATGACCGGCGGAAATGACCACAGACTTTTTTGGCCTGTCTCAGGAGATCTTGTAAGCCTTGGTCCCCTGTCAAACGCTTCACCACCAAATTCAGGACGTGTGCCAAACATGGAACATGGGTCAAGTGTCCCTGTCGGAAGGCGGAGAGAAGGTTGGTGCCATTGTCGCATACAACCATTCCTGGCTGAAGCTGCGTGATGTAAACCACCTCTGAGCCTGCCCCTGCAGAGCTGACAGAATCTCTGCGCCAGTGTGGCTCCTGTACCCTAGGCACACCAATGCAAGAACCGCATGACATCTTTTAGCCTGACTGCTTGCGTAGCCCCTTGTGCCCTTGGGGAGCACTGCTGGTTCAGAGGGCAACTCTGCAGAAGAGGCCATAGAAGAAGAAGAGGGAGGGGAGCATACGGATGTTGTGGCATATTCACCACTAGCATGTTGGAGGCTTGGTGGCGGAACAAGCTCCAACAACACTGAACCCTGTCCTGCATCCTTCCCAGCTGACAGCAGAGTTACCCAGTGCGCCGCCAAGGAAAGGTAACATCCCTGCCCATGCTTGCTGGACCACGTGTCAGCGGTAATATGAACCTTATTGTTGACCGCCCTGTCCAACGAGGCCAAAACATTGCCTTCCACATGCCGGTAGAGAGCCGGAATGGAATTACGTGAAAAATGCTGTTTTGGAACCTGCCACTGCAGTACAGGACATTCCACTAAAAGGAAGGGGGGCAGAGTCTACCAGCTGAACTGGCAGCAGTTGCAGTGCTAGCAATTTGGCCAAGCTAGCATTTAGATGCTGAGCATGTGGATGGCTGAGACCAAATTTCATTTTACAGTTCAGCAACTGTGGTAGGGAAAGTTGCTTACTGAAATCAATTGGTGGTGTACTGCTAGCAGATTGGCTGCAAGTACATGTGACACCTATTGCTATACCTTCATTCCTCTCAGTGCAGGTTTTTGAGAGGATTGGAGGTATAGTAGGGTTGGAGATACCAGATGAGGAGCAAGGAGAAGTCCACCTTTTCTTATGATGTGGGTCTTTCAAGTGCTGTTGCCAACGGACTGCATGGCAGGTCATCATATGTCTGGTCAAGAATGTGGTGCCCAAGCAGCTGCTGTTCTGGCCATGCTTGAACTGCTCAGACATAGGTTGCAGACAGAAACGGTGTGACCTGCTGCACACGTTTTGAAAAAGGCCTACACCAAGGAACTTTTAAAAGTCAGCGGGGAGTCAGCAGCACCCTGCACCTGCAAAGCTCTGCGGTGTGATGCAATAGGGTGGCTGCCCTTAAACTGCCCCCTGGAGGACATCCTGCCTCATTGGAATTGTGCCTCCTCCTCCTCCTCACTTTCCTTCTCTCTTCTCTCAGACACCCGAGTTTAGTCAGTGACCTCATCATCCCCTCCCTCCTCGTCACTGGAGCAAATGTGGCAGTATGCTGCAGCTGGGGGAACATGACTGCCAGTTTCTTGTCCTTCTGTGGCACCTCCTCTCTCTAGGTTCACATTACTCCCTTCCTCAACCTGGGAACCAACATTGGAGCCTTCATTTGCTGTGCATGCTCCAGCAGCAGACTCCTCCATGCATGGTGGTGGAGCTACAAAAGGAGTGACTGTGGACAAGGAGCCAGTGGAATAGGCCACTTTGGCAGCTGCGTTGGAAGGCAAACTACTCTGAGCCTGGCTGGTCTGTATTATATATTGTGTACACCGCCTGAAGTGTATTAGAAATTGTAAAGCCTGTATTATATACTTTGTACACCACCTGAAGTGTATTAGAAACTGTACACACTGTATTAGATACTGTGTACACCTCCGGCACTGTATTAGAAACTGTACAGCAGCTGCACTGTATTATATACCGTGTATACACCGCCTGAAGTGTATTAGAAACTATACCCCACTGAATGCACTGTGTGTATATATAGGCTACACTGAATGCAGAGTGTGTGTGTGTGTGTTTGATAATAAATATACAGGTATATATATATACACTAGACTGTGTGTGTGTGTGTATATATATATATAATTAGACTGTATATATACTAGACCATATGTGTGTGTGTATATATTTGTTATATTGCAGCCATTTGCTAAAATCATTTAAGTTCATTTTTTTTCCTCATTAATGTACACACAGCACCCCATATTGACAGAAAAACATGGAATTGTTGACATTTTTGCAGATTTATTAAAAAACAAAAACTGAATAATATCACATGGTCAGAACAACAACAGAAGTTGCAAGTTTTGAGGGAGCATACAATTGGCATGCTGACTGCAGGAATGTCCACCAGAGCTGTTGCCCTTGAATTGAATGTCCATGTGACAGTGGGCATGAGTTCACAGGGGCCTGTGAATGAATGAATAAATCACCACATATTTATAGTTCTCAATGGACTGTGAGGGTGCTGATTAGAGCATTTGGACCTGCAGCCCACTGATCTTGGGTGCCATACTTTGCAAGCTCCTGTAGAAAAAAATAACAAATGCACATTTTTTTTACCGGTACAAATATGTGCATTTATTTTTTATTAAAGGTGAACTTAGCATTTAATGTTATACAGCATCAGGTGGATTGTGCCAGAGCATGAGATGTGATGTGCTAGGACTTTGGGAGGGGCCTGATGGTGGCGCTGTGGAGGAGGACGGAGGTTTGAACCACGATGGCGGCGGGTTCAGCACGGGATGAGAGCCCGTGGATGACCCAGTAAATGGCCACCTCAGAGCTGCGGGAGGAGACGCTCAGGAGGAGGTGGCCGGAGCTCGAGGATAATGGCTGCAACACCATTGGATCGGTGCGCAGTGAAAGCACCTGGATCGTCCTGTGGAGCGTCCAGCCCACCGCTGCACCTTCCATGCACCCGGCTCCCTGGCTCTGCTCTCGGCCCAGAAACTCCCCATGCCAGCCCTCTATTTTCTTCTGGAGGACTCATAGAAGCACCGCACCATAACCACCGATCCCCATTGACACTCTAAGGAACCCGGAGCCATGATGCGACTTTTGAAAATGTAACAGGAGCACCCTTGTAATCGGGATCTGCGCCCCCCTCAGAAATCAAGCAGGGCTCTGAAGCTTCCCATTGAAATCAGCGGCGGGCTCAAGATAGGATCAGTGGACGCTGAAATCTATTATATGCGCTGTATAGCTGTATAGCCTATGTTAAATTTCTGAGCAAAAGAGATACTGGGATGGTGTCCCTCATAACTATCTACCCAAATATGCCCAGTGGATGCTGATAAGATCCGTTTGGTCGAGATTGGAGTGTCCTAATTAAGGGTCATTTGCCAAGGAAGACATTGAGAGCAGGGGGGCAGCATCAAATTGTGCCTGTTTCTGGGGGCGAAAAGTTTATCAAGTGTGTGCTGCAGAGAGCAGTACCCTATTGATGGTCTCTAGTTTGCTTCTTGAAGGACTGGCGGTAAATAGCTAACAAAAGGACTAAAACAGCCTATAGCCTATTGTCATTATAAATTACTTAAAAGGTTCCCTGAGTTTAGATCTAGAAAGCAATTATAGACGCAAAGAAAAGTCTAGCGGGGGGACGCATAGAGGGGCAACAGGCACAAGGAGCAACTAAGAGAGAGCCAGAGGTGAGGAAGAGGAAGAGAGCTGGGTGGAGTGGATAATGAGAGGTCGCTCTCAAAAAGCAGCAGATCCTAAAAAACCCAGAGAAAGTCTAAATTCAAGCATGATCCAAAAATACCTAAAAGAAGCACACTTGAAAAACTCATTAATGGATAACAGACAACAAAGGGTAAAGGAGAAGAAGAAAGAGCTAGCCAAAAACAAAGGGGCCCAAGGGGGAGCAACCAGAGGGGAGACACCCCTTGATGGGGATCCGGACCTCAGTACGGAGGAAGAGCTGATCATGGACTCACTTCCAACTAAAATGGAGATGCAGGATTTGTTTGTCAAATTAGAAAACTCAATAAAATCAGAGATCCTCAACGTAAGGCCTGACATGGGCCACCTGTTGAAACGAGTGGAAGTAGTAGAGGGGGCGGCAGAGCAACAGGCGTAAGAAATTATAGTTTTAAAAACAAAAAATAAGAAAGCTCCAGGTAGACCAATGAGAGATGCTGTACGAGCTGGAAGAACAGGAAAATCAAAATCGGCGACAAAATTTAAGGTTCAAGTCTTTACCAGAACAGCGAGGAGAAGACCTGTTAATTAAGATGAAAGAAATTTTCAACCCCTCCTGGGCAGAAGTGTAGATGATGAATTAAAAATTGATTGTGTACATAGGATAAGAAAACTCCCAAAGTGTGAGAGAAGACATTCCCAGGGATTTTATCGTTAAGTTCCATCAATATGAGGACAAGGCAAAGATTTGGAGTAAACTGAGAGGAACTCAACCAGTGAAATTTAGCAATATTGAGATTCAAATATTCTCAGATCTTTCAGCTGGGACTTTGTTCAGGAGATGCCAACTGAAGCCCCTGCTGGAGACACTGAGAGTGGCAAATTTAAAGTATAGCTGGGGTTTCCCAGTATCCTTAAATGTTATGAAAGAGGGTAGAAATTATAGATTGAAACATTTAGAGGACTTACAGGACTTTTGTAGAAATTTAGACATTTCAGTCAATGAGAAGAGGGGGGAAGAGGGGGGAGGAGAGGGGGAAGGCATTGGGTTGGGGATTGGGAGTAGGGAGGAGGGGGGGAGACCCCCTCCTGCAGAAGCACTTCAAGGGGAATGTACATGGTATGTCCCTGTGTTTGGAACAAGGCCTGTTTTTGGATTACCTGGTTGATGAAAATTAACTGTTTGACGTATAATGTAAATGGGCTTAATTCTCATGGTAAGAGGCATAAAGTGCTTAGAGAAGTACAGGAGTACGGTGCGGATGTGGTTTTCTTGCAGGAGACCCATCTGGCGTTGGAAGGAGGCACTAAGTTGTACTCTAGAAATTTTCCAAGCTGTATCTACTGTGATTCACCCATTAAATGGGCGAAGGGTGCGGCAATCGTATCAATTACGTTTTGATAAAAGGAAAACAGATCCTGAGGGCCGATTCCTTTTCTTGAAGGTAAGGCTTGGTGAAAGGATTTTGACTTTGGCCAAAGTTTATTGTCCGAATAGAAACCCGATCAAATTTCTCTTTCAGATCCTTAATAAGTTGATGGAGTTCATGGTGGGGGAAGTGATATTAGCGGGAGATTTTAATTTCTGTTTAAATCCAGTCTTGGATAGTATGTCTAGTGCACAGGGAGTAAGTAAAAACCTCTTGAACAACATAAGGCGTAAATTACATAATTGTCAAATGATAGACGCATGGAGGGTGCAACATGCAAATTCTAGGGATTACACCTTCTTCTCTCCTGTGCACGATACCTATTCAAGACTGGATTATTTAATGGTGGACCACAGTCTGTTGGAGTCAGTGGGGGATATGAAGATTGGGATAATAACGCTATCAGATCACGCCCCAGTCCTGATGAAAGTGAGCATAAAGGAGCTCCAAAAGCCCCCGTATACATGGCACCTCAATGAAGATAAGGTAGCCAAAAAAATTCAGCAGGAAATTGACTCGTTCTTTTTGACCAATGATACAGGAGAGACTTCGGGAACAGTCCTGTGGGAGACCTTTAAGGCATATATAAGCGGGGTTTTGATTTCTATCGGGGCCGGAGAGAAAAAAGAAAGAGTAAAAAGGAAGGAGAATCTCACGTTAGAAATCCATAAACTTGAACAAGCCCATAAAGCCTGTAAAGGGAATCCTAGATCCCTTTTGCAGCAATTAATAATTAAAATAGAAGAACTCAAAGACTTAATGGAGACCGAATTCAATAGGACTATGAATAAATATTTAAAAGATAGATTCCAGTTGGAAAACAAAGTGGGCAAACATTTGGCATCAATTGTGAAGAAAAAAAGGGATATAAATTTCATTGATAAAATTCAAAATAAAAAAGGTGAATGCAGGCACACATCCAAAGATATAGGTGTAGAATTCCGGCAGTACTTCACAGCCCTTTATTCTGTTAGACAGAGCGAAAATAGCTGCTGGGAAAGTGAGGAAAAGATAAGAGACTTTCTAAAAACTGCGGGGCTACCTAGATTATCTGAACTGGACACTTCAGAATTAGATAGACCTATAACCGAAGAAGAAATCTGCCAAGCTTTGAAATCATCTCCTCCGGGTAAAAGTCCCAGACCAGATGGATTCACATCTTACTTCTATAAAAAATTTAAAGATTCCTTGGTCCCGAGGATTTTGTCAGGTGTGAAATGGGTTGGGGAAGCATGGGGATTTTTGCAAGGGAGCTTTAACAGCATCGGTGACTTTAATATTAAAAAAGGGCAAAGATCGTACGCTGTGTTCCAGTTATAGGCCGATTGCCCTCTTAAATGCAGATATCAAACTGTACACCAAGGTATTGGCTTTATGGCTAAAGGAAAAAATGTCCTACTTGGTTCATCCGGACCAAGTGGGCTTTATTCCAGGGAGAGAGGGGAGAGATAATGGGGTGCGGTCTCTCCTTATTTCGGAGGCTATTAAAACTGGCGGGTCCCCAGGTCTATTTCTGTCAATAAGTACTGAGAAGGCATTTGACAGAGTAGACTGGGAATTAATGATTAAAACTCTGGAAGCCCTGGGAGTCGGCCCAACTATGCTGAAATGGATTAAAGTTTTATGCAACCATCCTGCAGCTTTTGTTAAAGTAAATAGTATAGCCTCAGCACAGTTTACCATGGAGAACGGGACTAGGCAGGGGTGCCTGTTGTCTCCTCTTCTATTTGTCTTGACTTTAGAGCCGTTATTGGCCTCGATCCGTAAAAACCCGGATATTAGTGGCTGTGTGGTGGAAAAAGAGGCTCACAAATTGGCGGCGTTCGCCGATGATGTGCTGTTCTTTATCACTAAACCAAGGATCACAATCCCTAACCTATTGTCCACCTTGAAGAATTATGGAGAGCTTTCAAACTACAAAATCAAATGCAGATGCTCCCAATCCCATTGGCACAAACTTATTTCAGAATACTAACTGGATTAATAAGTAAATTTGTATGGAATAATAAGAAACCACGGATAGCCTACACGGTTTTGAGCAGGGAGAAAGCACATGGGGGGCTGGCTCTCCCAGACTTTAAAAAATACTATAACGCAATAGTTTTGTCATGGGCATTAGAGTGGGCAAAGGGGGGGTGTATCAAAAGATGGGTTAATTTGGAAATGGGTTTAAGTAACGCACGTTTAAATCACTTGATTTGGAATCCTCCGCATTATAGGTACCTTGGTCCTGACTCACACGATATAACACGTCACACATTTAAAATTTGGGACCAGTTTCATTCTAAAAAAAATGGGAGTACAATTCACCTTTAATTTATTTAAAAGATATCGAGTTCTTTCCCCCTGGGATGGAGGCACTGGGTGGAAACTGGATAAAAAATAGGGAAGCACAATTAAAAGACATCACTAAGAAAGGTAAAATTATCACATTTCAGGAATTATCTGCACACACGGATTTATTGAACGTAAACGAGTGGCGGTACGGTCAGCTCTCGCACTTCGTCAAAAGCCTTCCTGGGCCTATAAGAGATGAAAAAAACCTTAGGCTGATAGAGAAGCTATTTTTAAGGGAAATGCCAGGGAAGAATATATCAGCGCTGTATAAAATTTTGGTGAGTGGAATAGAGCTGGAAGCACCGCCATTCATCAAAAAATGAGAAAATGAATTGGGATCAGTCTGCAGTAAAAGCCTGTTGGAGATCATATTAAGGGCAACACATAGCTCAGAAGTAGATACGAAAATGATAAAGACAAATTAGTGTCTGGCTAGGTGGTATGCTACACCTGATAAAATCAGTAATTTCCAATCGGATAAATCCGCAAACTGTTGGAGAGGATGTAGGACCTTGGGAACGATGGCACATCTCTGGTGGGATTGCCCAATCATTAAAAGATACTGGCATGAAGTAATTAAGCTGATTGAGGAGATTACAGGCAAAGCTATCCAGGAAGACCCATGGGTCTGTCTGTTCCATAGGTCAGAGGGTTTAAACAGAGGGTACAAGTGCTCTATAATTCCGGTGCTTTTGAATTCAGCGAAAAGTTTAATTCCAAAAAAAGGCAAGAGGTAGAGGGACCTAGGATCCAGGAATGGTTCACAAGGGTTAACGAAACTCATAGCATAGAGAAGACCGAAGCAGCAGACTCAGCGTTCGGGGAAGGCGAGGTTAATGGAGCTAAATGGGTCAAGTGGGAAGCCTTTAAAAAATCAAAGAGATTTGCAGAAATAATTATGAGTTAATTTACAGGATTATTTGATGGAGTGTACCTGAGGGATGAGGGGGGTCTTGGGGCTGGGGGAGAGGGGAAGGAAGGGGTGGTCTTGGGGGTTTTTGAAATGTTAATAATGGTTTATAAAGTCGATGTTTGTATTCTCTGTACTTTTTTATATTATATTAAATAAAGACAATGTGGATTGTGCCGAAAAACAAACAAACAAAAAAAAATGTTATACAGCATCTGTCTTACGTATATTCTAAAATCATCCACTAACCCTTTGTCAACCATGATACATTTGCTGTAACCAGGGTAGCAGCAAATCAAGTATGATCTGTGCTTGATTAGCTGTAGTAGAGGGAATGGAAGACATTGTTTTTTTTTTTTTCTTAGCCCCCTTGTGATAGCAATACATTTAAATGAAGACAATAAAAGGTTAAGAAATCAATAAAATGAAAATTAAATAAATAAAAATAATTAAAGCATGCAAAAAGGCCTCCTGCTGTATGTCAGAGTAAGAACAGTAATTCTATGGCCATTTGCATGGTTAACTCTAAATGGATAACCTGTAAATGCTTTTAACATTAACATTTATTATAGAAATGTCACGACTCCGTGCAATTTTAAGGCTTTACATGTTTGGTATCTATTTATTCATCGCAACCCCATATTTTATATTTTACCAAAACATTGGTTATTATAACGTGTTTGTTTACACTAAAACTAATTTAAGTGTTTTTTTCTGTGCAAATATTGTGTGACAATAGAAGTGAAACTGACATTATTTTATTCTCCAGGATCCCTGCTTTCAGAAAATATAAAATTGTTTGGGGGGAGATAAAATCATTTCTAGCAAAAAATGCAGCTTTTACATTTGTGTGAAAAATAAAAAAATGCCCAAATAGACAAATGTTTAAACAATGGCAAAAAAGCATAAGTATCACTGGATGATCAGAGGTAAATTATTTGCTAAAAAGATGGAGTCTTATGATGATTGCTATCTTATTACTTATTTGATATCCTCCCAATTCTTCAACCATCAGTTAGGCGAGAATGATATTTCCTTACCCGCACCTGATAGAACCTCCTGGTTTCATGTCACATATCCCAGTAGGCTACAGGTCTCACTTTAATCTTTGATCTTGTGATTGAACAGTGGGGACCCAGGTCCAGCTGTGAGTCAGGAAATTACAGCTGCTTCCCGAAATCCAAGATAGTGACACAAAATCCACAGCCCTTAGAAGAATCAGATACAGGGAAGACAGGGGTGTTCTCCATGGGCTGGTAAGTATCTGTTTCTTAAAAGTCAGCAGCTACACTTTTTTTTTTTAAGCAGGTGACGTTACATTTTTACATACTCAGGTGAAGTTCCTTTTATGTTTCAGTATTTTATTGAATTAAATCAAAAATATAGACAAGCAGTACAGAATGAAAAATGTCATTGGCTGCCATGAGTAATATAACGGTACAACATCAGTATGATATTCATTAAGATTGACCAAAAAGAAGGACTCAGATGGGGTAAAACATATGTGAGGTGTCGTGGCAACAATATACCCATTATTCCTGTGCTTCAAGATTCTCAAGAGGGACTACCATGAAGAGGAATTTGTAAGTGAGACTTCTTATTGCCACCTAATATATACCAAATGGTGAATTATGCCCCAAATTGATTAAACCATATAACATCCAAATTAATGTCCGCAACATGGGGACAGATGTTAAATAACAAACATAAATCAGTATTGTGACTCTATTGCACAATATTAAACATAGCTGCGCAGTCCAGACCCGATAATAGTAGGAGGCCTGCACC
Organism: Aquarana catesbeiana; assembly: GCF_042186555.1. NCBI lineage: Eukaryota > Metazoa > Chordata > Amphibia > Anura > Ranidae > Aquarana > Aquarana catesbeiana. The sequence continues at coordinate 280,042,372 of NC_133325.1, forward strand.
CTTTATAAAAATTGAGTTTTGCAATAGGTTCCCAAACGTCCAACATAATAGGCAACCTACTTATTGTCCAGAGAATCCAGGAAAGTTTCCCGAAACTCTGAGGTAATTGTAGTCAATAAGGAGTTAGTAGAGGAACACATTGAAGCAAAGGAAGGGAAGCAATGGAAGGTGGAGATGGAATATAAGAGATCAGTAGAAGGGTGAGATACCTGTGCAATGTCAAGATACCAAAAAAAAAAAAATGTGAAAGATATCTGCCTTCTTAAAAGGCGACTTTCATATACGTAGCCCAGTGTTCCCAAGTCAGCTCAAATTTCTCAACAGAATTCTGTAGGATGCTTGACATCTTTTCTTGTGACATTATCCAAGATATTTACTACTTTGCCATACTAAATTATATAAGAGGACTCTTCCATGCTCGAGCTATTGTAGTTTTAGCTCCAATTAAGATAAACCTAATCACATTTTTTAGTAGATTTAGAAGTTTTAACTATTCGTAGATTGAGAAGAGCTGTCTTGGGGTCCAGGGGCACCGAAACTCCAGTTATCTTGTGGCTTAAATGGAAGATTTGATTCCAGAACCCTCTGATTCTGGGGCACTGCCAAAAGATGTGCAGCAGTGAATCAGAATGCCCACATTCTCTAAAGCACAAAGGGGAAACTGCAGGATATATTTTTGCAAGGCGAGTGGGTACCATGTACCAGCGGGTAATGACTTTCAAGTTAGCTTCTATCAGAGATATATTTTGGATACCCTTAAAGGTATGCTTGAAACAGTGATGCCATTGTATATCCCAGTCAAAATCAAGATCTCATTTCCATCCTAGCATATAAGAGGTTTTATCCGTGGTCTCCGCTAAGGCCGAATAGATAAAAGAAATGCCTCCTCTCATCTCCAAGACTTTAGAGCACCACTGTTCATATGGTGTCACTGTTAAAGGTATGGGTTTCGCAACCCAAATCGAATTTAAATGTGAGAAATTTGGGCAAAACTTCTCCGAGTGGCATCCCTAATTTACTAACACAGTAGCTAAAATAAAGTGGACCTGAAGAGTTAATGAAGTTCCCGATCCTATATAAAACTTTATCTGTCCACCATTGAAATGCTTGTATGTCATTGCCTGGGGAAAGCGGGGGTTGTGGAAAATATGTGCTATCGGGTGCCATACTGAAGTGATTTTTAGGGAATCACATAATGCTATTGAGAGACAAAGTTGGGGAGAGTATCGGGGGTCGGGATTTAGGATCACTCTATATTAGTTAGTCTATAGTGAAGTTAGGGATTGATTGTTTCTCCATAGCAACCCAATCAGGTTTAGCACCTCTAGAATAGACAATAGAGATCTGAGCCAAATGAGCTGCCTGGTAATACCACCAGAAATTGGGGAGTCCTAATCCTCCCTGAAATTTGGATTTGTATAGTATCTGTTTAGAAAAACAGTGTCCTTTTTCCCCCACACAAATCGGACTATGTATGATTGCAGTTTAGAGATCTGGGCCTTGATAACTGGGATAGGAAGGGAGCGGAACAAGTAAAGGATACAGGGTAATAATGTCATTTTGATAGCATTGATTCTGCCTAGCCAGGAAAGTCCTAGGGATGACCAGTGTGACAGGTCAGAAGTGAGTTTCTTGATAAGAGGTGGGTAATTAATGCTATATAGCTGGTATATAGAAGAGGCCAAGTTAATACCCAAGTAGGGAATTGACTTATTGTCCCAGGAGAAAGAGAAATGGTCCAGCAGGTGGTCAACCAGAGCGGGAGAGGTCGATACATTCAGGGCCTGAGATTTGGACATATGGACTTTGAGGTCTGAGACTTGGCCAAAATCATGTAGCAATTTAAAAATGTTAGGAGTTGAGATGAGGGGAGAGGTAACGAATAATAGTATATCGTCCATAAAAAGGGCACATTTATGTGTAAACGGACCGCAACGGATATCAGGGTGGTTTCTTATCAATATAGCCAAGGTTTCTATTGCTATAGTGAATATTAGAGGGGATAGAGGACATCCTGGTCTAGTCCCTCTAGCTATAGAAAAGGGTTCCGAGTAAATGCCTTGCATTCTGACTTGAGCAGAAGGGTGAGAGTAGAAAGCTTCCAACACTCTAGGAAGGGCCAAGAAACTGTGTCAAAGGCCTTCTGAAGGTCTAAGGACAAAAAGTATGCCTCCTGGGGAGGGCACCCACCCCAACCTGACTTTATTAGAGAAATCACATCTATCGCTCTGCTTATCTGGTCCGGACCCTGCCTACCCGGTATAAAACCCACCTGGTCTTTATGTACGTAATTACCTATGAAAGAGGCTAAATGGTTGGATAAGATTTTCAAGTCATTATTGACCAAAGATATAGGTCTGTAGTTCTCCACTGCACTTTGGTCCCTACATGGTTTTGGTATAGATAAATGCCATGTTGGTGGCAGGGTCTAAAGGTTTGCTTTTACCTTAGGGCGTTAAAATAATGTACCATATTAGGAGATTTTAGGAATGGAGATCGCACAATATTTAGGGGTCACTTTATTAGCTAGCTTTGAGCCTATTTTGTCTTTTTGTGTATAGAAACGGGCACCTTGCATTCTCAGACTTTTTTCAGCGGCCGAGGTAAGGGCTAGGTTTAAAGCTTGTTTAGCTGTATCAAGTTTGGCTAACGTGGCTATAGTGGGGTTATGTTTGTGGGTTTTGCTGAGTGATTTGAACTCCTCATCGAGCTTGTCTATATCTACCTGATGCTCCCATTTTAACTGAGAGGCTAATTGAATAAGTTTACCACAGATCACCGCCTTATGAGCTCCCCATAAAGCTCCCGGTGAGATGTCCTCCACATCATTCAGAAGAAAAACTCCTTCATCTCCTTCTCTAACACGATGCATCTAATCGGATCTCTCAGAAGGGATTAGTTGAGTCTCCAAGGGTGTGGACCTGAAAGAGAAGGAGCCTTACTAAGTTTCAACAAAATTAGGAATGGTCCGACCAAGCTACATCTCGGATGATGGCCTGTGATGCCGTACGAATGTCTAAGGTGGGGAGAAGTATATGGTCTATTCTCCCATATGTCTTATGTGGGGCTGAGTAGTGTGTGTAGCCCCGTGAAGAAGGGTTCATCTCTCTCCAGATATCCACCAGACCTAGAGTATGGAGAAGCCGGGCTATGTGGAGGCTTTGTTTAGGGGGCCTTTTTAGCTAGGGTGCCCCTGTGCTCGTTTTGTCCAAAAGCTGGTCAAATGTTATATTAGAATCACCTCCCATTACTAACCTTCCCTCGAAGTGAGGGGAGAGGGTTTGTAGCATTTCTTTTTTTTTTTTTTTTTTCCTTGTCAAAAAGGTTTTTATTAGTTGAGCATAAAAGTTTAATACAATTAGGTACAATAAGTACTAATAATAAAATATGACAGAAATGATAAATGGTACAACTCATTGGCTTATTAATTCATTACAACCAGGTAATCAATACAATATCTTCCATTTAACATTTGGTTACAGTCTGACCAAGGGAATGAAGGAGATTTTATGTTAAAATAAATTGTCTTATTTGTTGGACCAGAGCTTTGGAGATATTGTTTTATTAAATCATTACATAGGTAAAATATAGTAAAAATGAGTTTAAGATGTAAGAAAGAGGAAAGGAAAGAATAGTAGGAAAGATAGAAATAGAAGAGAAAGAGTCCACAGGATTGATCCAGGTAACATGGCATGATTTTGTTGATATTAAGAACGCTATATTATTATAATAATGGGGTAAAGAGTTTCCTTAGCTACCACAGTTTAGGAATTGAATTATCAAATATTGGCGATAAATGATACTTAATCCAAGGGTTCCAAGTTTTTTAAAATATAGGAATTTGGTCTCTTTCTATTGCCAGCATTTTGGCATGTGACATGAAAGTTTTTAATCTGTGTTTGGTCTTGGGTATTTCCAAGTTGGCAGACCTCCATGCCTTTGCAATCATCTGTTTTGCAGCAGTGAGGAGTTGAGTAAAGAGTTTAAATTGATTATGTGTGAGACAATCTGGTTTTAAGTTGAGTAAGGCTATGAAAGGATCTGGTTGCAATTTTAGTTCAAACATTCTGGCAATTTCAAATATTTTTCCCCAAAACCTTTGTACCGTCGGACAGGACCACCATATATGCATATGAGTGCCTGGATCTGAACAGCCCCGAAAGCATTGAGCTGCTTGGGTTGGCGCAAATTTGGCCAACCTAGAGGGTACAAGGTACCAACGAGTTAGAGCCTTATAGTTAATTTCTACTGCCAGAATGTTTGGTGAAGAAGATTTAGTTGCAGTCCAGATTTTAGACCAATCAGCCATATCCAACGATTTTTCCAAGTCCTCCTCCCATTTCTGGGCATAAGGTGGTTTTTCGAGGCCAGGATTCGTTGAAATTTGTGAATATATGGAAATGGAAAATCAAACCTCTTGAGTGGGGGTCTTTTTAGGCATACTGATTCAAAATTAGTGATTTGGGACATGGAGGTATTTGTGCTTACCAAAGGTGAATAGAAATTTTTAATTTGAAGGTATCTAAATAGTTCAGAGTGTGGTAGCTTATAGGTATCGCAGAGGGTAGGAAAGGTGAGGAAGGATGTGGAAGAAATCAGTTTATTTAGCCGAGTAATGTCTAAAGAGGTCCAGGCTTTGAATGATTTAGGGGAGACCCATGCTGGATAAAAAGCAGGGTTTTTGAGGAAGGATAAAAGAGGGTTATGAGGAGATTGTAATTGGTGTTTAAATTTGAGCTTATCCCATAAGGATAGAAAGTATTTGGTGATAGGTTTACTTAGATTCTTCCGATCTTTGGAGTGGAGCCATACTAGATTTGAAATAAAGAGTGGGTCGCATTCTGAAGCTTCTATTATTACCCATAAGGGTATTTCTTGTGTTGCATGGTATTTAGAGAGGCTGGCAATGTGTGCTGCTCTGTAATAGTTTGCGAAGTTCGGAAAGGCAAGGCCTCCCTTGAGTTTTGGCAGGTGTAATGTGTGTAAAGATATGCGGGGTTTGATGGAGCCCCAGATAAAAGTTGTTGATCTTTTTTGTATTATTCTTAAATAGTGAGGAGGGATTGAGATTGGCAAAACTCTAAATAAGTAAAGCAGTTTTGGCAGAATTGTCATTCTTACTGCGTTAATTTTGCCTATCCATGATAATGGAAGATGTGTCCATTGCTGTAGGAGTTTTGTAATCTGTTTCAGGATTGGGGGGTAGTTTGCTGAGAAGAGGTCATGGTGAGAGGCTGTTAAGTGAATTTCTAGATAGGGAATTGACCTTTCAGCCCAAATAAATGGAAGTGCATGTTTTACCGAGTCCAATTCCACTTTGGAGAGAGATATATCCAGGGCTATGGATTTTTTAGGATTTATTGAGAGACCTGAAATCATCGCAAAATTATTGAGAATGGGCAGGAGATTGGGTCCAGAAATTTGTGGAGATGACAGAAATAGTAAAATGTCATCTGCAAATAAACATAATTTGTGTTGGTATCCAGCGGTTTCTATACCAGTGATAGTCGGGTCTGATCAAATTTGTTGAGCTGAAGGTTCTATTAGGAGGGCAAATAAGAGAGGGGAATGTGGACATCCTTTTCGTGTTCCCCTCTCTATATTAAAATAATTAGATTTGTAACCCGCATATTTGATTTATGCTTTGGGTTTGTTGTAAAGTGCTTCAATCCATGTCAAAAAGTGGGGTCCAAAGCCCGATTTTTGTAATGTGTAGCATAGATAAGGCCATGATACAGAATCAAAGGCCTTTTTTATATCGAATGAAATGAAACAAGAGGGAATATGGCGTGCTTTAGCTATTTGCACTAATAAAACTGCTCGACGTACATTGTCGCCAGATTGGCGTGTTGGCATGAAAAATACTTGGTCCCCGTGGATTAGATTGCCTATGATCTTGTTTAGTCTTTTTGCTAACATTTTTGCTAGAATTTTGATATCTAGATTCAAAAGGGATATTGGACGGTAATATGTGCAAGAGGTGTCATCAGTGAGAGGTTTGGGGATCATGCAAACTATGGCAGTTAGTGATTCTTGTCTAAAAGATTTTCCCTCTAGTAACACATTAAAAGCATCAGCTAACATAGGTGATAGCGTATCTATAAAAGTTCTATAATATAAGGCAGAGTAACCATCCGGGCCTGGTCTCTTGTTTATCTTTAGTTCTTTAATGGTATTAGAGACATCTTCTGGAGAGATGCTTTCTTCTAATAGATTCTTTTGATTTAGGGAAAGCTCTGGTAATTTTATGCTAGAAAAGAAAGCATCTGCTGAGTTTGAGTCAAAATTGTTAGAAGATGAATATAATGAGGTTAAGTGGGAGTGGAATTTCTGGACAATTTTGATAGGGTTACTTGTGTATATGTCTTTCGCTAATTTTAAGCGAATTGGTTTAAAGGGTTTGTTTAATGAGTTAAGTGTACGTGCTAAGTAAGTACCCGGTTTATTGGATTTCATAAAATAGTTGTATTTAGAGCGTTTAAAAGATTTTTCGACTGACTCAGTTAAAAATAAGTCAAATGCAGTACGGGTTTTATCTAATTGAGATTTTGTGATGGGCGATGGATTGTCTTGATGGGCTATAAAGGCATTATTAAACTCAGATTCTAATTTACAAGCAAGGGTTTTTCGTTCACGTTTGAATAAAGTAAATTGTCTCTGAATTATATTACGTAACACAGGTTTATGTGCTTCCCAAAGTGTTAATGTAGTTATTTCTGGGTTGGTATTAAATGATATATATTCTTTTAGGGCTTGTTCGATGATTTGACGGTGGTTTGAGTGTTTGAGCATAATATCTGGGAGATACCATGTGGGGTCATGGCCTTTGGGTATAGTAGAATTAATTGAAGTGAGTACTGCGTTATGGTCAGACCATGGGATAGGAATTATGTTGGCTGTAAGTATTTCTGGAATCATGCCAATTGTTAGGAATATATGATCAATCCGTGTTGAAGTTTGATGGGGATGAAAGTAATTTGTGTATCTACGTTTTGTGGGATTACACTCTCTCCATGTGTCTACTAAGTTATATTTGGATAACAATTGGGAAAAAGACATTTTGAATGTTTTATTGGATGGAGTGTAAGTGGATTTATCCAGAAATGGAAGGAGGACCTGATTGGAGTCTCCACACAAAATAACTGTTCCTATTTTATGATCATCAGAAGGGGTTTGGTTTTTTGTTAGGCGCATAGTATGAGATGACAGTAACTGGTTTATCCATTATTTGTCCTGTAAGAATTATGTAGCATCCTTCTGGGTCATTAATTTGAGATTGGAGAATAAATGGAGTAGAACGATGAAAGGCTATGAGGGTACCTCTTTGTTTAGAGTTAGCCAAGGCTGTAAAAATTTGTGGATAAAAATGGGACATAAATTTAGGAGTAGAATTTTTTGTGAAGTGTGTTTCTTGTAAACAAGCTATGTGAGCCTTTCGGGCATGAAATGTACGAAAACCTTTGGTTCGTTTCTGGGGTATATTAATTCCCTGAACATTCAGGGATAGAATGTTTAGTGGTGCCATGGTAACCATATAGAGAAGTGAGACTTACCAAATAGCGTGTTGTTCCGGTTAAATGGGTCAATCTACGTGGACTTGAAGAGTGAGAAGAGGAGAAAAATATAAATAAATGCTGAGGTGAGAAAGAGAAAGAAAACAGAAGCGGTTAAAGAATATCTTATATAAAAAATTATAAAGAAATGTACAGAGACTTCCCATGAGAAGGGATAGAGATCCCCCTCAGGGAAAAAAGTGCAACCATTAGACTTCCACATATTATAAGTGGAAGAATGAGGGAGGCAGAATAGGGCACATGGATCTCCCATACCTGGGAGAAGAGCCTTCCAATGAGAACATGACCAAGATGTTCCTAACAATACACCACACAATCTAGGATAAATTTTGGAAACGGGATCCAACAAAATTAAGGAGGGGAAAACCGGGGAAGTGGGAAATTTGAGAATGTTACTAAGCATTTTCAAGATCCCATGGTAAAGTGTGTATCAGGCTGTAATAATGAAGAAGGGAACTGGAGGATAGAATAGGATTAATGGGTCCCTAAACTAGTAATAAGGGTAAAACAATAGGTCAATCTGAAGGGTTTGGAGTGAAAACTCCTATGATATTAACAGCATATTAGAATTCCTAATATTAAACTAAAACTCAACTAAAGATTAAGAACTATAATAAGTAAATCAATTAAATCTTGTGGTCAGACTAAAAATTAGAAATACTTTTAGACCATCTGTAAGTATCTTTTGAGGAGGATTAAAGTATTTTAAATTTTCTACACTATATGTGCAATGGTCTATATTCTAATTTTAGGATATTGACCGTAGTTTTAGAGAAAAAAAAAAAGAAAAAAATGATAAAAATACATTTAAAGATAGTTATCTTCAGCTGTGACTAAAAAGATAAATGAGAATAATAAATCATGCGGTAATTAAATAAAGGAAATGTAAAATAGAGTTTTTATATTAGTAGATTACTAGTTTCAAGGCAAGAGTGCACGGTGCATCTGTGATGAAATCTATTATCAGGATGAAGAATGAACAGTAAGCTCTGCTTAAATTACTTCCTTCAGTCCATAAATCCTGAGGGGGAGATGCAAAGCGACCTCTCTTATGGGATGGATGGTTTCTATTTCTCAAGGTGGATTGAGAGGAGTTGCCTGCAGATGATAAGGATGGTGATCTTCTACGTGTTGAAGTAATACGTGGTGAGGAATCCATTAGGTGCAAGTCTATGAGCGTTTGCTGAAGTTCTTCATTAGATCTACAGATGTATTTCGTTCCATTGTAAGCAAAGCGTACAGAGAATGGGAAGCCCCATTGATAAATGATGCTCTGACGTTGCAATTCCATGAGGAGGGGTTTCATTGCTCGCCTTTTTGATATAGTGACCTGGGATAAATCAGCGAATAGTTGGTAGTTGTTACCTTGAAAATTTAGGTCTTTTTTATCTCTGGCTGATGATAAGAGCTGTTCCTTTGTGCGATAATAGTGAAATTTCACTATTATATCACGTGGCGGACCGTCCAATTTTTTTGCTGTAAGGGCTCGGTGTATTCTGTCAAACTCCAATCTTTCAACTGGGATATCTGGTTGCAGTTCATGACATAGAGCCGTTATGGTGGATTGTAGGTGAATGATTGATTCAGGAATTCCCCTGATGCGTAGATTGGACCTTCTGGCTCTATTCTCCTGGTCTTCCAATTTAGTTTGGAGCATTAGGTTTTCCTCTCTGAGATTTTCCATAGCAGTGTTATGTTCTTGTGTGGCATTTTCCAAATCATCCATTTTAAGTTCTAGTGCAGCTGTGCGGTTGACTAATTCTCTTATTTCTCTAGTAAGGTTGGTTGTAATTTGCTCAGAAGTTTGTTTTAGGGCTTTATGCAACATATGTTTAAATTGTTTAAGTATAGCTGGAGGTATTTAATTCTGTGAGGTATCTTGTGAGGTGAAAAGATCACTTTCTGAATCAGCTTGGGCGTCAGGCTGTGTCATTTTGTGCCTTTCAGGCTGTGTCACTTTGTGCCTGTGAGAGCGCACTGAGGCAGTGTATGAAGAGGGGGCGGTGCCATTTTAACAGCTGCTTTCCCCTGTGAGGTGAGGGGATTCTTTAACTTAGAACAGCCGCCTCCCAGAACCATATTTTCCCACAAAAACGGACCCCCGACTTCCCGGGTAGATACTGAAGCCCGTGGTTATTTCTAATACTTGCGGGTTTTAGTTTGACAGCGGCTCTTCTCCCATACGGAACAAAGCTCTAACTGTGCATGTCCACACCGCTAGACTCTGCCTCCAGGCCCCCTGTAGCATTTCTAAGAAAAATTTAGACTGACCCTTGTTTGGGGCATAATAGGAGATTAATGTATATAGACAGCTGTCAACAAGTCCTTTGACTAGAATGTATCGACCTTCCCAGTCCTTGATCGTTTGGGAAAGTGCAAAAGAGACTTATTTGGAAAAACGGATGGCTACACCCCTTTTTTTTGGCCTCTGCATTTGCTAAGTAGAGAGCGGGATATTTATGGTGCAAAAATACTGGATTAAACTGCTGTTGGAAATGAGCCTCCTGAAGCAGGAGGATATCAATACCCTGGGAATGGTAATGCTGAAATGCCTTCCATCTCTTTATCTGAGAATTAAGGCCCTGGGTGTTGTGAGATGCCACTCTAAGAGTATCACCCTGCTGAACCAAATTAGCCATGGAGAGGGGAGAAGAAGTACTCTACCAATATATATATACAAACCCATCCAGCTGGCCAGGAGACCACGGAGGAACTTTTACAAATAGATATGTATTCATGAATTATCTTAGGATGCCAAGGTCCCCACACAGGCATCTGTAAAAAAAGAGAAAGCGAGAGAAAAACAGGAGATGTTCTGTGTTCTCCAAGTATAGGATAGGCATTGCCTGATACTGTCAACCTAACAAATTAGAAAGAAATAGAAAAGTAATTGGGCACCCTGAAATATTCCAGGCAATGTCCTGTTCTCGCCAAGAAGGAGAACTAGAACCCTTGAGTTTCAACAGGGGGAGGAGCATTAATACTGCTCCAGCATATAAGCCTTGATTAAACAGAGCAGTAGATGATATACAAATGTATCTGAAATATGTAATGGATCATGGGGCCAGAGGCCAGCCCTCACAAAATTGAAAATAACTAAAACTTAGTAAACTAGACATATCAAAGTAAAATAACCAGTAAACCATAAGTTGTTGGTGCAAAAAACAATAAGGAGTGGAAAACCTAAGGGAACTTAGGTCTGGAGTAGGTGACCCCCCCATAAATGCCCATAGGTGGCTCGCCCCATAGGGCCAAATATCAGATGAGGAGAGCAAGATCATAACTAAACTTTTTGAACTGTAGATCTGACTGATCTCCAACCCAAACCTAGGGAAGAGAATAACCATTTAAAGAAGTATTAAAGAAACATTAAAGTCATGTTGCCCCCAAATTAGTGAAAATATGTGGGGACACAATCAGGAACTTTTAACATGGGAAGATGTACTTCCAATCAAAAGTGTACTAAAATTGGTCAGAGGAAAATCTGGGGAAAAAGTTCTTCATCAGGGTAGGTAGGAGTTCCGATGCCTTCTTTGTTTCTGCTTCTGCCAGGTGGGGGTCAGGGGATTGACCAGAAGAGGTCACTTGGAAGAACTCTGGTGGTTCGCTGAAGATGAAGTGGATTCTTGGGAGATGATGCCCAGTTGTAGCAATTAGCTTCCCGATTTTATTGTCAAAGCTGAATTGAACAAGCTTAAGTTAGAAGCTGATTGGCTACCATACACAGCTGCAGCACTCTCCAGTTTTGGTAAATCAACTCCTGGGCTACCATCTTGATAATTCTTATTTGTGGTCAGTTATTAAGTTTTACTTCTGTAGAATTTCAATGAACTTTCAATTGGAACTATAGTTTCTTTTTGTAGGTACGTTCTTGGCACATACTGTGTGTTGTTACCTTTGATATGCAGTAATTATGTGTTTGCAGTTTTGTTATAGCAATGCATCCCCAATGCAGCGCCAACTGTCTTCTTTGGAATTCTGTTGGTTTTCTCATGTTTCCTAATGTTGTTTTTGCAAACTCACAATCAAAGTGCCAATTAACAATCAACTTAATATGAGCCATATTTGTAGCAATTGTTTGCTGCCGAAATTGACAATTGTGATTGGGTAAATGTTAAACTCTTTTTTTTGTGCATTTTTTCCAATAATTTCCTACCCCTGTATATACATACATAATTATTACTTTTTTAATGAGGATTACAGCTGCTCTTTTGTCTTTAATGCTAAATGAAATGTGAAATGTTATTTTCATGTTTATAGGAAGTGACCCACCTGAAAAAAATTATACTTTTAAAATGAATCCATCTTAATTTGTGCACCTAAATCAGTTGGTCATGCACATGTTTGAAAATTTCATGTTTGCCCACGTCTATGTAATTACACATGGCAATTACGTAGCTCAATAGACTGACTAAATATATCAGTCCATGTACAAGTATTGTTTTCCAACAAATGAAACTTCAAGTACCAAGCACTATATTCCATTCCTCTCCTGGAATCCTGGACACTTAAACTTAAACTCAGGTCAACTGTTCCTAGGGAAAAAGGTTGCTCTAAAAATTAAAATTTTAGAAAATCACAACTTACATCAAACTGATTGAAGAACATTTTATTGTCAAAAAGCTATTAGCTTTAGTTTTACTACAACAAAGGTATCTCCTGTGGGACTGCTGCAAAACCTATTCGTGATAACAATACACAAAACAAACACAAATAATAAACAGTGATCTTGCACAATGATGTATTAGCAATCAGCCTAAAAAACAGGCTGAGAATAATGTGAAAATAAATAATGAAGTCCAGGAAAATGGTCAAAAACTAGGAAACTGTGAGTCTCCAAAGACTAGATGGTTGAAAAAATGAAATTTATTAATGACAGGGGTCTATACACAGATGTAAGTTAATATATCAATAGGATGACCACTTCTCCAATATGTCAAATCCTAAACTCCAATCCCATCTATAATGTATATCCAGTAGAAAATGAGCTCACAGAACTCTCACCTCAAATCTGTATATAACCAGCATCAACACCATATTGGCAGCCTTTGACCTTCTATTGCTTCATCCTCCACTAGGGCGTCTCCGTCTTTAAGTAATTCTCCAGGTATCATGCAGCGAATATTGGGATTTGGTGATGGACACACCGTGTCCGGCCCTATGTGCTCCAATTGTGATAAAAATCACCAAAGGAGGGAAGGAAAGGAATGCCTCCAATAGTGTAGTATGTTAGATAACTGATAATAATTTATTAAATGCAAAAAGTTGTACTCTTACATCAAAAACGAAATATAAAAGCATAAAAATACAAAGTGTGGCGTTCTATTTGCCTTCTCACTTCACTTCCGGTATCCGGTCTACGTCCACTTCCGGCCACTCCCTATGCATTACGTCACCACGTGACTTCATCAGTGGAACTGGATTTGCTGTTGTGGACTTTCTTATAAACCGTAAAACAGGAAATGCTCAGGCGGCCATTTTCTTGTAGCCTGCTGTACTAATACTAGCGCGGCCATTTTAATGGTGGTCTATGGCTAAAAACATGTGTGGAAAACTAGTACACTCGTCAGCCATTACTAGGCTGATTCCGCTGAAAAATATATAGTGTTACCGCTACATCAAAATAAACCAGTGGTCCTAATAGGATCATAAAACCGGAAACGCTCATGCGGCCATTTTCTAGTAGGCCGCTGTTCAAATACTAGCGCGGCCATTTTAATGGTGGTATATGACTAAAAACATCAGTGGTGGACATTTTCATACACCCGGAAGTAATAACACACATCAGCCATTACTAGGCTGACTCCGCAAGTGAAAAATATGGTATGTCCGCTAAATTACAATAGCCTAACGATCCTAATAAAGAAAACCTATTTGTGGGGCGTGGCTTGAACACAGAAGAAAATGGCCGCTTAACTCCTCAGCTCCCGCTGACAGAGCTGTTTAACAGATTATCACGGAGGTATTTTTTGATTTCTCACACCCAGATTAACATGGGAACATCTTCCAGAAGTTCCTCCACCTCAAGTTCACGATCTCCCCGTGATTTGAGTGATAATTCCTCTCACACAATCCCAGAAATGTTCCAGTCAGCAGCAGCTAACATGGGGCCCTCTCAGGCTGCACTGTTAAATTCCAGTCAGACACAGGCGGATATTTCCCTCTCACAGCCGCATCATTCTGACATCGTATTAACGCCACCAACACCCCAGTCTTACCGATTTACATTCGGTTGCAGCAGATATTAAAGATACGATATCGGCAGCTATCACTGACCTCCGCATTGATATCCAGTCAATTAATGGACAAGTACAAGAAGTGGAAAAAGTACAGGCTTTACACTCCACTACAATCCGCAGAGCCCACCACTATATTGATGCACACTCCCTTCAGCTTAGGGATCTTAATAGACACATAGAAGATCTTGATAACCGTGGCAGACGCCACAATCTGAGATTGAGAGGCCTTCCAGAATCGATCGATGCAAATCACCTTACTTCTACAGTTGTGGGTATTTTTAATAACCTCTTGGATAAACCCCCTACAACCCCAATAGGAATGGAGAGAATACATCGTGCTCTTAGACCACGAGGTAAAGATTCAGATCCACCCAGGGATGTCATTTGCCACATAATCGATTATCAACTTAAGGAAGACGTACTAAGAAAAGCGCGCAATAAAACTCAAATTTCATATAATGGCACAGAATTACATTTATTCCAAGATCTTTCTACTATTACACTCCAAAGGCGTAGAGAACTTAAATCCCTTCTTGAAGTTCTTCGCACAAAAGGGATTGTGTACAGGTGGAAATTTCCCTTTTGTCTGTCAGCATCGTCACTGGGCCGCACAGCCCTCCTCAGAGTTCCAGAAGATTTGCATCACTTTTGTGAAACACTGGACATTCCTTTAACAGAAGTACCAGATTGGTATGCTGAATTTCGCCCGAAGAGCACAAAATCCTCACAATTCAACAGTGAACCTATGGAAACCCAGGCAGTTCGTTACCGGAGACAACGATCACCATCGGAAACGCGTCCCTCACAATCAGTTTTTATTACCGACAGAGGATCAAGTCCCATGAGAGCTCCTCAAACCCGTAGAGCTCGTCGGGGTCATTAAATATCTGATTTGTTATCATCCTCCTGACTCCATCTGCATTTGTTTAATATAGTAAATGTTTGTATTCTTTATTCTTTTTCTAACTATCACACTCCAGATAACTTTCCTTATATCCTAACTGGCTGTCTAGATTTTTTATTTTCATTCTATATAAACCACATACCCTAATAAAAGGGGAGAACCTTTTTTTTTTTTTTTGTTTTTTGTTTTTTTTATTATATATAACATATATAGAGATGATGAATCATCTTACTTATGCTGCAATGCTTTAATCACCCTCAGATTTGATTTAATTCTCAGGATGAATTAATCTTTTACTCTGTTTTGCCTAAAACTTCACAGACTTCCATACCCTCTGTATAATGGCACCTGATAACATATTTGAGTTCATATTTACCTTTTTATTATAGACTATGTTATTATTTCCACTAATTTTCTTTTTCTCTGAACTCACTCCCTATTATCTCTTACTGATGTCCTTTCCTACTTCAGCTTTGTTATGAATACTGTATCTTTCTCTTGTTTGATTGTTTGAAAGTTATAAAATGGTAATTTTCTAATTTATTGCTCATTTAAATTAGTCTTGGGATATGTTCTGCTGTAGTTTAATTCTTTTTTTTTTTTAGCCTTGCTATTAACATCTGAGCTACTCTATAGCTTATTACTGCAGACGGCTTTGTTCTTTGTTAATGGGTTTATACACATATTACTCATAAAAACCACAAAGCCCCCCCCCCTTTTTTTTTTTTTTAGCTGATTACTGTACACCTTTTTTTTGACACTTATTATATCTTTGATTTCTAACTTTCTCAAAGATTACTTTTCTCATTGGTATAGTTATTCTTATAGCTTATCTCTTCTGTTTATTCTTTCTTTATATTTTCAGCCGATTGACTTACATCACTAAGTAGGATAAACGCTTGTCCTATATTGTATAATATATTGTATAATTTTACATTATTTGTTTATCCCATCTTTCTTTACCATAATATTCATTGTAGATTTAACTACATATCCCTTGACTAAACCTATCTAAGCCTCTTTCTTTATTTTACCCATAATATACCTCTAATTTTCTATTACATAGACATCCTGGTCAACACTGGAAATAATCAATTTTACCGTACAGATTCATCATTAAAGGTTATGATGGGACTATAAATTAAAAAAAAAAAAAAAATATTATTTATTTTTTTTTTTTTATTTTGTCCTATCTTATATAAGCATCTTAAATGAATATATATTATTTCCTTATCTATTGATTTCATTTAATAATTTTTTCTATTCTTATCTTCCTCTTTTTTTTTTTATATACTTATCTCCATGACCTAATGGATGATCTTTTATGCAATGATCTATGGATTATTTTATTTTTCTTACCTTGATGTGGTTTCTTATTTGTATCCTTTATTAATATACAGTTAGGCTCAATGTATTTCTTTTTACCTTCATAATTATATTTGAAAGTTATTATATATTGAACTTTATTGATTTTCATTGATTCTTTCACTGTATTGATGGCGAATTGCTAAATGTGAAATGATGGCTCTGGTATAAGACGTTATTTCTCATTCCACATGTGTTAATTCTGGTTTATTAGATACAATTTATACTTGTCTAGTGAAACTTTCTTCTTATCCCTTTTCTATGGTTACTGGATATTATACTCCTAAAGATGCGTTCTTAGAACACATATTCCTGTTTTTACATTCTTAACCTCCTCATTTCCAAATTACCTTTGACTCTGTTTGTGTGTTGCTCCTCATTGATTGAGAGAACCCATCAATTCCGTGTTTGACATCGTCCTCCCACAGTGGTACCCGATATATCTCAGATTTTAAATTTTTTGATTGACATAACCTGTACCACTGAAAATTTTCGGCATATTGGTAGACCGATTGTCTACTATTGACGGATTAACAAGCAGGTTCTTGTTACTCACCGGTTTCACCCCTTTCTCATTCCATTATTTTTTTTTTCTTTAAACTCGCAGTGTACCACTTTATTACAAGTAATTCTTTTTAAATAGAATATATCTTTTCACATGTTATGGCGTCTTCATGCCCCAAGACATTATTACCCACTATTAAACTCATCTCCTTAAACATCCGAGGTCTCAATATCCCGGAGAAACGTACACAATTACTTTCTTCTATGCATAAAAACAAAGCTGACATAATTTTTTTACAGGAAACACATTTTAAGACGAATTCCATTCCTAAACTTTCTAATTCCCGATACCCAACTTCCTTTCATGCAACTAACCCAAGTTCAAAGTCCAAAGGCGTTTCTATTCTATTTGCAAACAATTGCCCATTTTAAATTTCAGACACATGTATAGACCCGGAAGGTTGATACCTTTTTTTAAAAGGGTCACTTCATGGAAAACCAATAACTCTACCAACTCCAAACAAGCTCCATTCTTTAAATCGACCCTACAAACACTATCCAATTTTCAAGAAGGCATTTTGATTTTGGGAGGCAATTTTAATGTCCCCCTCAATCCCCTCCAAGATACTTCCACTGGTACCTCATCACTCCCATACACGGTTTTACGCTCGATTAAAACTCAACTCCAAAATCTATCGCTCCATGATACGTGGCGTACGTTATATCCTACAATGAAAGATTATACATTTTACTCTGCCCCACACAAACGTTACTCTAGACTTGATTATGTTTTTATTTCTCAAAGAGACCTAACATTCCTCACTTCAGCCACGATTGATCCCATGTTCTTATCTGATCACCACCCTGTCTCTGTGTCCATTACATTTCCTGATGTACTGCCACATTCCTCAATTTGGCGCTTAGATCCCTCCCTTCTTACAGATAAAACGATAGTACCCGAAATCCACAAACGGTTAATGCAATATTTTCAAGATAATTCTTCCCCTGACGTATCGCCTATGATGCGTTAGGAAGCACACAATTGTGTCATAAGAGGTTACTTGATCGTGATCTCCATAAAACGTAAAAAAGAAAGACAATCTTATATTAATAAGCAGACATCTCATATCCAGAAGTTGGAAAAGGCCCATAAATCTACGCAAGCAGTAGCCTCACTACATGATCTCGTTCGAGCCCGACAGGAACTATTAGATGAACTTCACAAACGATGTACACGACACTACATTTTAACTCAAAAACTTTTCTACGAATATGGGAATAAGGCTGGAAAACTATTGGCTAATGCTTTATGAATTAAGAAAACACATTCCACTATACACTCCCTCAATGATTCCACGGGACGTAAATTGGTTATCAATAATGATATAGCTAACAAATTGGTAGCTATTATACCCATCTCTACAATCTAATGCCTTCTAATTCACAATCTGAGAAAAACGTCCGTATACAATTGATTAAAGACTTTCTGTCTAATCATACCCCTAACAAAATTTCTGATCAAGAAGCAAGAGAATTAGCACACCCAATCTCTCCTGAGGAGGTTGATAATGCTCTCAAGCAACTAAAACCCGGAAAAAGTCCTGGCCCTGATGGCTTTACATCAGGTCCTTCAAGAAAGTCCTTTCATCAGGTCCTTCCATAAGTCCTTTCAAGAAATACTTCGTCCACATTTTCTGACAGCTTTTAATTCCATCTCACTAGCCCAATCTCCACCCTGTGATTTACTCACAGCCAATATAACGGTTATTCCTAAACCTAATAAAGATCCTTCCCTAGTTACTAATTATCGACCAATTTCTTTACTAAATGACCTGAAACTTTATGCGAAGAATTTAGCCAGTCGTCTTTTACCATTATTACCCAAACTTATTTCATTAGACCAAGTAGGTTTTATACCTGGTAAAGAAGCAAAAGATAATACCTCGAAAGCTATTAATTTACATAGATGGTTGACTTCTTCCCGACAACGTGGTTTTTTCTTATCACTGGATGCAGAAAAGGCGTTCGATAGAGTGGCCTGGGATTATATGCTTGAAGCCCTTAAAATGTTTGGCTTTCCAGACCGTATGTTGCAATTTATATTAGCATTATACTCTTCCCCAACTGCAAGAGTTATAGGGCGTACACACGGTCGGACTTTGTTCGGACATTCCGACAACAAAATCCTAGGATTTTTTCCGACGGATGTTGGCTCAAACTTGTTTTGCCTACACACGGTCGCACAAAGTTGTCGGAATTTCCGATCGACAACCACGCGGTCACGTACACCACGTACGACGAGACTAGAAAAGGCTGGTTCAGAACCAAGCGCGGCACCCTTTGGGCTCCTTTTGCTAATCTCGTGTTAGTAAAAGTTTGGTGAGAGACGATTCGCGCTTTTTCAGACTCGTGGCTTTCAGATCGTTTTCTGCCGTTCAGTTTGTGCTTGTGGGTTTGTATCTGCTCTTCAGTGCGTGCAAGCAAGTTCCGCGTGACTTTAGGTAGTCATTGTATTCTTGTTCGTTCGTTACTGGTTTTCAGGTCGCTCTTCACAGGCCTTGCTGTTCTTCAGTGCGTTCTGTTAATTCGTTCTGAGCAGCCGACCGTTTTCTAGCCATGTTTCGTATGCGTACTCTTCGTAGAGTTCGTGCTGTGCGGGGGCTTGGTGTTGGGGTCCTGACCTTGACACAAGTCCAGTCCATGAACAGGGTGAGGAGGAGTTCATGGACCAAGAATTGGTTGCTTCAGCGTGACCAGTTCTCTCATATGCCTTTGCTCCGTGAGATCCGTGAGAATAATCCTGATGATTTCAGGAACTTTCTCAGGATGACAGACCCCGTGTTTCACCGTCTGTTGGCTTCGCTGACACCCTATATCAGCAGGCAGGATACCTGCATGAGGCAAGCCATCACTGCGGAGCAGAGGTTGGTCGCTACCTTGCGGTATTTGGCCACAGGGAGAAGCCTGCAGGACCTCATGTTCTCGACAGGCATCTCCCCCCAGGCTCTGGGGATCATTATCCCAGAGACCTGTTCTGCCATCATCCAGGTCCTGCAGAAGGAGTATGTGAAGGTAAGATTTTTATCCTTTTATATCACATTTTATTGTATTTAATGTTTGATAATATATTGTATTTCTTTCCTCATTCCCTAATTACCATGATTGTAATATGCTGTGAATGTCCCCTTTGTCCTCATGCATGCTGGATTTTTATGTAATTATTATTTTAGGTCCTTCATACATATTTGCCCTTCAATAACCTCTCCAACATGGTGTCTCCTGCCCTATATTCACCTCATGTAGTCACTTAACAATGTATTTTATCAGCTCTATAGTAGTGCTTTACCCCAAACTCCCCCTAAAATTTTGGAAATGTTATTTTTTATTTAAATTCAGGCAGAGTGCCAGAGGGTTTTTTTTTGTGGTGTCCCCAAATTTTTTGTAACCCTCCCTCCCCCAACTGCTAAGTCAGCTGATCCCAATTCTCTATCCTCAATCATCTATCTGCTGACTTTGCCAAACCCATACACACTATACCCATCTCTTTACTGGTCAGATTTATGGATGAATTCCCCAAAGCATGTAGTGCAAGGGCCTGCCTGTATACTTTCCAATGGTACTGTTTAAAGTTTTTGTATCCTATTATTATCTTGATAGGTAATAGCAGAATGTTCAAATGTGCTCAAATGTGTACAGTGTGTATTTATATCTTTGTATTATGACACTTCTTACCTGTCCAGTGGTCTGCCAATAGTGTAACTAAGGAGGGTCTGTTCCAAGTAATACCCTGTATTTAGGCATTCATCTCTCAATGAAGTGAAGAGGGTTACCTGTCCAAGAGTTCCCCCCCCTATAATGTTAGAAATGGCCCATGAGGGGGGGAGGGGGAATATGATAGGTGTACCTTATACTTTGTTGTTGTTAAATTCCCCTTAATAAATGCTATCTGGAGGTTGCCCCATAATGTTTGTGTCTAATCTGCTTGCCATGTTTCTGTGAAAAAATAGTAATGTTTATTGTTTTTTCCTCAACAGTTTCCTTCAACGCCACAGGAATAGCAGACTGTGGCCTCCCACTTTGCCCAGCGGTGGGACTTTCCTAACTGCGGAGGGTCAATTGATGGGAAACACGTCCACATCGTCCTTCCACCCAACTCGGGGTCGTACTATTATAATTACAAGGGGTTTAATAGTATAGTGATGTTGGCGGTGGTGTCGGCTAATTACGAGTTCTTGTATGTGGACGTGGGGAAGAATGGCCGGATGTCCGATGGTGGAGTGATCGCCCAGACGGAGTTCTACAGGCGTCTCCAGAATGGCAGCTTGGACTTGCCACCTCCAGAGGACAATGTTGAAGGTCTCCCATTTGTGTTCGTTGCTGATGAAGCATTTGCGCTGGGGGACCACCTGATGCGACCATTCCCGATGAGGACCCTCACCCCGGAACAGAGGGTTTTTAATTACCAGCTGGCCAGAGCCCGAAGAGTGGTGGAGAACACATTTGGAATCCTGGCCAGCTGGTTCTGATTATTTCTGACACCCATCCATATGGCGGAGTATAAACTGAACCATATAATACTTGCCTGCTGTGTTCTCCATAATTTTTTAAGAAAACATTCAGCCAACTATGCTGGCTCAGTTGGGCCTGAGGCCGGAATCCCAAATCCATCAACACCGACGGCGCTTGAAAGTGGCCGTCCTGGCTTGCCCTCCCTGAGTGCCCGTGATGTCCGGTTACGCTACCTGGAGTTCTTTGCGGGTAGGGGGGCTATCAATATGCCAGACAATCTGTGAAACCTTTTTCAAATAAAAAACAACCAAAAGAAATTCTTTGTGGACATTTACTGCTTGTGTTTGTTTTAGCTGACCCTGACAGAAATGTGTTGAGTGCAGAAAATGTCGTGATTGGGTAACCTTATAAAAAACAGTGTTGGCTGGTACTTCCTAAATGCAAAAACACATTTCACTACAAGTGAACTTGCAACTGCACTGAACCTGCACTTGTAGTGCAAAGTGTATTTGCCCTTAGGAAATAACCCCCATTTTTGCATAAAACAGCATTTACATCACCCAAAAGTGTTGTAGTGTTTTATACCTGCACAATCACATGTGCATTTACGAAAGGTTTTTAAAACAAACCAACATGTTTGTTGTATAACAATTTTTGCAGTAGCATTATCAAAAATCGAAATATCCATTTCAGATAAAACAGGCCTGTGTAAAACCAACAAGAAAGCCAAAAAACTTGAACTTACAAAGTTCACATATGGTAAAACCTGAAGGCTATATCAGACATCAGTATTTAGGAACTGGGTTTGATATAGCGTTCAGATGGGGGGAAATCACCCCTGGAAAAGCCAAATTTGGAAGATGCACACCAATTTACGAATGTCAACATGTGCTATCTGCCATCAGGGGGGATCAAGGGACGTGTTTTGGGGGAGCAAGCCCTTCCTCAACACGACTTTATAATTGAGGAAGGGATTGCACCCCCAAAACGCGTCCATTGATCTCCCGTGATGGCAGATAGCACATGTTGGCACACTGTGTGCATCCTCCAAATTTGGCTTTTCTAAACATTGAAAAAATTTTTGGAAGATTGGACCACAATAAAACAGGTGATTTTGTGGGGTTTAAATTTGCCTCAAAACATCAATGATGTTATTATTTTTTTAATAACATCACTGATTTGTTGCTGTATGTTGTGCAATTCGAGATTACACCCCATGATCTCCCCGATCAGTATCTGGGCACTTTCAGATGTGAAACGTTCTCTCTCCCATCACATCACGATCACCTAAAACGAGATAAAGAACAAAAAAAAAGGTCTCAAAAATCTGCCACCATCCATCTCTTTTACCTGAGCCTGTGGTCGCAGACACTCACCTGTTGTGGTGCCAATCTCCACCACATCTTCTTCTTCCTCCTGCTCAGCTTCTTGGGTTTGCGGTATTTCCCCTTCTTCCAGAGGTGGGGGGTCTGTGTTCTCCTGGGATGAGGGGTGTCCTCCGAGTCTTTTCTCCCCTATGTAAAACAAAAATGGTATACTTAGCACACAGATATTTGATGGCAGAACTAGAACTAGGAAACATTGCTTGGAAGTGGGGTACAATTGTCTATTTTAGCCGAGTTCCAAGATGTATATTTTTTATTGCCCTTTGTCAAGCTGCAATACTTTACCTGTTTGGTACAAGCTTCACAGATGTAGCCCCCCCTATAGTATACACTGGGGCACCTGTGTGCCCCCCCTAATAAAAATGGTGTTCTGGGGTCCCACACTAGTGCTCCAGTGTCCAGATGTGAAAACAGCTGCTCAGTGTCCTCTCCTTACACACAATCTAGTTGGAATTTCATTCTAGTAACAAACCCATCTACACAAACAAATATTTGGCATCCAAATAGGCCCCAAAAAATGTGGGAAAATGCATATGGCCTAAACAATGGTATTCTAGAGGCCAAATGAAAAATGTTTGATACGAACGAATAATGGGCCCATGAACATTAAAGTTGCCCTTTTAAACGTTACAATTAATATAAGCATATGGAGCAGAACGAACGGAATAAAGACAGAAAGAATAGGAACACAGCACAACTACTTACTTTTTTGCAGCACTCTCCGGATCTTTCTGTACTGCTCTGGCTCTCTCAACTTCAGGTCCGACCACCGCTTCCTGAGCTGATCTTTATATCTTTGTACCCCGAAATTCCTCTCAAGACTCCTGACCACTTTCGCCATGATCTTGGCCTTTCGGATGTTGGGGTGGGGGTAAGGCCCATATTTTCCGTCATAGTCGGACTTCCTCATGATGTCGACCATCTCCAACATCTCCCCAAACTACATATTTGTGGCCTTAAAACGTCTCCTTCTGGATCGGGACGTGCCTGGATCCGGCCTTTCCTCCTCCTCGTTGCTAGAATTAGCATGCACCTGCTGTAACTCCGCCATCATGCTCTTCACCCACTGCGCCGAACGAAAAGGGGCGGGGAATAGACTAGAAAGAACGTCAGGGGCGGGCGGAGTAACACGCATGCGCAGTGTGTATAAAGCATAACACGCGTGCGTATTACGTACGATCTGTGAGCGGAGGAAGGAGCATTGGATGCGCCGATCGTAAGAACAAAGGTAAGAGACAAACTTGTGCCTATACTGCTTCTAGATTGAGGCCTATATTGTAACAAGATTAGGAGAGTTTTGTCTGACATTAGGCTTTGTCTTGTGTTGTGTCTTGCAGTGAACATGGATATCTTAATGAAAGACAATGACTTCATGTCAGTATTCGTAGAGATGCTAAGTGAGCTGCCCTGTCTGTGGGAGATTACCCACCCCCATTTCAAGAACCAAGCAAAGAGGAAGGCAGCACTGGAGCAATTGTGTGAAATTGTGAAGCAGGTGATCCCCATGGCAGACATCACTTATTTAAAGATTTTCATTGGTGGCCTGAGGAGCACATATCTGAGGGAGCGCAAGAAAGTCCTGGATTCACAGAGATCTGGAGCAGCAGATGGCATCTATGTCCCCAGGATGTTGTACTACGACAGGCTGCACTTTCTGGCAGGCCAGACTGAACCCAGGCCATCCCTCTCAAGTCTTCCTTCCACGCTTCCTTCCCCCCCGGCTGAGGCTTCTGACGCCCAACCTGGGCCTTCCAGGCGATATGTGGAGGAGCCCAGATTGAGCCAGGTATAGCATTCCTCTAAATATTTCTGCTTGTCCAATCAATGATGTTAACTAGATGTTAGTTGGAAGTACTAATTTAGGATTGTGATTGATGATGCAAAACATTACAACTATGTCCCTTTTTCATACACAGGGAAGTCTCAGCCAGGAGGTGGCCGGGCCGAGCCGGCTGGCTGATATCAAGG
Organism: Aquarana catesbeiana; assembly: GCF_042186555.1. Taxonomy (NCBI): domain Eukaryota; kingdom Metazoa; phylum Chordata; class Amphibia; order Anura; family Ranidae; genus Aquarana; species Aquarana catesbeiana. Next base: position 280,066,820 of record NC_133325.1, read on the forward strand.
TCCCTCCACCCCCCCTGAAAATAGAAAGTGGCAGTAGGAGGAGTACCCTAGAGGAGGCTGCTATAGCATTCTTTTGGAGGGCTACAGAGGTCCTGGGAGCACCCCACACCATGGAGGAGAACATTGCTGCCTTCATAGCCTATAAAATGCAGAGGATGGAGGAGGGCCAAAAAGTCATGTGTGAGGCCCTCATATCGGAGGCTCTGGAGAAAGGTATGAGGGGCCAAATTACACCTCACACACATCTTTGGGATGGTCCTCCTCCTCCTCCTGCAGGTCCTCCTCTTCCTCCTCCCTCTCCTCCAGGTCCTCCCAGTCCTCTTCCAGGTCCCCCCAGTCCTCCTCCTCCTCCAGGTCCTACTCCTCCTCCTGCCACATCTCCAACTGCACAGCCACAGCCCGGAAGGAAGCGTGGAAGGAAGACCAGACAGTGATTGCCCTGGATCCAGTCTGGTCGGCCAAAAGATGCAGCCTCTTGTGGTACCACAGCCTGGGGACACAGATATCATCTGCTGCTATCTGGATCTCTGCGAATTCTGGACCAGACTGCCCTCCCTTACATATGGACTCCTCAGGCCACCAATTTTGATGTTGAAGAATTGATGTCTGCCGTGGGGGTCCCAGGCTTCGCTAATTTCTCCTGTTGATCCAGTGTTGCCTTCCTCTTTGTTTGGTTCTGATCCCTTAATAAAGGATTTTTGTTTTGAATTATACTCTCCTATGTGTTTTACTTCAAAAATGACAGTTTGTTTGTGAGGGTTCAGGTACATTTCAAATATACAATGTGAAATGAACAAGGGACACCAACAACAAACAATCTCCTTGAGATTAAATAATACAAGATATCAATGGTGTTGGGGTAACTTGACACACAAAACACAGACAAAAATATTCTGGAGTAAAAATAAAAATAACATTGAACAAAGATCAGCCTTGGAAAAAATCCAAACATTAAAGAAAAAAAAAGGCTGAAAATCCAAAAAAAAAAAAAAAAAATATATAAAACTGTCAGATGTGACAACTAATAACAATATATTCAGGGAATCCCACTAAAAAAACACAAATAAAAGTTTGTGAGAAGTGTGTATGAATATGAGCAGCAAAACTACTTAATTCTTGTCACATTATAAAGAAGAAGAGAGTGCGCTGTATTAAACCATTTTTAACATTGCAGCGTGACGAAAGTGCTGTATCCATTGCGAACGCTAAGTTTACCAGAACGAGCTGTCCCGTGTCGGAATTTCTTCTGAGCATGCGTGGCACTTTGTGCGTCGGAACAGGCCACACACGGTCGGAATTGACGCAATCGGATTTTGTTGTCGGAAAATTTTATCTCCTGCTCTCCAACTTTGTGTGTCGGAAAATCCGATGGAAAATGTCCAATGGCGCCCACACACGGTCGGAATTTCCAACAACACGCTCCGATCGGACATTGTCCATCGGAAAATCCGACCGTGTGTACGGGGCATTAGAGTTAATGGCCACCTATCGAACGCCTTTCCAATTTCGAATGGTACCCGTCAGGGTTGTCCCTTATCTCCTTTAATTTTTGTACTTACTCTTGAACCTTTACTACAATGTCTTAGATCTAACCCTGACATTAGGGGAATAATTATCGCTCAAACTAAGTAGCTACGTAACTACTCAAGCTGGCAGCCTTTGCCAATGACATTCTTTTATTTCTTACAGATCCTCACATTACCATTCCATCCATACTCAAAGACTTTGCTACGTTTAAAACTATGACCAATCTCCAAATAAATTTTAACAAATCTGAAGCCCTCAACATTTCCCTAAATAATGATGAGATTTCTCGTGGCCAATCAAATTTTCCCTTCAAATGGAATGGGGATTCGATCACTTATCTTGGTATCCAATTATCCACTCATTTGACCAATCTTTATTCCAAAAATTACCTCAACATCCTTCAACACATACAAAAAGACTTGAAATCTTGGTCCACTGGTATCTTTTCATGGTTTGGAAGAGCTTCCATAATAAAAATGAACATCCTTCTAAGACTTCTTTACTTCTTTCAAACTATACCCATAAAGTTACCACAGGCTTTTTTTGCCTCGGTTCGCAGTATTTGTTCTACATTTATATGGGGTAAAGCAAAACCAAGAATCAGTTTTGACAGACTAACCATCCCAAAATTGAGAGGTGCTATTGGACTTCCAGATATATTTAAATATTATTGGGCATGTCAGTTGACCAGAATTATTGATTGGAATGTTCACTCTTCTACCAAAGATTGGGTAAACATTGAACATTCATTCTCTCTCATTCCTCTTCGCCAACTACCCTGGACTATTCACACTCACGTACCACAAAACTGCAAACAACACCCTCTAATTGGTACTACTCCTCTTCTCCAGGCCCTCTCACTCCTATCCGCAACAACCCTGATTTCCCTCTAGGCCTTTCAAACTCCTTACTAGCTAAAATGTGGCCTCACAATACCATAAGAGCTACACAATTTTTTAGGGATGGCTCTTTTTTAGATTTAACGGATTTATCTTCACTGTCATCAGATTGCTCCTTTCCATTTTGGTTGTATTTTCAAATTAGACATTTTTTGAACAACCCTCTTACACGAGAAGCTTATGCTAGACATTTAACCTCTTTTGAACTATTGTGTTCTAAAACGAAACCTCAGAGACATCTTATCTCCGAACTGTATTCCCTTTTCTTCTATAATCACAGCCCTAAATCCAACATTGCTTGCCAACACTGGGAAAGAGATCTCTCTATTAATCTTACAGAGGAAGAATGGAGTAGAATTTATTATTACATACATAAAGGTTCCATTAATGTCTCTACACAAGAGAATGGATTCAAGATTTTTTCTAGGTGGTACTTGATTTGTTGTAGCCGTATTAGTGCAATTGTGACAGAGAAAATTGAGTACTGTCTGTGATACTTTTTTTATTTGCACTAACATACAATTTTTCAGGACAAGCTTTCGGGGTATGTCCCCTTCTTCAAGGTCCAAGCAGTACTGATTCACACATTTTTAAAAATGTGTGAATCAGTACTGCTTGGACCTTGAAGAAGGGGACATACCCCGAAAGCTTGTCCTGAAAAATTGTATGTTAGTGCAAATAAAAAAAGTATCACGGACAGTACTCAATTTTCTAGGTGGTACAAAACTCCACTCAGATTACATAAAATCTCCCCTTCATTACCACCTAACTGTTGTTGTGCAGACACAGACGGTTCCTTACTTCATATATTTTGGACCTGCCCACGCATTCAACCCTTTTGGAAGGAGGTTCTCCGTCTTGCTACAAATATTTCCACACTTCCATTGGACTGCTCCCCGGCACAAATGCTTTTACACCACTCCAACATTCCTAAAAAAAACTTACTACAAATCTCTTGCTTTCAACGCAGCGAAAATGTGCATCCCGGCTCTTTGGAAGGACACTAACCCCCCAACCATTCTTGATTGGTTCAAACGTATAAATAAAGTAGCAGCCATGGAAGAATTGATCCATCAAGCTAATGACACTCCTAATTCCTTTAAAAAAAACTTGGGCTTGTTGGAACCACTTTCAAAACTCAACTGAATTCAAATAATTGTTATCCCAGTGATATTTAATTTTTTTTTTATTATTATCAGGTACCATATCTATACTTTTCCATTATACTGGTTAAAACAATATTGCAAGTATTAATCTAGGTGTTTCCTGTCTGTTTCTTTTGCCCTACTCATATACTTCAGCCTACATTTTTCCGATCCTGGGTACTCGGATGAACCTCATACACTTTTTGTTGGAACTATTTATACAATGTGTTTAGATTACACTGCTTAATATATGTAGGTATGGGTGTTCAATACACCTCATACTTTCATTTAATGTCTACTAGCTTTAGTTTTATTTATTCTTATCTCTTATATGCTTTTTATATACATTATATGATTGTTATTGAACATCTTTGCAACAATAATACTTTCATGTTATTCCATGTAACTTTGTATTAGTGTATACTTCCTGTTTCATACAATAAACTTTATTGCAATAGAAAATACATTGCAAAAAGAAAACCTATTTGTAAAATTGGCAAAAACAACTACCAAAGCCCTAAAATGACATAATAATAATGTCCTAGCCAAAAAAAATTAATTTAATACATTTTATAATTATATTATTAACATGATCATAAAAAAATCAATATAGTATATCCCTTGGTCGCATACCAGAAATGAAATAATAGAAGGCATCAACAGCAAATAAATACAATAAACATATATCTATATAATAAAATTAATATATGATAAAAAATTGATTAATAATTACTTAAAAAACAATAAAAACAATTAAGATCAAACTCTACGTTTAAGCCTTCAGGTGTAAAAGTTCTCATAGTTTGTATCCATCTTGACTCTTTTTGGCTAATAGTCCTAATCTTATGACTGCCATTCCATTACCTATTGTATCTTTCAATACCCCAAAATTGTATTTCTCTTGGATCTTTATTATGTACTGCTGCAAAATGTCTTGATACACTATGTTTCATGAAGCCATTTATGATATTCTGGACATGTTCTTGTACTCTAATCTTTAATGCCCTGGAGGACATACACCACTCCCTCTGTACGGCAGCCAATAAAATCTCTAATTTCACAAGACTGTTCTGTGGTAGTGGCCATAAAATCTAATCTTTTATTTTGAAATTTCTTAGAATGTCGACATGCATAGCATTTCTTGCATGGAAAGAATCCTTTCCCAGTAAAAATGTATAGCCGGTTTTGGGGAGTGGTTCAACTACTGATTTCACAATCATATCCCTTAAAGTGGGTGCTCTTTTATAAATAATATTCGGTCTATCTGGCAAAATTGTTCCAAAATCTTTATCATTTCTTAAAACATGCCAGTGACGTTGAATCAATTTCTCTACTTCTTTGTGCTGGACATTGTAGTCTAATATCAGACAAGGAACTTCTTGTTGATGTTTTTTTTGGGTTTGTTTTGTAACATAGCTGTTCTATCTATTTCATGAACATGTTGAATTTGTTTTTCAATTCAAGTGTCATTATATCCCTTCACTTTAAATCTTGCTCCAATCAACTCAGCCTGCATCTTGTTGTCACTTTCTTTTGTCACTTTCTTTTTATCCTGATTAATTGTCCCTTGGGAATATTGTATAGCCAAGGCTTAAAGTGACAGATATCCAGAAATAGATAACTGTTAGTGTCAACATTTTTGAAATGGGTTTTTGTAACAACCTTATCTTTCTCCAAGGCAATATTCAAATCCAGAAAATCAACAGATTTATCATCTATTTTCCATACCAAGCTTATATTCTTATCATTCTCATTCAATTTTTTCAGAAAATTTTCCATTGACTCCCGACTGCCATTCCATACGATGAATAAATTGTCAATGTACCTTTTGTACAGAGTCATCTCTGCAGGTGCATCTTTATACATAGCGTCTTCTTCCCAGTGTGCCAAGAAAGCATTGGCAATACTGGATGCAAATTTTGCTCCCATTGCAATCCCGATGGCTTGTTTGTAATAAACTTGATTATGCCAAAATTAGCTATACTTCAAACAAAAATCTAAACATTTAATTAGGAACTTTCTTTGTTTGCACACGAGTGTGCTATATTTCCTAAGAAGTCATTTAGTTGCAGCACATGCTTCATAATGTTTTACAATAGTGTACAACGAAGACACATCTGCAGTGGCTAAGAGAGTTCTACCCTCCAATACAGGCAGCTTATCTAACAGTTGAAGAACATGCTTAGTATCTTTGAGATATGCGGATGTATTCTGTACCACTGGTTGGATGAAATGGTAAATATATTGACCCAACCTTGACGTTAATGAGTCTATCCCATTGACAATGGGTCTGCCTGGTGGATGTCTGCCTTCCGTGAATTTTCAGAATGTGCTGTACCACAATGGCAGGCTCACAGTCACTATTTCTTTTCACATAAGACCATTCCAGCTCTCTGCCACCAGGTGGAAGCCAATGTTGTGGCATTGTTGGGCAAGGAAGTCAGCCACAAGGTCCACATTACTGCTGACACGTGGTCCAGTAAGTATGGTCAAGGACAATGTATTTTGTTCACAGCACACTGGGTAACTCTGCTTGCAACTCAGAAGGATGTGTGGCTCAGTGTTACAGCTTGTTGTGCCACCACGTCTCCATACAGCTAGTGGTGGTGATGCAAGATTTGTCAGCTCCACCCTCTCCTCCATGCCCTCCTCTGCTGAATTGTCCAGTGAACCACGAGTACCCTAAGCATTCAAGGGGCTATTCAATGTTTCAGGCTAAAAGGTGTCATGCAGTGCATTAGCTGGTCTGTCCAGGGGACAGGAGCTACACTGGAGCAGAGATTCTTGCAGCTCTTGGGGCAGGCCCAGAGGTGGTTCATGCTGCGCTAGCTGGAGCCAGGAATGGTGGTGTGCGGTAATGGCACAAACCTAAATAAATAAAATGAATATTCCCAAGCTGCCTGAACTGTAATAAATAAATATGGTGCTTAGTTGCAGCAAACACAGATTGGGTCAAACACCATCCAACAGGAAATATATATAATGTAAAAATCAAAATATGGTGCTGCGCTCCAAATAATAAAAAGCAAATAAAGTGCTCAGTGATTCATATAAAGTGCTAAGTGTACAAGATAATGAACTCCAAAATATTATACAAATTCATACACTAAAAACACAGTATAAATACAGAATCTCAAAAATGTAAGTGATAAGCTTCCCATGTGCAATAGATGCAAATAGTCCAATATAGGATAGCATCCAAACCGACGTTATCTTGAACAGGATAAAGTGCTAGTGACACAAAGTTCAAAGTAAACATATCTTCAAACAAGTGTTGGTGAATACAGTGCGAAGTGCTGGATTCCAACTGGCATTCTGTGTTGTAATGATGTGAATAAGTGATCTTTTTCTTCAGTGCAGTTACACCTAAGGGTGCAATGACTCCTTACCTTACTGCTGTAGGGTAACAGCGTAAAGATAACCAAGGGTAATCCGAATTTCCTGGGTCCTGCAGTGGGTCTCCCTAGGTGTTCCTTTATGGATGGCAATCTATATGGAGCCTGATATCCTGGTGAACGCTTCTCATTTATATGTGTCTCCTTTGTATAGGTTAATAGCGATGGAGATCCTCTCAGGTGGACACAGCTATCAGGCTTTTAGTGGTCTGCTTTCCAGATTGTTCTGATCAAGGCGTAATGCCTTCTGGAGACTCTGTCCACTTCTGGCTTCTGACTTAAAACTGGCACAAACCTCTTGTCCACCCTTAGACAGGGAAAGTTGACACATGTGCCATGCTTGGCACATGTCCTCAATTTCGTGGTGCAGCATTTCCTAAATTCCCCAGATGAAACTTACGTCATGTGAGTGAAATGTATTCATGTTTCAACGTCATCTGACCCGGCCTCACCTGCATTTGCACGGTTCCTTTCATCTGCCTTTCCGCCTGCTATATTGATCAACTCTCTGCACTTACAGCCATCTGCTTTCATGGCACGCACCAAGCTGTCTGAGCTTTGAATATTGGAGAAGTGCTATCAGCATCTTGCACATCTCCACATCTACATCAGCCCTCCTCCTGATCTGCTGATTCGCTGGTCCGTGGAACTTTGGAAGAGACTACACCGGTGGTCTGCCATCTACATGAACATATTTGTCAGTGAGGAAGGAGCATCAGCTTGGCTTTGGGTGAGCTTGTTCCAGGGACTCTGAAATGTATAGTTATTCCTGCGCTACCATGTAAACGAAGGCCAATGAACGTTGAACTGCTGCAAGCACTGAATATAGGTCAAACTCAGCCCATACAGCAATAGAAATAAGGTATGTAAAAATTGGTGCTGTGCTGTTCTTTAAAAAAATTAAAATAAAAAAACCTATGCTGCCAGAGGTAGTAGTACAAAGGTAAAAGTACAATCAATATAGAGCACTTCTATACCCAATAGGTGCAGTGTGATATTCCACAATAATTGGTGGTAATAGCAAAGTGCAAAGTGCAAGAAAATCATTCAATAAAGACTTAAGGCCAGATGTGATAAGTATCTTACTGGAAACACTAAAATCAATATACAATCACTAAAAACTTCAATGGATCATGCAAGTAGGCAAAAAACATTGTGCAAAAAAGAGCAATTAATAATATAAATGTGCAACGTGCAATCAATATGTGCAAAAATCGCAAAAATCGCAAATGCAGTGTATAATAAACATATAACCAAAAAATCAATATACAATCACTAAAAACCTCAATGGATCATGCAATTAGGCAAAAAACATTGTGCAAAAAACAGCAATAAGTAAATGAAATGTGCAACGTGCAATCAATATGGGCAACAGTCGCAAAAATCGCAAATGCAGTGTATAATAAACATATAACCAAAATAAGTCCACTGTAGAACTTGTGAAAATTCAAACAAAGGCAAACGTGCAAAATATATAATGGGACTGGGAATGTAGTCCAATGCGATTAAATCCTCTTAATGTGGCTAATTAGAAAATGTGCAAAAAAGTGCAATAAGTTGCTGAGAGCATGGGGGTGATCTCCTCTTCGTGCACAGGACACACAGTGGTGTGAAGTGGCCTCTTACCTTGCGGTAAAGAGGTAACCGCATAAAGTTGCTGGTAATGGCTGCTTCTCCCTTGTACTCCTAACTGCCTCTCACTTAGATTCCTGGGCTCAATGGAGCTGTTAGTGGGTCTATATCTCTCAGTGGAGCAGGAGGGGGATTAAAGGAAAGAAGGGGCCAAATAGTGTAGTATTTCAATCAAAGGTTGGTTTTTATTAAAACAATGGTGAGGGTACTCACTTCACTTACAGGAAAAAAACACACAGAAAACTTATCTCCTATGAGCGGCAAGCTCGTTTGAATATATCAGTCTTGGATGCCTATCCCATCCCTACGCGTGACGTCATGTTCACGTGACTTCTCAGGGAATCCTGATCCTGAAAACTACATCTATCACAACTTGGATATCCCAAGGCTGCTCAAGGAACTGCAAAGGCTGACACCAGTGGTTACCTGCCAACCTAAGGAACTACATGCGCATAACCCCAGTAGGGGTAGTAGGATCTGGTGAGTGGGGACCCTTGAGGGGGAGCACGCAAGTCACCTGTCAAGATTTTGTGATCACTAAAGTCATCTGCTACAATTCCTCTAAACACGAACAGTCACCTTCATTGGGATGTATGCACCTATGTGTCTTTTGTACATGGTGCGATAAACTGCATCTTGGTGTAATTTTTAATTTTGGTGCGATTTTTGCACTTTTTCTGTTTTTTGGTGCGATTTTTTTTTTGCATTTTTTTTGGTTTTTCTTTTGCATCTTGGGTTTATATACACCTTGATTTTATGATTGGGACACTATATGTATACACTTATATGTTTTTGTATATGGTGCGATAATTTCATTTTGGTACAATTTTGGTGCAATTTTTTTTATAACATTTTTGTTTTTTGGTGCGATTCTTTGCATTTTTATTTGGATTTGGTTCACTCATATTCTGTATTTTGGGCTTGGACACTATACGCACTGTTACAAGCAGAGGATCACTATACTATCATGATATTCATGTCTGGATGTTTTATACACTAATTTGTAAGCCATTACATTTTTGGTGATAACTTTTAGTACTCACCTACTGGGGTAGGTGAGGTGTGATAGATATTACACTATCGCCTTTATGGAAACTGTTTTGTTATAATTTATTCCACAATAGCACTGTGTCTTTTAATACTTAGCCACTATACAGTGATTTGGTAGAGCACTATTTGACATATAGGTAGCGCCACTCACCCCTTCACATCTTCTTTCTTTTTATAGATTAGAGCCCTCTTACCGGGGGGGGGGGGTTTGGGGAGGCTGCAACCTTCACACATGTCCTAAGCGCAGACCTTCCTAATTAATTTATTTACTTTTACATACCTTTGTTCCAGGGACTCAGTTCCCGTTCTTTTCATCCTCCATTGCACAGCTTCTTCCACCGCTGAGTGGATGTCCCCTCACTTTCACATATCAGGCTGTATCATCAACAGGTAGACCCCTTGCCTCTGTTCCCCTGTCAGCCTTTGCACATACTAGTTGATCTGATCCTTCATCTTCCATTAAGCGCATGCAAGCATCTGTTTATTCAACAAGCAGTCCACACAATACAGACAGATTGGTTCCCCTCATTGTTTACAAGGACTATTTTTGATGTGTCCAAACCATTGATCTAGCTAGATTCACACTGTCTCAGCAAATCCTTGGCCATCATTAGCTTGCAACTAAGTGCCTCATCCCTGCATATGGCTGACTGTTGATGTGATAGTGGGTAATGCATGTGAGCCTGGGTCTTTTTCTTTGTTTTTAACACTATTGACAACATTGTCTTTAATGGTTTTTACTGTGTGGTGGATGTTGCCTTTTTGTGGAAATCTTATTAATAAATATTTTCTATTTTTGTGACTATTATGCCCCGTACACACGGTCGGATTTTCCGACGGAAAATGTGAGATAGGACCTTGTTGTTGGAAATTCTGACCGTGTGTAGGCTCCATTACACATTTTCCATCGGATTTTCCGACACACAAAGTTTGACAGCAGGATATAAAATTTTCCGACAACAAAATCCGTTGTCGGAAATTCCGATCGTGTGTAAACAAATCCGACGGACAAAGTGCCACGTATGCTCAGAATAAATAAAGAGATGAAAGCTATTGGCCACTGCCCCGTTTATAGTCCCGACGTACGTGTTTTACGTCACCGCGTTTAGAACGATCGGATTTTCCGACAACTTTGTGTGACCGTGTGTATGCAAGACAAGTTTGAGCCAACATCCGTCAGAAAAAATCCTAGGATTTTGTTGTCGGAATGTCCGAACAAATTCCGACCGTGTGTACGGGGCATTACACTGCTGTGTGGTTCCCTTTGGAGTTACTCTCCCTCCTTTTTCCTAAATAGGTACCCAGGGTTTGAAGGTCTGCTAAAGCAGGCCAGAAGAGTCTGTAGCCATTTCAGGTGGTCATACACAGCCAGTGCTCGGTTGGCTGAAATTCTCCAGGAATTCTACCTGCCCATAAACCGCCTGATTTGTGACATACCCACCAGGTGGAACTCGACTTTGGCAATGCTACAGCGGATTTACATGCAGCAGAGGGCCATAAATGAGTACCTGTGTGAGTATGGCACAACGACAGACTCAGGCTGGCTCTGCTTTTTTTCTCAACGCCAATGTCTGCTGATGAAGGATGCATGCACTGTACTATCACCATTTGAGGGGGCCACAAGGCTGGTGAGTCATGACAATGCATGCATTAGTGACACAATCCCTATTGTGTTCTTGCTGGAGCAGACTCTGTGTGACATTATGGACGGGCATGCAAAGAAGAGCAGAAGGGGGAAGAAGAGGACTTCCTTTCCTCCCATGGCCCACTTTATGCAGACACAATTCTTGCCATTCCACAGAACACAGGGAGAGGGAGGAAGAAGAGAAGGATTCTGGCAGTTTTGGAGGCATTGAAGCAGAGCAAGACATACGTCAACCCTTAACAGATGGTTTTCCATCCCCAGAACCCTTGGGAGTAGTACGTGGCTGGGAGAAGGCAGTTCCAGATACAGTAATCTTCAGTGACCCTGAAGAGTCTGCTTCTCATGCCTACGCAAACATATGGTGCATGGGCTCACTCATTCTTCAAAGCCTGCGAAAGGACCCAAGAATATGTGGCATCAAGGAGAAGGATCACTATTGGTGACAACCCTCCTTGACAACTGTTACAAGGGGGAAGTTTCGGAAATCATTCTGTCCTCAGAGAGGGAGCAGAAGATGAAATCTCTTGAGGACACTTTAAAGAGGAGTTTATGTAATACCTTTCCCAACTAGTAGGTTACAGTCTGGTGAAAAATTTAGTTTTGAGGCTTCTGTTGGTCAAGAAAGGAGCGGTGAAGAAGCCTTAGTGATGCATTTCAATTTTTTTTTTAGTTCTCAGTATTCAGGGCTGTCAACTTCCACATCCCATCAGCAGCCTCTGCATCATATAGTGGGAGATTATCTAGGGGTGAAAAACAGACATGGAGAGCTTTCCAGTTGATGATCCACTGGGTTACTGGGTCATGAGAGTAGACCACTGGCCAGAACTTGCCCAGTAAGTAATTGAGCTGCTGGGCTGCCCTGCATCCAGCGTGCTTTCCGAATGGGCTTTCAGTGCTGCCAGAGGTTTTGCGACAGATAAGGGAGCGCGTCTGTCCACAGACTCTGTGGACCAGCTGACATTTATCAAAATGAAGCTTTGTGGGTGTTGCTTTCATCTGGAAGAAATTTTTTGGTGTAGGTTTTATGGTGACAATTAACACCCCAAAATTAATTTTTCCACACCCGTTTGACAGGTGCGTGTAATATCAATTTTTGACAGCAAGGCCAATTCTTGCTTTCATCAAGAGTACCTCTAGAGGGTTATGGTGTGAAGGCACCACCAACACCCAAAGCCCAATTTTTCTGCACCTGTTACTTCTATTAAAAGTCTGCGAAACACCAGAATTTATCCAAAAAAATCTCTAATCTTGTTTTTTTGTACAAAATTGAGGCCTTGTCATACAGACTATCTCCCCAAGCCATTGTTTATAAAATAAAGAGAGCTTGAATGGAAATTTATTTTATTTTATGTTTTTTAGCTTTATATAAGTCATTATTGCTGCAGCAAGTTCTACACATGTGAAAAAGAGGGGATAGGTATGGCGCTGCTCTTATTAAGAGGTGACCCGTGTGTGTCACGGGTGCATTTAGTGCAAAAAGTGACAATAAAAGTGCAGAAAATAAATATTTGTATAGTCACAAAAATCCACAAAAAATCCAGGCTACACAGTGGCTCATACCTCCTTGTGGGGTGAATAATAGTGGTGAGTGCATTTCTTTTGGGGCACTATTTTTCAAGAAGCACAGAACAATTTGAAGGAGCACATTGTCACTTTATTGGACTTTTTTTATACACCAGGGTTTAAGGACGGTATATGCATATTTCTGAACCCAGTTTCATAGCAACAATATACACCAGTCATATATGTTGGATTTTTTTGCACAGAAATGTCACTTTGAATTGCAGGTTTTGCACAGGATTTTTTTTTTTTTTAATTTTCGTTTGAACATAACAATATGCATTATATATTAGCGGTAAGTTTACACCGTAGGATTTTTGTGGATTTTTGTGAATATACAAATATTTATTTTCTGCACTTTTTTGTCACTTTTTGCAATAAATGTACCCGTGACACACACCCCTCGAGTATTTAGAGGTTGTAGGTCACCTCTTAATAAGAGCAGCGCCATACCTATCCCCTCTTTTTCACATTTCTTCTAGATTTACCATAGGGTGAATTTATTGATAGAGCCTGCAGCTCCTCATTTTTCATTTTCACCATAAGCGCGGGGGTCTAATAATTTTTTTCACATGTTCTACACATGATACAGATGTGCCACATTACAGGCATACTAAGGGGACCCCCCAAGCAGTATATTTAACCACTTACGGACTGCCCGCCATCAGTACTTTAAAGAGGGATATCGTTGTTATGGCAGCAGCTAGTTACCATAACCTCAGTATCCTCTTCTTCAGCGGGCGGTCCGCTTTCATATAAAAGTGGTCTCTGTGGTGGATTCACCACAAGATCACTTTTATCGGTGGTGGGAGAGGGCCCCAACCTCTCTCCCCTCCGGTGCCCTCCACCGCTTACCGGAGCTGCCGGCAGAGGCGATCGGGTCCTGTGTCCTGTTAGGTATGGTGACGAGTGAGGGGAAGATGGCCCCCACCCATCTCCATACCATTGCAGGGTAGAAGGGACGTCAAAACATCATTTTTTCCCATAGCTCTTAAAGAGACTTCTTTTTATTGCATTTTAGTGTAAATATGAGATCTAAGGTCTTTTTGACCCCAGCTCTCATATTCAAGAGGTCCTGTCATGCTTTTTTTCTATTACAAGGAATGTTTACATTTTTTTTTAAAGAACAGTGTAAAAAAAAAGGTAAAATAAATAAGTAAAAAAATATTTTAAACGCGCCCCGTCCCGCAGAGCTCACATGCAGAAGCGAACGCATACGTGAGTAGTGCCCGAATATGAAAACGGTGTTCAAACCACACGTGAGGTTTTACCATGATTGTTAGAGCAAGAGCAATAATTCTAACCCTAGACCTCCTCAGTAACTCAAAACATGCAACCTGTAGAATTTTTTAAACATCGCCTATGGAGATTTTTTAAGGGTAAAAGTTTGTTGCCATTCCACGAGCGGGCGCAATTTTGAAGCGTAACATGTTTTGTATCAATTTACTTGGCGTAACATTATATATATATATTCACGTAAACCTAAATTAAAGATATATATCATTTCCTTAGTTACTTTTGTAGGTATTTAAATGATTTATACCTACTATACATATTGTTTACAAGTAGAGTGTATATAGGTCAAATAAATTCTGATAATGAGCTTTAATCGTAAGGTGGAGAAAAGGAAAGAGAAAGAAGAAAAAGGGTTGAAAGGTAGAGGTATGGTCCACAAGGTTGTCCCGCTCGTCAGTTTATTATTCTTTTTAGTTCTCTTTGAAGCCTTAGAATGGGTGTCTCTGTAAGTCATTTAATCTGTTACCATGGCAACATGACAGAGTCATTGAAGTTTGACAGGAACTGTTGTTTTATCCAAGGATGCCAAAGTTTTTCAAATTTTGGAATTTGATTTTGATCGATGGCTACCATCTTAGCATGGGACATTGTATTATTCATTCTGTGAATTGTTTCTGCTAGTACCAATGTAGGAGATTTCCATGCCTTGGCCACTGTTTGTTTTGCAGCCGTTATTAGTTGGATCATAAGTTTGAATTGAGAGAGTGTTAACCATTCCGGTTTTAGATTAAGTAAAGTTAAATATGGATCTTGTTGTATTATTTTTTTAAATATTTTAGATGCAATCACGAAGACTTCCTTCCAGAAGGTTTGGATTACTGGGCACGTCCACCATATATGTAAATATGTGCCTATTTCTGGGCATCCTCGAAAACAAAGAGCTGAGGTATTAGGTGAATATTTTTCCACTCTAGCGGGTGCAAGGTACCAGCGAGTTAGGACTTTATAATTTGTCTCCAGTGCTAAGATGTTGGGTGAAGATGACTTAGATGTGAGCCATATGTTAGACCAGTCCGTGTCTTCTAAAGTTCGTCCCAGGTCCTCCTCCCACCTCTGAACGTAAGAGGGTCTATTAAGATTTGCTACTCCATATAATTGATTATTAAGTGATGAAATTGTACCTTTAGCAAATGGATCTTTTGTACAGATTGATTCAAAAATGCATAATTGGGATAATGGTGTATCCCCCTTTAGGAATGGTGTATAGAAATTTTTGATTTGGAGATATCTAAATATCTCAGAGTTTGGTAGATCATATTTTTCTCTAAGCAATGGGAATGAAAGGAATGATTTAGATGCTATGAAGTCATTTAGTGTCTGAATGCCTGATGTTGTCCAAGCTTTAAAAGAATTTGGGTAAATCCATGCTGGATAAAAGGCCGGATTTCTGATAAAAGAAAGGAGAGGATTGTGTGGAGATTGTAACTGATATTTGGTTTTTAGTTTATCCCAGAGAGATAAGAAGTGTTTAGTTATGGGATTATGAATTTTAAAGCGGTCTTTAGGATTAAGCCATAATAAATTTGATATTAATAGAGGGTCATTTTCTGAAGCCTCTATAAATACCCATAATGGGATTTCCTGTTTTGCATGGTATTTGGACAGACTGGCCAAATGTTCTGCTCTGTAGTAGTTAGTAAAATTAGGGTATCCCAGGCCTCCTTTATTTTTGGGAAGCTGTAGTGTGTGTATAGGTATACGTGGTTTAGAAGAGCCCCATATAAACAAAGTTGCTTTTTTTTGTACTATTCTCAAAAAATAGTAAGGAATTGGAATAGGGAGGACTCTGAATAGATAAAGCAATTTGGGTAGAATAGTCATTTTGATTGCATTAATCTTCCCTATCCAGGATAAAGGAAGTTGCGACCATTGTTTTATTAGATTTGTGATTTGTCTTAA
This sequence comes from Aquarana catesbeiana, assembly GCF_042186555.1. Lineage (NCBI taxonomy): Eukaryota > Metazoa > Chordata > Amphibia > Anura > Ranidae > Aquarana > Aquarana catesbeiana. The sequence goes on from NC_133325.1 coordinate 280,082,868, forward strand.
TACAGGAGGATAATTGGTTGAGAATAAGTCAGAATGAGATGCTGTTAAATGAATTCCAAGATATGGGATTGATTTTTCTGCCCATGTGAATGGGAGTGCAGCCCTAGCCGGGATCAATTCCATGTTTGTGAGTGAAATATTAAGCACTAGGCATTTCTTAGGATTAATCATAAGGCCGGATAGGGCTGCAAATCCATTAAGAGCTGGTATTAAGTTAGGACCAGAGACCTGTGGTGATGATAGAAAAAGTAATATATCGTCTGCAAATATACATAATTTGTGTGTAATACCTCCTACTTCAATGCCAGTTATAGTTTGGTTTTGTTCTGATGTATTGGGCCATGGGTTCGAGTATAAGGGCAAATAATAAGGGAGATAATGGGCAACCCTGTCGGGTACCTCTTTCGATATTAGAGGCATCAGATTTGTATCCAGCATATTTTATATAGGCTTTGGGTTTATTATATAATGCTTTGATCCATGTTAAAAAGTGGGGTCCAAAACCCAATTTTTGTAATGAATATTGCATATATTGCCAGGATACTGTGTCAAATGCCCTCTTAATATCGAGAGATAGAAAACATAAAGGGATTTTCCGTTTTTTAGCAATATGTGCCAATAACACTGCCCTGCGTATATTATCGCCTGCCTGTCTATTTGGCATGAAGCCTACTTGATCTCTATATATTAATTTTCCTATAATGCTATTGAGGCGTTTTGCTATTATTTTTGCTAATAATTTAATATCGAGGTTTAACAGAGAGATAGGCCGATAATTCACACAGGAAGTATCATCAGAAAGGGGTTTTGGGATCATACAAACAATTGCCATTAGTGTTTCTTGCCGAAAAGAATGTCCATCTAGAAGTTTGTTAAAAGTTTCAGTGAGAATGGGAGAGAGTATTTCTGAGAATGTTTTATAGTATAAAGCCGAGTAGCCATCTGGGCCTGGTCTTTTGTTAAGTTTTAGGTCTTTTATGGCGTTAGCAACTTCATCTATAGTTATAGGCTCATCCAAACTTTTGATTCTGAGATAACTCAGGTAAGGTTATTTTTGAGAAGAAGGATTCAGCCTCTGTAGGATTAAATTCATTGTTTGTCTTGTATAAAGTTGCGAGATGTGAGTGAAATTTATGGACTATTTTAACTGGATTACAAGTGTAAACATTTTTTGATAATTTCAAACGTATTGGTTTGAAAGATTTGTTAGTTGAATTTAATGCCCGAGCCAAATATGTACCTGGTTTGTTTGTATTCATGTAGAAATTGTGTTTGGAGCGTTTGAGGGATTTATCAACTGACTCAGTGAGAAATAGATCGTATTCCAATCTAGATTTTTCCAGATGAGATTTTGTACTCTGAGATGGATTATCTTGAAATGATATGTAGGCTGCATTAAAATTGAGTTCTAGTTTTTTTGCTAGATTTTTGCGTTCCCTTTTAAATAGTGCCATTTGTCTTTGTATTGTACCACGCAAGACAGGCTTATGAGCTTCCCACAGTGTTATTGGGGAGATGTCTGTTGTATTATTAAATGATATGTATTCCTTTAAAGCTTGTTCAATGGCCATCTGATGTAGTGGGTGTTTGAGCATTATGTCCGGTAAGTACCACGTTGGGTCATGCGCTTTTGGTATGGCTGAGGCTATAGTAGTGTATACTGCATTATGGTCAGACCACGGAATCGGAATTATATCTGATGCAATAATTTCTGGTATCATTCCTATTGTTAGAAAAATATGATCTATTCTGGTGAAGGTTTGATGAGGGTGCGAGAAATAAGTGAATTTCTTTTTCATTGGGTTACTTTCTCTCCACGAATCTACCAGATTGTATTTGGAAAGAAGTTGAGAAAAAGGTAATCTAGAGGTTATTTTGGATGGTGTAAAAGGTGATTTATCTAGAAATGGGAGGAGGACCTGCTTCAGATTAGAATAAACAAAAACATAATTCTAGGAACTAGTTAGGTAATAATATATTTGTTTTAAGAAAAGAAAGAAAAAGCTTCCATTACTTCTGGATTATTGAACATATTTGTCCTAAAAAGTAATAAATCTATTGTTATTACCTGATAATATATAACTGAACAAGAATTTCCTTATTTCACTTATATATTCTAAGGCTATATGAATCAGAAGTAATAAGAAATATAACTGGAATTTAACATGATCCCACACAGTGTGTGCAGTTACATTCAGTTATAAATACAGGTTTTTTATAGAGAACCATCTCTTAGTATAATAAATGAAGAGATATCAGGAATTAGGATGTCAGTCCATTGAACCTTCTTGGTCCATGGATGATGTGGCATAACGGCCTCTTTTGTGAGAATGATGATTCCCATTTTGTTCTGAAATTTTCTGAGTGCTGCCTGAAGGTGAAGATGATGCCATTCTTCTGCGTGTGGGAGAGTTGCTGCTTGTGGGTTCTGTCAGATTTAATTTTAAAAGGGTTTGTTGTAGTTCATCTGCTGATCTGCTTCTGTAAATTGTACCTTGGTAGTTAAATCTGACTGAAAAGGGGAAGCCCCATTGATACATAATGTTGTGGCGTTGCAGTTTCATTAGTTGGGGTTTCATGGATCGTCTTTTAGTAATAGTAAGTTGGGATAGATCAGCAAAAATTTGATAATTGTGTCCTTGAAAATTAAGTTCCTTTTTTTCTCTTGCAGCAATTAGTATTTGTTCTTTCGTTCTGTAATAATGAAATTTTGTGATTATATCACGTGGGGGTCCATCTTTCTTTTTGGCTGTGAGGGCTCTGTGTACTCTGTCCAGTTCTAAATGTTCAATAGGGATATCTGGCTTTAGTTCTTGTAATAGAGCAGTAATAGTAGATTGCAGGTCTGTCACAGTTTCAGGTATTCCCCTTAGGCGCAAGTTTGAACGTCTGGCTCTATTTTCATAATCTTCGAGCTAAGTTTGAAGTATTAAATTCTCTTCTTTTAATTGTTCCAATTCTGTTATATTTACTTGGATTGTAATTTCAATTTCATCCATTTTTAATTCTAAGGCTGCGGTGCGGTTTCCCAGCTCTCTTATTTCTTTGGTTAGGCTTTTTGTTATTTGGTCTGAGGTTTGTTTTAAAGCCTTATGAAGCATCTTTTCAAATTGTAATAATATTACTGGGGATGCTGAGGAGGCTTGTGGAGAAGTTTGTGAGAGGATTTGTTCTGTATCTGACTCAAATGGAGAGTCTTGCTGTGACATTTTCTGTCTGTGAGAGCGCCCTGATGCTGTATCTTGTGAGGTGACTGGAGCTGCTTTAGTTGCAGTGAGTGCCTGTGAGCTCTTTGTGAGGTGATTTTTATTTCTGCCACGGTTTCCTCCCAGTACCATATTTCCTGCCCAAACTTTCACAGTTTGTTCCCTGGGGCAAAAAGGTTCAAATGGATACCTTTTGAGCCTGCAGGCTCCGCTTTGTCCTTCTCTTCTCTCCTCAGCGGTGCGGAGCTCTAACAATGCATGTCTGCTCCGCTAGGCTCCGCCCATCTCCCTCCGATGCATGTTTTTTCAACATTTTTTTAATTAGAGAATGACAAATTACATTGTGGGATTTGGCTTGCATTTGGCTCCTGGTTGCAGAATTTCCCTATTGATCTCAAAGGGCAAATTTGACAGGCAGTGCCGCCTTTCAAACTCTGAAGCCCAAGTTAAAATTACTGCCGCCATGAACTAAACCATCACAGCCATTTTTTTTTAAGATATGTTTATTAAGAGTTTTACAAAAACAACAAACAGACAATGTTAGGTTGCAACTGCAACCAGACTGTGCCTCTCAAGTCACATAAGAAATGTACATACAGAAGAGAAAGATACAACTTTAACGTTTAAACCATTCGGTCAGCAGACAAGCGACAGTATATGGGGTTTTTGTTGGACCTCAAAATTAAGATTTTACAGAGGTAAGCTACTATTGATCAATCGAAGCCAAGTGTTTATAGAGGGTCGAGAAGTCCACAGTCCACCAAATATATCCAATAAACCGTTTTTAGATGTTAGGTACACCCAAGACAGTGGATAAAAATGAATAAACTTCTGACCAGAATGAAGAAACAATTGGGCAGGACCAAAAGCAATGTATGAAGTCAGCTGCAATCCTCCAACCTCTAAACCATTCAGGGGGTAGTGCGTAATCCCATCCTACACATTCGAGAAAGGTGACTCTGATGAAATATTTTTATTTGTATAATTCTATCCTTAGAAGCTATAACAGAACTTTTATAAGTATCTGTGAATTCAGTCCAGTCCTCATCAGTGAGCTGAATACTCAACTCAGACCAAAGGGCCTGTGCCGCAACAAATCTTCAATTAGAATAAGCCATCAGGGTACAGTTGTATTCAGAGATTAATTTGGTGGTTTCTGGGTTTCTAAGTAATTTCTCCAATGAGGCCATCCATAACGGGAGTGAGAGTAAGTCAAATTGCACTCAAAGGGCATGCCGAAGTTGATAATAAAAAACAAATAAGAGGGAGGAAGCTTAAAGTCCTGGACACTTAATGCTCTGCTTAGTATATAAATGACAAAGATTTTTTAACGCCTCCTAACAATCCAATATTGTGGATTAGGGATCATGAGGAGTTCATTCAGCATGGGGTTATACATCAAAGTGGATTGTTAGGAGAGGTGGTCCAGGCATCCCTAGATGGGTCACTATGGTGGTAAAGAGAGACAACATAGTGCATAGCATTGCTGCTCCTGGGCAGGTAGGTATCTGTCTCTGGTATATGATATTATGTAAAGTTTCCAAAGAGGAGACTGTAGCAGCTTTAGTAATGGTACAGGCATTATGTGGAGAGGGGTGTAACCAATCATACACCAAAACCAACTGAGAGGCCAAGTAATGTAGACAGAAATTTGGGAAGGCCAGTCCAGACAGGTAAGACGGTAGCTTCAGAATTTCTAGGGCTTTTTTGGGAGCACAGTGATTCCAAAGGAAACCCGTGCATAGGGAGTCAATTTGTTTGAAAAGAGATTTTGGGATTCTGCAAGGAGAATTATCCATTACATATTAAAGTTTTGGAAGGAAAATAGTTTTTAATAGGTTGACTCTGCCTATAAGATCTAATGGAAGATTCCTCCACTGGCCTATGTGGCCTATGCGCTGCTGAAGTTGGGTAATAGTAGGGCACATGTTGTTTGCTATTTAGGATTTCAAAGGCAGCTGTACCACCACTCCCAAATAATGGAAGGAATGAACCACTTGGAGTTGATAACTCGGATGTATCACATGTTCCACCCCTGCATCTAATGAAAAGAGACTGGACTTAGACCAGTTGATCCAGAAGCCTGAGAATCAGCCAAAATCCTCCATCTCTTGCAGCAGGGAACACAGAGATGTAGAAGCATCAGCCAAATATATGAGAGTGTCATTGGTGTATAATGAAATTCGCTCCTCTATAGTACCAATAGTAAGGCCCTGAATGGATGATGAAAAGCGTATGCGGACAGCAAATGGTTCAATGGCCAAGATGGAAAATGTTGGAGAGATAGTATTATTAACTCAAATGAAAAGATATTTATTCCTGCACTACCATATAGGAAAAAGGAAAGCAAGTGGAAAAGCTGCATGCACTGAATCAGGGTCAGCCAAACCCAGCTGGGCAGTAATGTAAAAATGAAGGGAGGTGCTGCGCTAATCCATCACCTGAGACGATAATCAGTATAAATGTAAATATAAATTGGGTTAGAAGCTACTGAGGTAGACAATTAATGCTGTGGCTGAATAAATAAAGTAAAGTAATGTCATCGAGGAAAAATAGAAATTCCTATACAATAAGTAAGGAGAACATTGACCACTGACACAATAAAAAAGTATAATAATCAATGTGACATAATAAATAGAGTGCAGCATGCAAGCATCTAAAAAATTGTCACCAAGACTGTGTGACGTATAAAGCACTCCAATCACTATGTGCTAAATATGTGCAAAACTCTGTAATAAATAAACTGCAAGGTGAAGTGCCAAAAAATAGAATGTGACAATAAATAAATAAATTAATGAATTTGACTTATAAATAAGGATGCAACAAAGTCCATATGTGCAAATAGCAGTGTGCAAGACTCTATTGTAGATAGAGACCAGGTGAAATGAATAAATTAAACTATAAATCAAAAAATGCAAAACAGTTCATATGTGCAAATCGCAAAATAGTGATGAATGTCAGAATGACCGTATTCCTTGTTCGAGTGAATAAAAAAGTTCCACTGTGCAGTGCTTAAATAAAGCAAAGTAGTGACTCCTCTTCGTGTACAAATCACACAATAGTGAGCAGTGGCCTCTTACCTTACGGTAATGAGGTAGTAGCATTTGGTATATGCCAGTAGAGGCTACCTCTCCTTGTAGTCCTGAGCCACGGTGTAATCCCTACAGGGCTTGATCCCTCAGTGGGTGTGGAGGGGGTAAGACAAAAGAGGATACCAAATAGTGTGATATTGCTTAAACACTAATAATCTTTATTCGAAAAAGCAGCATCAGGGTACTCACATAAATGACAAAATAAACGGCATTGAATTCCGACGAGCGGCGAGCTCGTAAGTCCACGTCAGAGCAGAGCACCTATCCCGTCCCTACGCGTGACGTCACCAACACACGTGACTTCATCAGGGAATTATAGTTTCATTTATTCATTTCACCTGGTTTCTATCTACAATAGAGTCTTGCACACTGCTATTTGCACATATGGACTTTGTTGCATCCTCATTTATAAGTCACATTCATTGATTTATTTATTTATTGTCACATTCTATTTTTTGGCACTTCACCTTGCAGTTTATTTATTGCAGAGTTTTGCACATATTTAGCACTCAAACCCTGGCAACTGGATTAGTGTATAGGAGTCTTATCCAGATGATCATCCGAGAGCCAAGTCCATAGAGCTGCAATACTTTGAACAAGTAAGGCCATTTCACACTATCAAATGCCTTACAAGTGTCCAGTGACACAATGACATAGGTAGAGGAGTGGCCATGAGGATATTGCAGATTTTGGAAGAACCTACGTATCTTTATTCTTGTGGAGCAACCTGGGATGAAACCCCCCGGTCATTCTGCACCAAAGAAGGAACTATTTTATTTAGACAATTAGCTATTACCCGCTATTGTATCCACATTAATTGATGGAATAGGTCTGTAAGAGTAACAATCTAGTGGGTCCTTGCATGGCTTACGGATAAGAACAACCAAAGCCTCCCGCATTGAGAGAGGAAGGATGCCCGCCTTCAAGGCCATGTTGAAGGTACACAGAAGATAGAGGCTCAACAGATGTTTGAATTTATTATGCCATTCAGTGGGGTACCCATCAGGTCCCAGAGTCTTATGCGATGGCAACTGGGTATTTGTTCTGAGCACGCCTGTGATGGACATAAAGTACCGTGGAGCGGGGGTTCAAGGCCTCCCACTCAATATCAGGGTTAACACTGTTAAGGTTTAATTACTAAAACTCTTTCATGACCCATGCGTAGGCATTGTAAATTGTTTGATCCTCTAACCAGTGAGAATTTAGACACCACAAAGGAGGACCATGGGAGCGGAGCCTATCAATCTCTAACAAGAGTGGTGCATGGTCAGATATGCCACAAGGCAGTATAGTGGCAGTAGAAATGAGAGGGAGGGTAATAGAAGTGGCAAAAGACAGATCTATATGGGACATTGCACGAAAGGAGTGGCAAGGGAACTGTCTAGCATCTGGATTCTTTGATCTCAATACATCTGTGAGGTCATACACTCGCATCCAATTTTAAAGGGTCTGAAAAGTTTTCCTGTTGCATCAGAAGGGGGGAGGGGTCACCCGTACACGTCACTGGGAAACCCTGGTGTTTCCCCTTGTCAGAGGGGGATGGGTCATGTGATGGGTGGCCCTGCCCTTAGCTACATAAGAGCTGTCAAGCTGGCGCCGCATCATTGGCTGGGTGCCTCCAAGATCCTGTGCGTGTTCCTCGCTGGAGTCGCTGGAGATCATCCATCACTGGAGATTGAGAATTGGATTGCATCGCTGGAGTAGGAGCATGGATTTATTGAATTACATCGCTGGAATCTCTTTTTTATTTTTTATTTTTTTATTTTTAATAAAGGACTTGTCCTAAGCCGTCTCCTGTGGTTTTTTAACATTTTAACACTTTCTTTTTGTGAAATGGTAGGGGTACAATGTACCCCTTACCAATTCACATAGGGGGGCTTCCAGATTCCGATAAGCCCCCCACCCGCAGACCCCCACAACCATCGAGCAAGGGTTGTGGGGATGAGACCCTTGTCCCCATCAACATGGTGACATCCTCCCCATGTTGAGGGCATGTGGCCTGGTATGATTCAGGCGGGGGGGCGCTCTCTCGCCCCTCCTCTTTTCCTGCGGCCTGCCAGGTTGCGTGCTCGGATAAGGGTCTGGTGTGGATTTTTGGGGGAACTCCATGCCATTTTTTTTTTTAGTTTTTTGCGCAGAGTACCCCGTAAAATCCATACCAGACCCTTGTATGGATTTTTGGGGGGAACCCCACCCCATTTTTTTTTAATTTTGGCACGGAGTTCCCCTTAATATCCATGCCAGACCTGAAGGGCCTGGTAATGGAATTTTGGGGTACCCCCATTCATTTTTTTTATTTTTCAATGACTTTCAATTACTTTTATGTGTATTGTCGGGACCAACAATTCATTAATAGCAGGCACTAGCACTTGTACTTTTAAATTACTTTTTTCCTTTAGAAATGTCATTTTGCTCTCGGACTGTTATAAATACAGGAAACATGTGCTACCTTACAGGCATACTATAGACACCCCCCAGGTACGAAATTTAAAGGAATATTTCACTTTTATTGTTTCACTTTAAGCATTATTAAAATCACTGCTCCCGAAAAAAGGGCTGTTAAAACTTTTTTTGCATTGATACATGTCCCCTGGGGCAAGACCCGGGTCCCCAAACACTTTTTATGACAATAACTTGCATATTAACCTTTAAAATTAGCACATTTGATTTTTCATGTTCCTGTCCCATTGACTTTAACGGTGTTCGTCTGTTCGAACAAATTTTCTGCCTGTTCGCATGTTCTGCATGCGAACCGAATGGGGGGTGTTTGGCCCATACCTATTAAGGGCTACTAAATGGGTCTCCTGCAGGCATATGATATGTGGCTTGTATTTTTTAAGAAAGGAAAATATCAGGAACCATTTCCGGGGGCGAGTTCAGACCTCGCACATTCCATAAGAAGATCTTTAAATTACTAGCCATAACAGTAAAGAATAAAATTATCAGCATTTGTAGGATACCATGTAGGGTACCCAGCATTTCTCAGCAAAAGTGTCAAACAGAGCCAGGTAAAAGACATGTAAGAGAGGCACAGACGTTCCAAAACCAATAGTAACACAAAACAAAAAATAAAAAAAACAGAAGCATAGCAATAACCCAACCCACCCACCTTGCTCTTCCATCTTAATTACAGAAAGCCTATGTCCCAAACAAAAAAAGTGAGTCAACAAAACCCGTGATGCTGCCATCAAGTGTAGATTGGGGGCAGTAGTAAGAGTGGGGAGCTGAACATCAGAGTCGATTCTCATTATAAATTGCAAAAGGATGTCATAACGATCCTAAAGAGTTTAAGTGCAGAACAGACATCGTGAGTAACGTCAGGATGAGGAGGGGGTGACAGAATGGCCCGGAAGAACATTATTCCTCATAGCGCTAAGTTGAACAGACAGAATAAACATAAAACCAATGAAGGTCTGTATAATATCTCTGATAAGTGAAGCTGGTGCCAATGTAGATACCACACAGTGCAGGTGTTGATAGTGGCAAGCCAGACTGTAAACATCATTCAGCACCTGCCAGAATGCTGCGTGTAGCCAAAAGTCTCATCTAGTGGTGTTGGTGAGTAGACCTTTAATTTACATATCCTCTAATACAGCCTGCAGCCTTTATGTTGAATATAGGAGGAAATTTTAACCTTCATATTGTCTATACGTATATATTTAAGAGAAGTTTTCACCATTTAAACTTGGTAGATGTTAATGTTACCACATAGAGATAGAAAATAGATTTTTATATATAATGGCATTGACCTTATCCTATAGGTATACCTGTTATGGTCATTTACATACTTTTTATGTTTTACAATTAAGGTTAAGTTTTAGTTAAGTGACCTTTTGTGTGCGTAGGGAAGTGCACTCTCATCTAGTTCTAGTTCAAAGGTCTCATCTATCCATAAGGAGGCTTCTGCAGGTGAGGTGAAAAAATAAGACTTGCCTGCAGAGATGACTTTGAGTTTTGTTGGATACAACATGGAGTATTGGACATCTTGTTCCTGTGGTCTGGCTTTGACAGTAGTGAAGGAAGCTCACTGACGTTGGACTTTGGCTGAGAAGTCTGGAAAGATATGAATCACTTGACTATTAAAGTGAAGCTCACCCCGTAGTCTCGCAGCCCACAATATAGCCAGCTTGTCCTGAAAGTTGGGGATACAGGTAATAATAGGTCGTGGTGAGGCACTCGCCAGAGGAGGTCGAGGAGGGGTGTGGTGCGCACGTTCAATGGCAAAGGAAACAGGGATGACATCCTGGCTCAAGGTCCCTCTCAGTCAGGTGAGTAAGAATTGCTCTGGGTTGCCCTGCTCTGATTTCTCAGGAATTCCCACAAAATGTAAATTGTTGCAACAGGACCTGTTTTTGAGTTCATCCACTTTGGCCCAGTGTGCCTGCAGTTCCCTGGATACCTCACGCATAGGGATGAGCTTCGAGTTCGAGTCGAACTCATGTTCGACTCGAACATTGGCTGTTCGCAAGTTCACCGAACAGCGAACAATTTGGGGTGTTCGCGGCAAATTCGAATGCCGCGGAACACCCTTTAAAAGTCTATGGGAGAAATCAAAAGTGCTAATTTTAAAGGCTAATATGCAAGTTATTGTCATAAAAAGTGTTTGGGGACCTGGGTCCTGCCCCAGGGGACATGGATCAATGCAAAAAAAAGTTTTAAAAACGGCCGTTTTTTCAGGAGCAGTGATTTTAATAATGCTTAAAGTCAATCAATAAAAGTGTAATATCCCTTTAAATTTCGTACCTGGGGGGTGTCTATAGTGTGTCTGTAAAGGGGCGCATGTTTCCTGTGTTTAGAACAGTCTGACAGCAAAATGACATTTTGAAGGAAAAAACTCATTTAAAACTACCCGCGGCTATTGCATTGCCGACAATACACATAGAAGTTCATTGATAAAAACGGCATGGGAATTCCCCAAAGGGGAACCCCGAACCAAAATTAAAAAAAAAAAATGACGTGGGAGTCCCCCTAAATTCCATACCAGGCCCTTCAGGTCTGGTATGGATATTAAGGGGAACCCTGGCCAAAATTAAAAAAAAATAATGACGTGGGGTTCCCCCTAAATTCCATACCAGACCCTTCAGGTCTGGTATGGATTTTAAGGGGAACCCCGCGCCAAAAAAAAAAAAAAAACGGCGTGGGGTCCCCCCAAAAATCCATACCAGACCCTTATCCGAGCACGCAACCTGGCAGGCCGCAGGAAAAGAGGGGGGGACGAGAGTGCGGCCCCCCCTCCCTCCTGAACCGTACCAGGCAACATGCCCTCAACATTGGGAGGGTGCTTTGGGGTAGCCCCCCAAAACACCTTGTCCCCATGTTGATGAGGACAAGGGCCTCATCCCCACAACCCTGGCCGGTGGTTGTGGGGGTCTGCGGGCGGGGGGCTTATCGGAATCTGGAAGCCCCCTTTAACAAGGTGACCCCCAGATCCCGGCCCCCCCCCTGTGTGAAATGGTAAGGGGGTACATAAGTACCCCTACCATTTCACGAAAAAAGTGTCAAAAATGTTAAAAATGACAAGAGACAGTTTTTGACAATTCCTTTATTTAAATGCTTCTTCTTACTTCTATCTTCCTTCATCTTCTGGTTCTTCTGGTTCTTCTGGCTCTTCTGGTTCTTCCTCCGGCGTTCTCGTCCAGCATCTCCTCCGCGGCGTCTTCTATCTTCTTCTCCTCGGGCCGCTCCGCACCCATGGCATAGGGGGGAGGCTCCCGCTCTTCTCTTCTTCTTTTCTTCTCTTCTGTTCTTCTTCATTTTCTTCTCCGGGCCGCTCCGCAATCCATGCTGGCATGGAGGGAGGCTCCCGCTGTGTGACGGCGCTCCTCGTCTGACAGTTCTTAAATAACGGGGGGCGGGGCCACCTGGTGACCCCGCCCCCCACTGATGCACGGTGACTTGACGGGACTTCCCTGTGGCATTCCCCGTGACGTCACAGGGAAGTCCCGTCAAGTCACCGTGCGTCAGAGGGGGGCGGGGTTCACCGGGTGGCCCCGCCCACCCGGTTATTTAAGAACTGTCAGACGAGGAGCGCCGTCACACAGCGGGAGCCTCCCTCCATGCCAGCATGGATTGCGGAGCGGCCCGGAGAAGAAAATGAAGAAGAACAGAAGAGAAGAAAAGAAGAAGAGAAGAGCGGGAGCCTCCCCCCTATGCCATGGGTGCGGAGCGGCCCGAGGAGAAGAAGATAGAAGACGCCGCGGAGGAGATGCTGGATGAGAACGCCGGAGGAAGAACCAGAAGAGCCAGAAGAACCAGAAGATGAAGGAAGATAGAAGAAAGAAGAAGCATTTAAATAAAGGAATTGTCAAAAACTGTCTCTTGTCATTTTTAACATTTTTGACACTTTTTTCGTGAAATGGTAGGGGTACTTATGTACCCCCTTACCATTTCACACAGGGGGGGGGCCGGGATCTGGGGGTCACCTTGTTAAAGGGGGCTTCCAGATTCCGATAAGCCCCCCGCCCGCAGACCCCCACAACCACCGGCCAGGGTTGTGGGGATGAGGCCCTTGTCCTCATCAACATGGGGACAAGGTGTTTTGGGGGGCTACCCCAAAGCACCCTCCCAATGTTGAGGGCATGTTGCCTGGTACGGTTCAGGAGGGAGGGGGGGCCGCACTCTCGTCCCCCCCTCTTTTCCTGCGGCCTGCCAGGTTGCGTGCTCGGATAAGGGTCTGGTATGGATTTTTGGGGGGACCCCACGCCGTTTTTTTTTTTTTTTTTTGGCGCGGGGTTCCCCTTAAAATCCATACCAGACCTGAAGGGTCTGGTATGGAATTTAGGGGGAACCCCACGTCATTTTTTTTTTTTAATTTTGGCCGGGGTTCCCCTTAATATCCATACCAGACCTGAAGGGCCTGGTATGGAATTTAGGAGGACTCCCACGTCATATTTTTTTTTTAATTTTGGTTCGGGGTTCCCCTTTGGGGAATTCCCATGCCGTTTTTATCAATGAACTTCTATGTGTATTGTCGGCAATGCAATAGCCGCGGGTAGTTTTAAATGAGTTTTTTCCTTCAAAATGTCATTTTGCTGTCAGACTGTTCTAAACACAGGAAACATGCGCCCCTTTACAGGCATACTATAGACACCCCCCAGGTACGAAATTTAAAGGGATATTACACTTTTATTGTTTGACTTTAAGCATTATTAAAATCACTGCTCCTGAAAAAACGGCCGTTTTTAAAACTTTTTTTTGCATTGATCCATGTCCCCTGGGGCAGGACCCAGGTCCCCAAACACTTTTTATGACAATAACTTGCATATAAGCCTTTAAAATTAGCACTTTTGATTATTCATGTTCGTGTCCCATAGACTTTAACGGTGTTCGCATGTTCGAACGAACTTTTTTCCTGTTCGCATGTTCTGGTGCGAACCGAACAGGGGGGTGTTCGGCTCATCCCTACTCACGCACAGTGGTAGCAAGGGGAGCCAGGGTGTCTTCCACATTACTGATGCATTCCTCTGTGGCCCCAGTGCAGTCCTGCAAGTTTTGAACATCCTGTTTTAGTAGGGAAAAGTCAATGTGAATGGTCTCCATCTGTGCAGTCAATGTTGCCTTGCAGTCCTGAATGATTGATTATTTGAGCTAAAGTGGGTTCAGCAGGAGGAGGGTCAGGCTCACCTGAGTCTATAGCATGTACAGCAGGATCCACATGCAGCTCAGCATTGCAGGGAAAGCCAGGAGGATCAGGAACAAAGGAATGAAATCTTCCCGTGTGTCCACTGGAGGGAGTGAGGTGACTGCAGCTGCCGAGGGAGGGAGGTTGCCAGCGCGATCTTGCCTGGAGTATTTATCCAGCATACCGGCCACTGTGGGTACTTTATTCTGACCTATTTTTACTATGCTGCCGGTTCAGGAGGAGCACAGAGTCCCAAGGAGGCTGGTGGTATCACCCAATGGTGGATCGGTGCAGGATAGATGGCAGAATGGGAGAGGATTAACGGAGCTCTGGGACTAGTGACCCACTCGGTCTGCCTTCAAGCCATGCCCCCCATTACAGCCATATTTTGTGTAAATTTTTGTTCATTAAAAATTCTTACAAACATACAACATAATAAAAACATATTTACATATATACAAAATAAATAAAAAAATATATAAATCCACAAAAATAACTTACATCAGCATGGAAACAGAAAATGGCTTGTTTGCCAGAAAAAAAAAACATAAAGAAAACTAAATATCCAAGAAAAATTTTAGGATTACTATTATCATGATGCTCTTCAACAAAACCCTAGCCTCCACATAAACACACCTTCAGGCTAATAAATAATTAAACATTGATCACATGCATGTAACCTTTTTCCAAAAATCTGATCATAATAAAATCTAGGGGATGTGAAAGGACAGAAAGAAAGCCACACACCCAGAGACTGACAGACAGATAGATATAGATAGATGTGCAATTTCCAGGGGTCCCCCCTCTTTCCAAAGAAAAGGAATACAAGAGCCCCACCCACCAGCTTATAGACTTCTATATTGTAGGGGCACTGAAGCAAGAAATGGTCCATTGTCTCATCCACACCGCCACACTCCACTCTTGGACAATCATGGTTCTCCATAGAGCAATGCTTCAGGTTGTCCTTCATATAGAGTCTGCCATGGAACAGGTGCCAGGCCAAATACCCAAACTTTTAAGGGATTCTCTCTAGATTCAGCAAATGCAGACCCTCCCTCATAACAGGGCCTGGACAATTCCTCAAGGCCAGTGGCTTGCTAAAGTCAGATTCAACAACCCTCCTCTCCAGGACCTTCCTAGGAAGAGACTTTCTCCACCGTCACTCGCCACTGCTGAAGCATTTTCAGGCATGGGACAACATAAGCCGGGAGCTTACATGTGGGACCCTCAGGCTTTTCACTGGCCCACCATTCTCCCAGCTCTGCAGAAAAGGCCTAAACCAGGACTGAAACGTACCATCCCACCCAGGCAGTTCCTCTGCCAGTATATTACCAAAATTATGTTTCAAAAACTTCAGAAAAAAGAATACCACATATTATGTGTAAAGCCCTGTTGTGCTGTAATGTTAGAATTCTCATGGGAGGGAAGGGAAAAGTGGTTAAACCACTACTCAGCCACCTCTTTTTACTGCCCCCTGAATACCCATTTGAAAGAGTCTTAAGACAGACTTTAGACAGAGTAAATGTTAATAACAATGTTTAATGGTTTGGCTCAACCATTCAACTGCCACTTTTGTTGGACACCTTGTTAAAAGAAATTAAAAAATTAAAGACTTAAGCAGGCAATATATGATGCAAATTTCTGTCCTGCAACCACGGGTTGCAGGACAGAAATTTGCTGGATTTCCATACCAGCCTCTAGCGATAATTGCATGTAAGATTTGACAGGTTGGTTGTACCCAAGTTGATAGATCAATCAACTTGCTACATTCAACCTGCCTATGGTTAGAATCATGGCCGGTTCCTACTGAACAGGCCAAGATTCCAACCGCCTATGACCAGCCTTAGTGGCAGGATGAACAGGTAAAAAAATTATGTTGCAAGCTATCTGTCTTTCTATCTATCTATCTTTATTTTTATTTTATTATAATTCTGGTCAGATGAGGAGCATTGCCATAAGTGATGCATACAAAATAACAATAGATATATTAGAATGCAATGAAAAATAAAAAATGCAAAATACATTATATTATTACAAATGGAAAATGTATACAGATGTAAACATACAGTAATGCTAAAACATAAAATTTTTGGTTTCTTAGGAATCACAGTGATATAATTGCATGCCACATTAAATCAAAGCATTATTAGTGTCAATTGGAGATTCTGTATTCATTGCACAGTTGTTAATTTCTGTTTGTTCCATTTATCTTTTAATGTAAATGATATCCCCTAGTGAAGCACTTATATTATTAAATTGTGATCATGTTGTGTTTTCATTATGATGCTGATCTCATGTATTGTTTTAGTTCACAGGAGATGTTAAATCTAACCATTATATATAATTTAATACTGACTAATGTTCTTTACAAAAAATACCTTCAACTTCTGCCCCCCCTCCTTCATAAAAAAATAAAATAAAGAAAAAACAAAACTGTTGATAAATTTAAACCAAATAGGTTTAACTGGTAAATGTATGTATTCGTTACCTGCACTATATCAGATGTAATTTTGTCCATGGCTTACTCATTTCATGTCTCATTTATGTTGGCGTTTTGAAATAGTGCAATCAGTCTAGTATATTCTGATGTCTGAAATACTCAGTCAGACTCCAAATAGCTAAAGACTTTGGGGGGGGGGTCAGTACAAGATGCCAATCAGCTGAGCTGCAGTTCAAGGAGCATGATGATAGCAGGAGAGTAGAGAGGTGAGCTCACCAGCATTTTGCTTCTCGTTTCACTACCACTTCAAATATAGTAAGGTCTGTTGAAAGACTGATACAAAAGGTACAGACTATATGATATTGGCTATCATATTTTACATTGCTTAAATACTGCATGCCTGGACAACTTCTTACTGTAGTTAACTCATGTATTTATTTATTTCCTTTAGTGAATTGACTTTAACACCATCCTATGAGGTATTTATTGAGCGTTTTTGCTTTTTGAGGTAAAAACCGCATAAAGTGATAGTGAATTGACATTTTCAGCATCCCATGCCACATTTGGGAAAAATGTATCAGATCACCTAAATATTTGCTGTGATCTGCTTTAGTGAGTTGAGCTCATTATACCTTATGGTTGGTAATCAGGATCATTTGACTATAGAACAGGATTCTAGGCAAGATGGTAATTTTAATGCCGCGTACACACGGTCGGACTTTTCGTCTACAAAAGTCCAACGGACGCTGACGGACTAAAGCTGGCTGGTAATCCGATCGTGTGTGGGCTTCTCCGGACTTTCAACGGACTTTTTTAGCCTCAAATCCGACGGACTTTAGATTTGAAACATGCTTCAAATCTTTACGTCGTAACTACGACGGACCCCGAAGTCCGCTCGTCTGTATGCTAGTCCGACGGACAAAAAAACGACGCATGCTCATAAGCAAAAACTAAACGGAAGCACTCGGTCTAGTAAAACTAGTGTTCGTATTGTAGGTAGCACATTCCTCACGCTGCAAAATCTGTGATCGTTGAATGCAGCGCATTTAATGTCTTCTTTACGAATGCTATAAAGAACGAAGATGTTTTGCTGTTCATATTCAAACAGAGTTCTCCCAAACAGATTTCTGGATTCTTTTTCTCTTTGATCTCATGAATGACATGGTATGCTTTTTCAAAACAATGTTTCCATACTAATAATTCTTTTTAAACTTTTTTTTTTTTTGGTGGAGTCATCTTTTCTTGTAATTTTTATCCAGATATTTATTTTATGATTGTTGTGGAACTTTTTTTCTGTTTATCTCTAAATTTTTTTGTAAAGTTACCACAGGGAACCCATTTTTATATATATTTTTTAATTTTTTTTTAATGTTTGTAAAGTTACCACAAAGAACCCTTTATAATTTTTGTTTTTATAGTGATTTGTTATTTTTTTTATATAAAGTTAACCCAAAGAACCGTTTTTGGTTATGTATCTTTTTTTTTTTAAATACTTACCACTCGAACATTATTAACATTATTTTAATCTATTTTTGTTGTGTTTTTGCAAAATCAATGAGATTGTTGTCCCTTGTTAATTTAAAACATTGTGTCTAAAATCTATGATTTAAAATAAAAAACCTAAACTCAAAAAATATCCATTTATTTATGGTCTAAATAAAATAAAGAGGAAGTCAACGCTGGAAAAAGTATGTGTACAAGAAAATGGGGATCTTGAGGAGTCCATATAAGAGGGAGCACAATCTGGTCCAAGAATCCCAGAAATCAACAGCACCAGCAGATGATATAGATGTCCCCAGACTGTGGTACTACAACAGCCTGCGTCTTCTGTCAGACCAGACTGAACCCAAGTCATCACTTTCTTCTCTTCCCTGCAGCCTTTCCTCCACGCTGCCCTGCAGCCTTCCCTGCAGCCTTCCCTGTAGCCTTCTTTGGAGGCTGTGGCTCTGGTGTTTCAGTTGTGGCAGGAGGAGGAGGAGGAGGAGGAGGAGGAGGAGGGGGGGCTGCCTCATGTAGTTGGGTGTTTCGTGTTAGCGTGCCCTGCAGCCCCTTCTGGATTGTTTCCCCAAATAGTCGCTCACAAATGAGGCGCTGCTCCCAATCCATTTGAAGAAGCCTGCTGGCTAAGTAGCAGCCATAGGACTCTTCCGCTTCGGGGGGGCTCTTCAAAAAACGGGTGGCCTCTTGCATGAGGCGCAGGGATGCCTCCTGTGTGACCGTCCCCTTCCTGGCCCTTTTTTTGGGAAGGTGGAGGGGAAGCACTTGTGATTGGGTCATGCTCCTACTGGGCCCAGCCACCTCACTTGGCCCAGCCACCTCACTTGGCCCAGCCACCTCACTGGGACCAGCCACCTCACTGGGACCAGCCACCTCCTGCCTGACACTGGGCCCAGCCTCCTCCAGGATGATGGAGAATCCGCCCTCCTCCAGGCTGTCCATGGGCCCGGTCTCCTCCTGCCTGCCACTTTCCACACATTCCTCCTGGATGGACTCATCCTGTGTATAAAAAAAGGACATAGTTTTATTTATTTATTTGGGGTTCATCAATGACACACAATTTGCTTCTCATGACTAGCAAATTCAATGTGAATACATCTCTTTAATAAAAGAGTCTAATCAGACACCCTAATTTTTTATAGCAGGTGCCAAACATATTTAGCCACTCCTGTCAATTGATATGTATACACAATTTTGAGGCCAAAATTATTTTAGACAATTATAACATCCAGTTAACATCATTAATATTAGTACAGTAAATATTTGTTAATATAATTTACCTGACTCCAGATGGTCATATCCGGTTCATCCAGGATGGAAGACCCAGCTTGCTCCTCATCAGCCTCTGCTGGGGTGGAGGGAAGGGTGGAGGGAAGGGTGGAGGGAAGGGTTGAAAGTGATGCCCTAGCTTCATTCTGGTCATCAAGAAAACGGAGTTGATTGTAGTACCACAGCCTGGGTACATAAACATCATCTGCTGATGCTCCTGATCTCATTGATTCCTGGATCTTCTTATGCTCCCTCTTATACATATTCCTCAAGACCCCAATTTTCTTGAGCAATGTCTCCATTGTTGCTTCCGGGATGGTCGCCTGGACAAAGGACAGAAGTCTCTCCAGCGTTGACTTCCTCACATGCTTTGCATAATACTGAGGGTGTTTCACCTCCCACAAATTCCTCATCTCTCGATATTTAGCTATGAAAGCTGTAAGGAACTCTGGATCCTTAAATAGGGGATTCATTATATCTGGAAAAGATAAAGTCACAAGACAAAAAACACTTATTATTAGGTTTCTGCTAACCCCTCATCATCTTCTCCCTATGTAGGCCTCATCAATCTATCAAGCCATATAGGCCGCTTGCTACAAAGTCATGACCTAAAACCAAAAAAAATTATTTAAAATTACCTTCGTTTTGTAACGTCCTGGTCCACTATCACCTACGCACAGAACGTACGTACGACACGTGCGCAAGGGCCCTCTTTATACACTACGCATGTGTGAAACTCCGCCTGCGTCGCCCGCCCCTGACGTTCAAAATTAACTCATGTTCTCCTCCCCCTAATTCAAAGCACAGAACGTACGTACGACACGTGCGCAAGGGCCCTCTTTATACACTACGCATGTGTGAAACTCCGCCTGCGTCGCCCGCCCCTGACGTTCGATTTTAACTCATGTTCTCCGCCCATTTTTAGTTACGGCGCGTAGTGGGGTAAATAATGACGGAGACACCTGACATGTTATCTACCTCAGGTAGCGAAAAAAGCCCGGAGGCTGGAACGTCAACCAGATCTGTGCGGCCTAGATTTAAGGCCTCTAATATGAGTTTTGAAGAGATGGTGGAGATGGTGGCCATTCTTCAAAAAAAGGACTATGATGGGAAGTATGGGCCGTACGCACGGCCAAATTTGCGCAAGGCCAAAATAATGGCGAAGATGGTGGACACTTTGCAGGCTTCTTTTGGGGTCCAGCGCTCCAAGGATCAACTTCGCAAAAGATGGTCTGACCTCAAGCTCAGGGAGCCAGATCAATACAGACGGATCCTTAAAGTGCTGAAAAAAAGTAAGTACTTGTCGTGTTTTTCTCTTGTGTTTATTACCTTGTATACTGCTCCATGTGCTTTTCCTTCCTATACGATTTTTTTGCTCATCGTTTCAAACGATCTTTTAATAAACCTCGTTACATATCTATAGATATATCTATCTATATATATGTGTGTATATATAGATAGATAGATAGATAGATAGATAGATAGATAGATAGATAGATAGATAGATAGATAGATAGATAGATAGATAGATAGATAGATAGATATAGATATATCTATCTATATATATCTATATAGATAGATATATCTATATATAGATATATCTATATATAGATATATATAGATATATAGAGAGAGAGAGAGAGAGAGAGAGAGAGAGATAGAGATAGGTAGATAGATAGATAGATAGATAGATAGATAGATAGATATAGAAATGTAAAACATTCTTTTGTAATATTTTAAGTTATCTTTTTTTTTTTTTACATTTAGTTATATATTTAGATTTTGTTCCAGATATAGAGAGAGAGAGAGAGATCAAAAGATTATTAACTATATTTCGAGATATTGATATCTAGATATCTATCTATCCGATATGTCTTTATAATTTTTAATATTGAGGTAAAATAGGAACTCTACACAAACCACTTCACTCCAAATGTTTGAAAATTACTATGTACTAAAATATCTGTGTGCTAAGTAGATTACTAATTTTTTGTTTCACACCCACCAGGTGAGTGTCTGACACACCAGCTTACGGTAATCTATGCATGGCTGTCTTTTCTTTAATGTAATTTTTCTACTCTATTTTAGGGGATCTGGTTGTGCTTGATTCAAGCAACAGTGCCACCCCCGAGGATGTGGAGGAATTATGCTACATGGGCACCCCACCAGGTCAGTGTCTGAGACAACAGCTTTATTATGGTAAGGTAAACTATGTATGTGTGCATATTTCTAAACACATTTTTTGGTTTCATTCCACTTTAGGTACAAGAAGTGACTATTTCACCTCAGACAGTGCCCAACGGCTAATTGGTCAAATAATGGCCTGGAACAGGGAGATCGATGAAATGCGTAATCGGCTGGATCGTATGCAGCAGGAAATGAAGGACATGATTGATGTTTTGGGTAGAATCTAAATGCCCTTTTTGAAAGCCCAAAACATCGATCATGTCCTTCATTTCCTGTTTTGCTGACCCCATTCTGGGCCTTCTCTTTTTTTTTTTGGCTGAACATATATGGCTGTTTAACATAATTTAAAAAAGGAGGGCTGTTTCTAGAAAATACATACAAAATCCACAAAAAAATAAAACTTGATTTTAAAAAAAACAAAAAAAAAATAAAACTTGATTTAAAAAAAAAACAAAAAAAAAATAAAACTTGATTTTAAAAAAACCAAAAAAAAAATAAAACTTGATTTTAAAAAAAACAAAAAAAAGATAAAACTTGATTTAAAAAAAAACAAAAAAAAAAAAAAACTTGATTTAAAAAAAAACAAAAAAAAGATAAAACTTGATTTTAAAAAAACCAAAAAAAAAATAAAACTTGATTTAAAAAAAAACAAAAAAAAGATAAAACTTGATTTAAAAAAAAAACAAAAAAAAAAAAATATTGATTTTCAAAAAAAAAATAAAAAAATTAAAAAACTTGATTTTCCAAAAAACCAAAAAAAAAATAAAATAAAAAAAAGCCTGTTTGCGAAAATCAAAAAGGCAAAAAAATTTTTTTGTGGATTATGTAGAAATATTTAAATATAATAATATTTTTGCTAATTATTAAGATATCATTATATTTTTGTCTATGAACATTTTCTACTAAATGCATAACTGAATGCATAACAACGATTAATAAAAACATCTCCTTATAGGAATTAAATAAATGTGTGGTTTGTTATTTCAATGCTCAGTATCAGTTTGGTTATAATTGTAAAAAAGTTGTTTACAGTGGCAATGGAGCTTATTTAGACATTTAAAAGGAAAATACAGTTGGCACTACAACTGCTCGACCATAACCTAGGAGAAAGCCCAAAAGAAAGGCAAGCAATAAATATAATTCCAGATTTCATCAATATTTTTTTTATTTTAAAAAATTAAATATCCTGGCCCATTGCAATGGCCCCCCTACCCATAAAATAATTAACATATTGCTGTCTAACTTGACGGGCACTTTGGGGGGCCAAGCCAGTACGGACAGTATCCAGGCCCGTAAGGTTGTCATCTATAAGTCCGGCCTCAGGCCCAACTGTTCCTATATAATTTACAGAATGTTTGTGTAAAAAGTTGTGCAGAATGCAGCACGATAAAATGATAAAATTAAGTTTGTATTCCGCCAAATTAATGGATGTTTGAAACAGGCGGAACCGGCTGGCCAGAATTCCAAACACATTCTCAACCACTCTTCTAGCTCTGGCCAGCCGGAAATTAAAAACCCTCCTCTCCGGGGTGAGGGTTCTTTGGGGGAATGGCCTCATGAGGTGCTTGCTGAGAGCGAAGGCTTCATCGGCAATGAAGACAAAGGGGAGTCCTTCCACGTTATCCGCATCAGGTGGCAATCCCAGGCCACCACTCTGGAGACGCTGGCAGAACTCCGTCTGGGCAAATACTCCTCCATCCGACATCCGGCCATTCTTCCCCACGTCCACATATAAAAATTCATAGTGTGCCGACACCACCGCCATTAAAACAATACTGTGGAACCCCTTATAATTAAAATAGTATGACCCCGAATGGGGTGGTGGCACGATGTGGACATGTTTCCCATCTATAGCCCCTCCACAATTGGGAAAGTCCCAACGGCTGGCAAAATGGGATGCCACAGTCTGCCATTCCTGTGGCGTTGAAGGAAACTGGGGAATCAAACAAGAAAACCAAAATCATTAATTTTGAAGCTAACATTGCAAGAAAATTATACAATTAAAAACATTATTCCCCAGCATCAGTATAACATTAAATAATTTAATTCTTCTGGAATAACTAATATGGAAAGGCACACTTATCAGATTGCTCACCCCCTCTGATGGAACATTGATTACATTTTAGGGGGTTGTGAAATCCCTAAAAAAGATTACTTTTAGGACACGCAGGAATTTAGGGACTAAAAAGGCTACAAGACTGCAGTTGTCGCACTCTGCAGGTGCAGTTGCTAACCAGCTTACATTAAATGAGGTAAGGTAAAAAGGCATTCATGTTGCAAGGAGTACACAATCACATGCAAGGGCAATTAATGAAAACACTTTGTGGCTTGCATATGATTTGATGATGGAAATCAGCAGAGCTTCTGCTCATTTACTAAAGCACTGGAACAAATGCACTTGTAGAGTGCACATGCATTTTGCAAAGTGCAACATATATTTGCTTTAGACAAATCAACACCACAGAACATTCAAGCAAATTTTTACGAGGGTGGGGGGGGGGTTTGGGAAATCAAGCTAATTGCTAATTATCAGCACACTATTTGGAGTGAGTTTAGGGGGGGGGGTTGGTAAATCTAGCTAATTGCTAATTATAAGCACACTAAATACACTCAAACAAAATACATTCAAAATGAGTAGACTAGGTGGATATGTTCCCATCATTGCATGCTGGGGAGGTTATTGAAGGAAAATATACATGCATGACAAAAAATAACAGGAAAAAAATCCAGCATGTGTGAGGATAAAAAGGGGACATTCACACTATATTGCAATGATGGTAAGTAGTGTTTGAAGCAAGAAATACATTACATTATCAAAGATTACATAAAAGAACATGTGATGCTAATAAAAGAAAAATATCTTACCTTAATATAGTCCTTCTGCAGGACCTGGATGATGGCAGAACAGGTCTCTGGGATAATGATCCCCAGAGCCTGGGGGGAGATGCCTGTCGAGAACTTGAGGTCCTGCAGGCTTCTCCCTGTCGCCAAGTACCGCAACGTGGCAACTAGCCTCTGCTCCGGAGTGATGGCTTGCCTCATGCAGGTATCCTGCCTGCTGATATAGGGGGTCAGCAAAGCCAACAAACGGTCAAAAACGGGGTCCGTCATCCGGAGAAAGTTCCTGAAATCCTCAGGATTATTCTCACGGATCTCACGGAGCAATGGCATGTGACAGAACTGGTCACGCTGGAGCAACCAATTCTTGGTCCATGAACTCCTCCTCGCCCTGTTCATGGACTGGTCTTGGTCTGAAGAATAAACTACAGCACCAAGCACATACAATGCACGAGCTCGACGACGAGTACGTACAGGTAACATGGCTTCAAAACGGTCGGCTGGTCAGAACGCACTTAACAGAACGCACTGAAGAACAGCAAGGCCTGTGAAGAACGACCTGAAAATCAGGAACGAGCGGACAATAAAACAAAGATTTCTCAATGCCAACTGACCAAACGCACTGAAAAGCAGATACAAACCTCACAAGCACAGACTGAACAACAGTTAAAACGAACTGAAAAATACGAGTCTCACAAGCGCGAATCGTCTCTCACCAAACTTCTACTAACACGAGATAAACACGAGATTAGCAGAAGGAGCCCAAAGGGTGTCGTACGGGCTATTGAACTTCCGTTTTATAGTCTCGTTGGACTTGGTGTACGTCACCGCGTACTAGGCTGTCGTACTTTTGTGTGGTCATGTGTAGGCAAGTCCGTTCGTTAGAAAGTCTGCCGCAAGTCCGCCGAAGGTACGCCGGAAGTATGTCGGACAGGCTGTCGGACTTTTGTAGCTGAAAAGTCCGACCGTGTGTACGCGGCATAAGAATTGTAATTCTCCTCACCCAGAAAAAGTCTTCTGTTCCAGTCCTCAATATCTCTCTTAACATTTTGAAGAAGGGCAAAGAGGTTTGTTGAAAAATAGTCTTCCACCTTACCAGTTAGTTTAATGTCTAAATAGATAATAGATTGTATCTGTGATTTAAAGGAGAAGGAGGTATTTAGACTTCACTTGTTGGATGGCTTTTTGATATACCTAAAATTATTTTAAAATTAGAAAGTTAATTAAACCTATGAAGTACTGCTATTATGGTAGGTACGTAAGTGTGACAGACTCACCCGGGACAGAGGCTATTGGAGGAGACTGAACGCAAGCCTCTTGCCAACAGATTATGGGCCCTGGATTTTAAGGGAACAATACTCTGCAAGGTGAATTAGAAATCCAGTCTGATCTGTACTAATCAGACTCAATCGTGTGTATATGTATATATTGTATGTTGTCTCATTCTGTTGTGGACTCTTTGCTGTGGTCATTTGGGATGTGTGTCCCTGTATAGGAAGGGGGGATTCCTCCAGTAACCCCCCTGATAAGACTGATTCATACTGTTGGGACACATACTGTGAGGAGACGCTGGTGTCATCAACTCCAGCTACCTGACTGATGTCTGCTATAATGTGTTTAATGTAAATGAGTCTAGTCTGGCTTACCACAGGTTCTAAGAGTATTCCACACATTGTTGTTTGTTCTAATTAACCCTGTGTTGATGTTTATGGTAATGTGTATTGAATAGTCACCTAGTTTGGGTAAATGATTTAGTAAACTAGCTCATGTTAATTAGGTTACAGTTGTATTGTTAGAGGAGGTTCCAATGGCATATAAAGTCTTGTAATTTTGATTCTAAATAAAAATTGTCCATGTTAGCAGTGAAACAAGTGTCGCCTTGTTTTGTGCTTATGAGCGGTTGGAATATCGGATATCTGAGTCCAGACTGGGAGGAAGTGGTATACTGACGGAAGCACTCAAGCGGAGTGTGGGACGTTCCGTGACATTGGTGCCAAGCAGCGGGGAGCTTCCTGCAGTCTGGGAAATCTAAACCTCCACCTGGATCCAAGATCAGGATAGCAGACTTCAGTGACCCAAGTGGAGATATGGACCTGGCATCAGAGTTCCCAGAGCTGCTGCGGATCATCCTTTCAACATACACCAGGACTGTGTCTGAGGATGAATATCTGGAGCTTAGGCAGCAAATTCAGGTGGAGCTCTGGATTGGAACCCTCCAGCTCGCTGGTATAAAACAGGGCAAGTGCTTTCCAACCCAAGAGCAATGGGCCAGTGACCAACGGGCATTGTGGATGGCATTCCTGGGAGAGCGGCCCCGGGAGCAATGGGTGACTGAGTTGGACAGACTGGTCCAGCAGGAGATAGAGCTGGACAATCATTATCAGGCTCTGCAATGGCACGCAGAGCAGGGATATTTAAGGGAGACAACAGAATGCTCTCCGAAGGGATATGACTTTGGAGGCCCTGGATTGCTGTGGGAGAGCCTTACAGATCATTTTGTGTTTGGCGATGAAGGGGAACCTGACCTTCAGGACCTGCGAGAATATAGAGAGGCTATGCCCGGTCTTGCAGGGGTCTCAGAGCTCAAACCTGATCTGGACCATTTGCTAAGGAAGGAACAGTGTGACAGACCTAGCCGGGAGAGAGACTTTTGGAGGGGACTGTATGCTAGCCTCTTGCCGATCGATCATGGGCCCTGGCATTTGGGGGAACGGTGCTCTTTGTGAGCTGTATGCCTGGGGACCCTTGAGGTGGTATTACTGTGGATTCAGGTCCTTGTCCCCCAGGACACACAGACTCTGGGGACCCTGGATTTGCCATATTAGAAATAGTGGCTGATTCATAATACTGGGACAGATACTGTTAGGAGATGCTGATGTAAATTCCAACACCTGTCTGTCTGTTGTCTGCTAAAATGTGTATTGTAAATAAGTCTCTAGTATGGGATCTAAGAGTCATTAGATCCCCATTGTCGTTTGTGTTTAATTAACTCTGCTATTGTAATAATGTTGATTGGATTTTCTGAACTACAAGATGGCCAGTCTGGCCTAAAGGTCATGTCTGAGTCACCAGGCTGTCTAAAGGGATTAGTTAATTAGCTCATGTTAATTAGGTTAACTAGGTTACAGGTGTATAGTTAGAGTAATATGAGTCGGAGGTATGCACCTCCACTTTTAGTGTATAAAAGAGCCTGTATATTGCAATAAAAGAGATTCCTGGTTGAACTTACATACAGCCTGCCTGGTGTTTGTTCTGAGCTATCACAACTGGACTAGAACGGCACAGAGCTGTAGTTCTAATGAGTCTAGTCTGGCTTACCACAGGTTCTAAGGGTAATCTACACATTGTTGTTTGTTCTAATTAACCCTGTGTTGATGTTTATGGTAATGTGTACTGAATAGTCACCTAGTCTGGGTAAATGATTTAGTAAATTAGCTCATGTTAATTAGGTTACAGTTGTATTGTTAGAGAAGGTTCCAACGGCATATAAAGTCTTGTAATTTTGGTTGGAATATCGGATATCTGAGTCCAGACTGGGAGGAAGTGGTATACTGACGGAAGCACTCAAGCGGAGTGTGGGACGTTCCATGACAGTAAGTAAATAAGGGGGCCAATGACAAAAAAAATAGCATGTCATCTTCAAATGCTGTAAGTTTTAAGAGGTGGACCCTCACCATGACGCCAGTAATATCAGTATTGAATCTAAATTTAGTACAAGAGAACACTAGCACCCCTGTTTCATGCCTGTGGTTGCCCCAAATCCAGTAGAGATACAACTGTTTACCTTTATCCTGACTGACAGATTTCTGTATAGAGCAAAAGTCCACAAGAACATGTTCTCATCCAGACCCAAGTATGTGAGTATCTTTTCTTTACAAACTCTCATATATCCTGTCAAAAGTCTTCTCGGCATCAGTTGTCAGGACAAAGCATAGACTCTTCTGTATCCTGACTCAATAGTTTAGGAAAATAGCTCTTTGAGGGTTATCTCTCCTTTCCAGATGTGAAATAAACCTCACTTGCTCCTAATGTACAGCCTAACATCATATATGATTTCAATGTGTCGGTCAGGATTTAAGTTGGCAGCATTGAGCAATGCTGCTATGGCAGCATTGCTTAATGGCCCATCTGAGCAGCATTTGGAATAGTTTCTCCTGAGGTCAGGGAATAGAAAAAAAAGGCCATGAATGGGAGAAGAAAGTCTGAGTATGTTAGCCCTAGTAAAACCATCAGACTCTTCTCAGTCACCATTTGTTTATGTCAAATTTTCAGGAGGGGTGATTTCCTTATCTAGGCCTTAAACTACTTGAAATCCTAGGCAAGGCTAGTTCATCTCTTTTAAGTATTGCTGGATTGTCCTATGCTAAGTAGCTTTAAGATTCTCCTAATCACCTTTGCAGATGTTGTGCAAAGCCATATAATAGTCCTAAAGTAGTTTGGCAAACTATGAGGTCTTATAGATTCTCTCACCTGTTGGGGATGCATAGGATTGGACATGTACACTAGGGATGAGCGGAACATACCTTGATTAGGTTTCATGTGGGTTTATTGTATGTTGCTGAGCTTCAGGTGCCAAATCCAAACCACACTGAATCATTCGCAGGTGAATGTTATAAACATAAATTTTCTAGGTTAATAGGCATGGGATTGTCAAACAAATGGTGAGGGGTGCTGGACAATGCCCTGGGGAACATGTTCCAAAGCAAAAAAAAATGTTAAAATATAATGTTTAGTGCAGTTCAACATTAAAAAAATAAAATTAAAACATTAAATCAATAAAAGTCAAAAATTCCTCTAAATAACATTCCAGGGAGATGCATTTAATCTGCTGTGAAGTGAAGCATCTGTACAACATACTCAAGCTACTGCAGCAAAACTGACATTTACAAAGAATACAATGCCATTTAAATTGCTGGTAAATGAGAGTCCAAGGCTGCTTTTTTCTGTTTGTAAACAAACAGCCGGGGATCCCCTCAACTACTCCAGATCCTTATCCTAGGTGAGTATCAGGTATGGATGTCAAAGACAAAAGCACCCCTGCTCCTGTACCATATCAGGCCACATGCCCTAAACATGGGGACAGTACCTTGTCAGGGGGGACCCTCTTGGTGAAATCCCCATGTTGCTGAAGGGGATTGGCCTCTTTCCCACAACCTTGGCCACACAGCCCCCATGTAAATGAGTAAGGGGTACATAATATATCTAATCATTCACAATAAAAATCTAAATAGTTAATAAACACACATACATTTTAACAAGTCCTTTATTAAAAAAAATATATCAAAATCATGTCGTCCAGTCAAGTAGATACTCATAAGTCATAATGAGTGGCGCTTGATAACCTGTTAAATAAGAAAGCCTACCAACATATCTGATCCAATTAGTCACTCAATGCAAATGACAGCTACCAGTTCCCTCTGCTAAATGTAAACGAATAGGTGTGGTCTCCTAGGTGACCTCCTTTACTAAATTTGCATATGATGTGTGGGGAGGATTTCAAATTCTGTTAATTCCCCTGCCTACAGACCACCACAGCCACTAGGTCAGGTTTGTGGGGAAGAGGCCTTTGTCCTCATCACCATGGTAGCAAGGTGTGTTACTAGGGGGTTAAAAAGGGAGAAAGACTGGTGCCACTGAAGTCAGCTAAAACATCATATTATTAATGCAGGTGAACAGTCAATCCAACAAGTTTCAGTCATCAAGCCTTAATCATGGTTACTCCCTGGCAAGATAATTCCCAAGGCATATGGCCTTGTATGATTCAGGAAGGAGCAAGCATGCTCCTTCTCCCCTTTCCGGGCCTGCCTGACTGCAATATCAGATAAGGGTCTAGTATGGGGAATATTTTGGGGGGAACCCTTGCTTTTTTTACCTTTTTAAATTTTTTTTTGTTTGGAGTTTTTCTTAAAATCTATACCATTTAAAAATTTTGGAGGGACCCAACACCAGTTTTTTTACAAAATTGTGTCCCCTTTGTTTACATGCATCTTTCTGACGGAAATCCCCCTCTGACACCTGAATGGGCTGGGCAAAGATGACTTACTGGTTGTTGGAATGCCAGTTGCTGCCAGATCCCTGACAATCAGTATGAGCAGGAAACTAGTACTACTACTGCTAAATGTTTCACTTCCTGCTGCAGTTAAGTTTTGACCTGAACCTCTGCACAAGCAAAATTCGGTCCAAAAATGGGTTTGTAAACATAAATCTCTTCCTAAGAGCTCTCTCTATCATACATATTGATGGTGAGAACTCCCTGCATGGGAAGACACATCCATGTAAACATTTTGTGTTACTTTTAAATAAAAGTGGGCAGTAAAGCCCTAAAAACTAAAACTGGCATGGAGTAAACTCATTGTTTTGGCACCACCATTGATACAAATCTTGGGGGTGATTTACTAAGAAAAAGGCACTGCACCAGTTCATACATTAATTTGTGCGCCGGAAAAGTCATTAATCGAATATGCGAACCAGCGCACATTGAAGCACAAATAGTGATAATAAATACCTGCACATGAAAACTGCAACTGTCGCTAGGGTAACTGCGTTTTTCTCATTGATAATAGCGCAATACAATTGGTTAATTTCATCTCATTGGATGTGTCTTGGAAATTAGTAGGGATGAGCCGAACACCCCCCTGTTCAGTTCCCTTCAGGTCTGGTATGGATATTAAGGGGAACCCCAGCCAAAATTTAAAAAAAATGGCGTGGGGTTCCCCTAAAAATCCATACCAGACCCTTATCCAAGCACACAACCTGGCAGGCCGCAGGAAAAGAGGGGGGGACGAGAGAGCGCCCCCCCTCCTGAACCGTACCAGGCCACATGCCCTCAACATTGGGAGGGTGCTTTGGGGTAGCCCCCAAAACACCTTGTCCCCATGTTGATGAGGACAAGGGCCTCATCCCCACAACCCTTGGACGGTGGTTGTGGGGGTCTGCGGGCGGGGGGCTTATCAGAATCTGGAAGCCCCCTTTAACAAGGGGATGCCCAGATCCCGGCCCTCCCCCCTGTGTGAAATGGTAAGGGGGTACAAAAGTACACCTACCATTTCACAAAAAAACTGTCAAGAATGTTAAAAATGACAAGAGACAGTTTTTGACAATTCCTTTATTTAAATGCTTCTTCTATCTTCTTTCTTCTTTTTTCTTTCTTCTATCTTCCTTCGGTTTCTTCCTCCATCTTCTTCCTCTTCTGGTACTTCTGGTTTTTCTGGTTCTTCCTCCGGTGTTCTCGTCCAGCATCTTCCTCCGCGGCGTCGACGTCTTCTTCCCTTCTTCTCCTCGGGCCGCTCCGCATCCATGATGGCATGGAGGGAGGCTCCCGCTGTGTGACGCTTCTCTTTTCATCTTCTTCTCTTCATCTTCTTCTCTTCATCTTCTTGTCTTCATCTTCTTTTCGGGCTTCTCCACATCCATGATGGCATGAAGGGAGGCTCCCACTGTGTGACGCTTCTCCTCTTCTGATGGTTCTTAAATAAGGGGGGCGGGGCCACCCGGTGACGCACGGGGACTTGACGGGACTTCCCTGTGGCAATCTCCGTGATGTCAAAAGGGGGCGTTGTCACCCGTTATGTAACCCCGCCCCCTTCTGACATCACAGGGAATGCCACAGGGAAGTCCCCGTCAAGTCCCCGTGTGTCAGAGGGGGGTGGGGTCACTGGGTGGCTTCGCCCCCCGTTATTGAAGGACCGTCAGAAGAGGAGAAGCTTGAGGACTACTTGAGGACTGAGGCTGAGAACCACTGCACTAAAATGGAAAATTGAATACTTACCTCTCTGTAATTTTCGTTTCCTGGATCCTATCCATGGCAGCATATGCACAATCCATACATATGCTACCATGAAGGCACCAGGAAAGTAGCTTTTAGACAAACCACACTTTTTTTTTGTTTTGCCATGCCAATCAGTCTATTTAAGCTGCAGCTGGGAAATCTGTTGCATGAAAATTGTTGGGGGGGGTTTAAAGTGCATTACTTGGACTGAGCATGCATCTGCAAAACAAATTTAAATTTTTAACAAAACACATAAAACATAAAAATGTAAATGTTATTGGTCAACAAAACAGGACTTGGAAAAGAGCAAAGAAAGCAAAAAACACATGTACGTTAATTTGAGACATTAACAGAATATGGTTTTGAGGTCTGACCATTTTGCAGAGGAAATTAATAGGTGTTAAAAGGTCTGCGTCCACGAACGGACAAAAAACAAAAAATAGCCTGCCCCTCCCAATACATACAAGGCCATTTGGGTCAGTTAAGGATTAAAATGAGAACCCCCATGTGAAAAATATCACCCCAAACTAAAAAAATATTGCGTCTCTCCCACACACTAACAAACTCCTAGCCAAACACTCACTAAGCTAGCCCATGAAAGGGGGGTGAATGCTTGGGGGCAGGAGGGGTTCGGGCACCCCAAAAGTCAACCACCTTGTTCCCATATTTAGTGGGACAAGGGCCTCTTCCACACAACAATAGGCTGGGGTTGTGGGGGCTGCAGACAGGGAGCTTTACAGAATGCGGAAAGCCCATTTAAACTAGTGGGTACAAGGTGCTTTGTGGTTGGTATTGGGCTGAGCCCAACATGCCCCAAAGGTAGCCAGCTATGTTGAGTGAATGTGGCCTTGTATGGTTCAGGAGGGGGTTGGGCGATCGCTCTTCTCGCCCCTTTCCTAGCTGGCCTTGTTGTACGCTCTGAAAAAGGATGTGGTTTGGATTGTGAAGGCAGCTCACAGCCTTTTGAGAATGGAGTGGAGTGTGACATTCCCCTCTAAAAGCAAAAGTTAGCCCATGGAAATCCAAGGGGTTAGAGGAGGAGACAAGAGCATTGGAGAATGGAGTGTGGAGTTCCCCTTTAACAGCAAAAGTTAGCCCATGGAAATAAAAGGGATTAGAGGGGGGAGACGAGAGCATTGGAGAATGGAGTGTGGAGTTCCCCTTTAAAAGCAAAAGTTAGCCCATGGAAATCCAAGGGATTAGAGGGGGGATACAAGAGCATTGGAGAATGGAGTGTGGAGTTCCCCTTTAAAAGCAAAAGTTAGGGCTTGGCCTGGCCACAAAAGATGATGACCATTTGATTACAGACCTCTGCTCCTCCACGATCCACTTCAGCCTCGCCAGCCACAGCAAAGCCTCCATCTGCCCTCCAGATCGGAGGGGGATATACAGAGCACCATACGGACCAATACCCAAATTGAAATTTAAGACCAAGGGTCCCCGCAGACTGCTTGATTTCTACATGCAGCCCGTACAGAAGAACCAAAATGGCGCTGGCCAGGAGTATGGAGACTCGGAGCACCTGCCGGATCATCCAGCAGCAGCAGAGAATCCCTCCATCGATATGGAGGACCCAGCAAAATCCTTTCCTGAGCAACTACCTTCTCCAGGGGACAGAGGTAAGCAGATTGCTGATTCCTCAGCACACTCACCTGAAAAGCAGCCCCCTTTGAAAAGGCAATATGGCACTGGGACCTGTAGTCCCACAGCAGAATGTCCAGTCACTCTTCCCCTATCTGCCTACCCCACCTCTGACAATCCAGCATCTGAGAACTCTCTCAAGGCTATACTACTCTCCCTACAGGCAGATCTCCACCGTGAACTGAAAGTGTCCATTAACCAGCTCCAAGACACAGACACTTGCCTAGAAGAACACATCACCCATAGTGTGCAGCATTTATCTGAGGCCACTAAAGCTCATAACACAGTAGTAACCCCTTTAAGCGCTCACTATTATGGCAAGAGGCTACATCACAAAAAGCAGATATAGTTTGCGTTCAGGAGACGCATTTCTCAGAGGATAAGCCTCCCCAATGTTCCCACAAATTGTTTCCTCATTGCTTCCACTCACATGCTGATAAAAAAAAAAAAAGAGGAGTCATGATCCTCCATAGCGTTTACCCTCAATCATCTCGAACAAGGCCTCTCAGGGAAATACCTAATCTTATCTGCCTCTTTCAATAATCAACCCCTTATTATTGTAAATATATACGCTTCAAATGTCTGCCAAAGGTCCTTTTACAAATCTATAATCCAAAAAATCCAACAGTACCCCAGAGATCGAATTATAATATGTGGAGACTTCAATGAATTCATAGGCCTCCAGATGGACTCCTCCAATAAAAAACGTAGAAAATCCATGACCTTGTCATCTCTGATCTCCCTCGAAGACCTTTACGACCCTTGGAGATGTCAACATGGTACTGAGAGGGACTACTCCTTTTTTTCAAATACCCAAAAATCATACTCCAGGATAGACTTGTTCCTGACCTCCAAAGCACTATTACAAAAAAATTCTCGGTCTAGGATTGGAATCATTACTTGCTCAGACCATGCCCCGGTATCCATTACTATGTCTATCACCCTCACAACACTTAGACACACTCCATGGCGCTCAAATGCATCATTACTTAGTGCCAAGGAGACTTGGGAACAGGTACGACCTGAGTCTTCTGCTTTCTTTAACTCCAACACAGGGTCCTTTTTCAATCCTGCGATCCTTTGGAATGCCCATAAATCAGTACTCAGAGGAATATTTCTAAAGTTGGGTGCCCAGGAAAAGAAAAGAAAAACTATGACCGTTAATTCTCTCCTTGACCGTATCAAAACACTTGAATCCCTAAACAAACAAAACCCTACACAAAGCATCACGGACGAAATCAGGAAAGTAAGGAATGAATTAGGCTCCTACTTACAAAAAGGCTATGATTTCTACCTTAGGCGCCTACGCATTTCTTGGTACTCTCAAGGTAATGAACCCGGTAAACTTCTAGCACAACAATACAAATGTAGGGTCACGCAAACCAGAATCCCGTTCCTCTTAGAGGAACAGGGATGTAAAATGACAAACCCAAAAGACATTGCTAACAGCTTCAGCTCATTCTATTCTAGGTTATACAACCTGTCGCAGTCCACATCTGAGCCCAATCCTACCTCCCAGCAAATAAAAGATTTCCTAACCCCTCTCCAATGCCCTACCATTTCCCCACCACAGCTTGAATGCCTTTCCCAACCATTCTCACATCAAGAAATGTCCAAAGCTATCAGAGGTCCCCCCTTCATAAAGCACCAGGACCAGATGGCTTTATCAATGAATATTACAAATCCTTCCCAGATCAATTAGTACTCCATTTATGTAATACCTTTAACAGATTTCTAACATCTGGAGAAATACCATTGGAATCCCTTGAAGTGGTAATAACTACTATACATAAACCTGGTAAACCCTTCCAAGATCCAGCTAATTATCAGCCCATTTCACTTCTAAACACCGACCTCAAAATTTACACCAAATTATTAGCCACACGTCTTGCTAAGTAAATTCCCACCCTCATTCACCCGGAGCAGGTAGGATTTATTCCCTGTAGACAAGTCTCAGATGCCTTACATAGGTTCATAGACCTCATACATTGGGCAGAGCATTACCAGATGCCTTCTCTGCTGATCTCTTTTGAAGCAGAGAAGGTGTTTGATCGAGTCAACTGGCTGTATTTGGATTTGGTCCTACAGAAATTTGGTATTCAAGGCCCCTTTCTCCAAGCAATCTTAGGCCTATATTCTACACCTAAAGAGAAGGTATTGACCTCTGGCATGCTTATGCCTATCACTAACGGGTCTAGGCAGGGGTGTCCCATATCGTCCCATATATTTGCACTTATCATTGAGCCCTTAGCTTACACCATACGATCACACCCACGCATTTCTGAATTACCAATCGGCCAACACTCACATAAGATCAGCCTATATGAAGATGACATAATCATCTGGCTTACAGACCCCCTGAAATCTCTAGCCCCTCTCTGTGATCTCCTACACCAGTTTAGGCAGGTCTCCATGTATAAACTGAACCTCACTATGCTGGGTGTTTCCTCACTGCCACATCTCAAGTTGGCTATCACCATGGTCTCTCCCTTTTCCTGGGCCCCCAACTCATCCATGCCGTATTTGAGTATACAATTAACATCCCCTTCAACTGTACTTCTATGCATTAATCTCTCTATCCTGATCCAGAAACTTCAGGATGTATCCAAAACACTACTCAAGGTCTGTACCTCTTGGGCAGGGCGCATAGCCCTATCCAAGTTGTTTCTACTACCCCACATTCAGTATTTCTTCATGACACTTCAATTACCTATACTTCAATCAGATATAGCCAAACTATAAATTATCCTGAACCAATTCATCTGGGCAGCACGTAAGCCCTGCATTAAATCTTCCTTACTACAAATCCCCAAAACGTATGCTAGACCTAGAGTACCAGACCTTAGATCCTACTACAAAGCAACAATACTCGACCAGGCCAAAAAACTCTGGGACGCTACCTCTACACAGCTTTGGACTCAAATTGAAGCTTTAGCCCTGACTCATAGCCCTTCATTGATCCTGGTGGCCACATGGATAAGATACCATCCCACTCGCTCCTTCTTACTAACTGTTAAAACTACAATATCCACATGGAAAGCAATAACCCAGACCTCTTTGGGGCTACATACTCAAGCACTTTATCAGCTACCATTATCTACCTTGTCTCTCCTCTCGCCGGACTTACCTCTGCACAGGTGGGCCTCACTAGGTCTCCAGAAAATAGGGACTTGTTCCAGAACTGTCAGCTTATGTCCTTCCAACAACTTAAACAGCACTTTGCCCTCCCCAATAAGGATTTCTACATTTACCTAAGAATCCGCCACATCCTTGCACCTACCTTGACTTCACTCAACACTCTGACCAAAGACATCTTATCCTTCTTCAACCTAACCAACAACAAAATACGTGGTATCTCATACCTCTATAGACTGCTCATAAAACCTAAACAGGAAGGAAAATCCTCAGCTATATCTTTCTGGGAATCCACCCTACAATGTGAATTTTCTCCTCTCTGGTATCAAGCAATAAGCACCTCCAGCATATATTCCAGAAACATCTCTCACCGGGAGACCCTATTAAAAATTCTCTACTGTTGGTACTATACCCCGGTGAAATTAGTCTGAATGTTCATATCCTATTCAAGGAAATGCTGGAGGAACTGTGATATGAACGGACATATCTTTCACATTTGGTGGGAATGCCCGTCCATTACTATATTTTGAACGGATGTCTCCAACCTCATTAAACATGTAACTAAAGTTTCTATCACATTAACTTCTCAGATGTCTCTCTTCGGACTAAAACTCTCAAACTGGCATCCAAAATTTCACCCTATTATCACACATATCCTAATTGCTGCTCGCCTTTCAATTGCTAGGTTCTGGAAACAGACCAGTGCAGCCACTCTGAACTATACTACTGATATCTTAAATGATTAAAAAGAAAAAGAGAGAGAAGTGGGACTTTAAATGTAGCACACGGCAGCACAACGCAGGTCAAGTGACCAAAATTCATTTATTTGGTATAATCCATGGTATGTAAAAAACATTTTGGGCATCCAACCTCTAAAATGCTGTGGGCATCAAGCCTCTATATAATAAGCCATGGACCGATTATACATAAAATACACATAAATACACATAAATTAGATAACAATCAATATGCATGTGTACATTTGTTACTATGATTAGACCCAAAAAGATCCATGAAAATTAGGACAAATAATTATAATAATAAAAGAGCTTTAATGCCATGTCAGATACTTATAGAGATGAGTAGAATCATTGAAATCTTGGTATTCCATGATATGGGAAGGTTGGTAATAATCAAAGTTCTACGCATTTCATGGTATAGCAACCGCTCATCAGGAGCATACGTCATGGAATGATTCTAAAAAATATTTTTATTAAAAAAAAAAAAAAATCCCTAATTTTTCTTTTTCATCAGTCTTTATTGTTCATGTTCTTTCTTGGCCTCATTTTTTTCTTTGTTTTTTTTCTCCACTCCTTCCTATCCCACTCTCTCTCCTTATTTCTACGTTGTCACCACATCACTCTTTTCACATTTTCTCATACTTACACATCAACACACACCACTATGATTTGTTTCATATAGGTTTTCCACATGGAGGTTCGCATCCTACACTCATTGCAGCCACCAGCAATGGTTTTGCCTATGGCCGTTGTTCCCATTCCCGCAGATCACTCTGGTGTCGGGCGGCTTTGATTTGCAGCTCTCTGCGATTCTGGATGCTGTTTCACTGGATCGCTGATGCAGATGTGAGTTTGGATGCACAACCTTTAATTCATTCTATACAAGTAAAATATTTGTATACAAAACCTTTTTTTCATTTCCTGCTTATTTACTGGAATTTTTTTTTTTTTTTAAATAAAAATATTTTTTAGAATCATTCCATGACGTATGCTCCTGATGAGCAGTTGCTATACCGTAAAACGCGTAGAGTTTTGATAATTACCAACCTTCCCATATCATGGAATACCAAGATTTAAATGATTCCACTTACCTCCATAAGTATCTGTCATGGCATTAAATCTCTTTTATTATTATAATTATTTGTCCTAATTTTCATGGATCTTTTTGAGTCTAATCATAGTAACAAATGTACACATGCATATTGATTGTTATCTTATGTATTTTATGTATAACCAATGCATGGTTTATTATATAGAGGCTTGATACCCACAGCATTTTAGAGGTTGGATGCCCCAAATATTTTTTACATACCATGGATTATACCAAATAAATGAATTTTGGTCACTTGACCTGTATTGTGCTGCTGTGTGCTTCATTTAAAGTCCCACTTCTCTCTCTTTTTCTTTTTAACCAATGACCGGGATGGAGGCGAGCATCCCTTTGGTGCTAGCCTCATTTAAAGTCTCAAAATGTTTTCCTTTTTTGAATCCTAAATGATTATCTATCTATGGAACTCCTATTTGTCAAATCACAAATGAAAGTGAATAAATTCTATGATCGCTGGCAATATTGGCTGTCAGACCCCCGAGCTGCAACATGTTCTTAACCACTTGCATTGCCACCTTTTTTTTTTTTTGTCTGATGACCCTCCCTATAGAGGATCATCTATATGCCTAATCGCCCACCTGAATTGAGCCATCTGGGAAAGACCACTGCTTACTGTTCATTGTAGAATATAAGCTGATATTGCTAAAACATCTACACGCTTTCTCAATCCCCTACCTCACCTCTTTCCTGACTTTCTTTCTTTCTCCTCACCTATCCCTACTACCCCTCCCTTTAAAGAAAATATTACCCTGCATACTAGACCCTTACTATTTTAGGTCAGACCTAATATTGTCAATCTCCTTGTATTGTTTGTAATCTCCATATTACAATTGTTGTACCATAACTAAGTGTCTCAATAAAGAGCATATTCATAATGAAGAAAAAAAATCCCTAAAAAAAAAAAAAGCAAAAGTTAGCCCATGGAAATCCAAGGGATTAGATGGGGGAGACAAGAGCACTGGAGAATGGAGTGTGGAGTTCCCTTTAGGCGCAAAAGCTAGCCCAAGGAAATCATATGCATTAGAGGGGGAAGGTTAAATGCCCTTTTAGGAGGAGCTAGAGGAGCGAGAATCTTTTTACATAATTTTAACAAGGTGCATGT
Source organism: Aquarana catesbeiana (assembly GCF_042186555.1). Lineage (NCBI taxonomy): Eukaryota > Metazoa > Chordata > Amphibia > Anura > Ranidae > Aquarana > Aquarana catesbeiana. Next base: position 280,122,512 of record NC_133325.1, read on the forward strand.
CACATGTTGGCAACGTAACATGCTAACATGACCTGTGTGCAAATCTCCTTAAAAAAATACATAAAGGGGAATCAGCGTAAAAAAAAAATTGTCAAGTTTAGAGGTTCCCCCATTTAACCCTTGCAATTGCATGTACGTTGCTTAACATTTACTAAGATTTTGGCCGCTCAGTGAACAAACTCATTTGAACAAGCGCAAGAGCTGCTTGCGCATGCGCACTGCTTACATTGATCTCACGCAGTTCTAAACGTACTTGCAGGCACAGCAGGCTTTCTCTGAAAAAGTTACTTTCTCATTTTATTTTGGACATATTTGTTACTTGGGCAGTTGTTACCAAACCTCCAGATTGCATTCTCCCGTGCGCTAAGATCGCTATAGTAAATGGGGGGATTCACGCTCTGTTACCGACGCACCATTTCGTAAATATGGAAATGTGCGTTGCTCCTCATCATGCGCCTCATCATGCACCTCTACTGATGGCGCATGGCTTTCGTAAATCACCCCCCTTGTATCACTATTAGACAGACACAATCTTTAAAATTAATACATGATACGCAGGAAGTATTTTTTCATTCAGTCAGACATATACATTTCACATAAATGTATATACCTCCTTTGCTCTTCATATAATACAACTTGGATTTTTTTTTTAATAAAACTGTAGAAGAGTCTAAGAATTGTACTCTTTTAAATATAGTACATTTAATAATTGAGCATGTACAAAACTGGCAATTGGAATGTCTTTCTTCTTTGAAAAGAACTGAAAACAGCATCAATTAACATAATAAAAGATTAATCTCTGGATCACTTACTCTTTAAATTGGTGTATGTACATTTACATTTTCAATTATACATGCTCAGGGCTTTTAACTGCCTACACATACCACCATACAAATATATTTTTTTCTTTTTCTCTAAGCTGTAAATAATATTAAACTGTTATTTTTAACTTTAATATGCTAATATTTTATCTATATACGTTTGAGGTTCTCAGAATTTGTATTGTTTTAAAATATATATTGGCATTACATTATTTTAGTATGTGACTGAAAAAAGAGGTATTTAGAATGAATAAGCCCCATCTGCATGTACAAAAGACATGACAAGTTTTGTCTAAAACTCAGCTTCCTTTCACACGCAATAGAGGAAATTAATGTCATCACCAGAATGAAGACATAAAGAGATTCAAAATTAAAAATCCTTTGTAAGCATCCCAAAAGATTCCTATAATCAGCTGAAAGATAAGTAATGATCAAAGCCCTTTAAAAGAATTGTTCGATCCATTATATCTGGCTCAGTGTACCCCACCATGGCAAATTATACAACGTTATTTCAGAATTAATGGCATTGTTTTAAAAGGCAATCCAGATGTTTTCAGAATGTTTTTCCTTCTTTGCAAAGTCAGGTTAAAGGCATGATTCAAAAAGTAGATATAGTAGTCACACTAAACCATCCAGTAGGAACTTTATCCAGAGAACATTTTCTGAACAAATCAAATATTTAAAAACCATTTTTTTTGCATTCTTAGACATGAACATGGATGTTATTTTTTTAAATTACAGAAGATAATTTAATACATATTTCTCTGTAATGTTTTTTTTTTTCAGCCTTAACATTTTACCTGTATTTTAATATTTATTAACTGCACACTGCACCTACAGTATAAGCGATTCCTAATATGCACTTGTAATATATATTTACCTACCACTAGTTATGATAACTTTTAAAAAGAACTCCAGCTTTCCTTCACCAAATCAGCAGATGCATTGTGCATGTAAATGAATCACAACCCTGCTGACAGTTTGTGTGAAACCTTCCTCCTTTATCTGTATATAGCAGGTTTCTGTGTCTGTGATGTCACTCCTCCTACTGGCTGAATTTCTAAGTGATCTGACTTCATGTTTCCTTCCTTTTACAGTTCTGATACTACATGTCCCATGATCCTTTGAGCCTCTGTAGTTTCAGGATGGGCTACAGGAGCACTTGTACCAGTTCTGGGAGTTGATGTGGGTGGGTCCTAGGGTTACTGTGGGTGTTTCTGGGCATTCATGCGGGTGGTGAAAGGTGCAAATGTGGCATACCTCCTCCTGTGTCATTCCTGTCTTGCAGCATGTCAAAGAATAATGGCTTACTGCCAGGGCCAGTGCTACCACTAGGAAAACTAGGCAGCCGCATAGGGCGCAATGCTGCCTAGGGTATCTGGCCACTGGTGTTCCTACTCTCTTCTCTCTGCAGCAAGCAACTAAGTCTCAGCATCAGCAGGCAGCCGCTGCTGCATTTGCAGATAGTGTCAGAGATGCAGCGGCAGCTGAGGACTGTGTCTGTGTCACGACTTCTGAATGAATGGAAGCAAGCAAGCATTCATTGATGGGTGCTGGTAGGCTGCATTGATGGGCACAGGTAAGCTGCATTGATGGGCACTGGTAAGCTGGATATGACGGGCGGTAGTGAGGCTGCATTGATGGGCGCTGGTGAGGCTGCATTTGCTGGGCGATTCATTAAAAAGGTGGGGTATGCATGGGCAGGGCAAAGGGGGTGGAGTCAGGGGTGCAGCCAAGTGGGGGTCGGCAAAATGAGGTTTCGCCTAGGGTGTAAAAAATCCTTGTACCAGCCCTGCTTACTGCAAGACTACAGAGGAAGGGCTATGGAAGGCTATTATGAAAGTGTTTCCTTCATATGTAAATGGATCACTTCACAGAAAGCAGGGAGGGGCAGAATCTGAGGGGTTGGACTCTCCCTGTTAACACTGGTCGGTATTTTAAACTGGGCAGGATTGAATTCTAATTGTGATCCATGCAATCTTGCCCAGCATTAGCACTGCTATCTTTTACAGCAGGCCTGGTATATTATATGAAGGGGTTTCCTTCTTGAATAATGCTGTGATCTATGAGGTGGAAGGTTCGGACTCTCTTTGTAGGGGTGACTGGGTGGGATTAAATGCTAATTAGGATGTATTCAATCCCACCCACCATCAGAGCTATGAAGGAAGTTACACAGCGGTGGTGCATCCATAAGGGCGCACGGGCACCGCCCCCTCTCTCCAGCCACCCCTCTAGCACCAATAGATAGATTCATGCATTGCAAGAATCTATCTATGGCCACCACTGCCACCCACTATTCATCCCCTTTTTGGTCGCCGGCGCCTGAATTACAGCGGCGGGGGATGTTTTTGAAGCACCTGATTAGAGCCATAGGCTCTAATAGGCATCAAAAAAGGTGACCTGCAAGCGCCATGCTGCGCTTTCCTAACACTAAACCACCTCTCCGTCAATGAGGTGCTTGGATCTGTTACCCATCACCTGGTTGGCTGAAACGACAGGCGCTGTGATTGGATGATTGAATGGATCAGGTGTCCAATCATAGCAGAGGATGGGAAGAGAGGACGGGAGAAGACATTGAGGAGCTGTCCCACTGCCACAGAGACAGGGTAAGTACAGACAGCAGACGGGGGACACACTGGCAGCATTTGATATTGCACAGTGGCTGCTTTTGATGGGGCACAGTGGGAGCATTTGATGGGGCACAGTGAGGCTGCATTTGATGGGGCACAGTGAGGCTGCATTTGATGGGCACAGTGGCTGCATATGATGTCACAGTGGCTGCATATGATGGGCACAGTGGCTGCATTCGATGCTGCACAGTATCTGCATAAGATGGGCACAGTGGCTGCATAAGATGGGCACAGTAGCTGTATTTGATGGGGCACAGTAGCTGTATTCGATGGGGCACAGTGGCAGCATTTTATGGCACAGAGGCAGCATTTGATGACACAGTGGGAGCATTTGATAGGGCACAGTGGCTGTGTTGGATGGGCACAGTGGCTGCGTTTGATGGGCACAGTGGCTGCATTTTATGGCACGGTGGCTGTGTTTGATGGGCACAGTGGCTGCGACTGATGGTACAGTGAGGCTGCAATTGATGGTTTTTTTTTCAGAACTTTTCAGTTTGTTTTCACCCCCCAAAAAAATTTTGAGCACCAGCCGCCACTGAAGTTACATCATCTACAAAGGGGAGTGTTACAGACTTTAGCTGCTGCAGAAAGTGGCTTTGGAAGGGACAAAGTCTATCAGCAGGATATACAGAGTGTCACAGGATACAAAGCCACAACTAAACCCAAATTATCAGGGGATCTGCAGACAACTGAGCAACATGGTACACAAGTATGATTTATGCTGGGGTTGATCATTCCAGTTAGTTCTAGTGAAAAGAAAGTTGTAATTCAGCTATAAACAATTGTAGGTTTGTATAAAATTCTGTGAACCTCAGAAATTCTGAATTTTTGAAACTGAAAGTCCCACTGAAGTCTTTGGAAATCCGAACCAGGTTTAAAAACAGTGTGTATTACAGGGCAGAAAATAATGCAAAAAATGTGTAGAATGGTTTTTGGAAGCTTTTGGCAGTATTAGCTCATGAAATGATAGATTTATGTGTTACTAGCAGTCAAGCTAATGGCACCCAGGTCACAGCAGAACCAAATATAAAGCAAGAAAGGAAACCTTTAAAACAGCTTGTGGTTCCCTTCTACTAGAAGCCTTTTACTGTATATTTCATGAAAAATAACACTGTCATTTACAGTCATCTCACTAAAATTAGGTCCTTATTTAACATCACCTGAAATTTGTGATCAAATCTACCTACACAATTTATATTTTGCTGCTTTTAATATTAGCAGTATTAGAAGTAGTAGAATGAAAGGGAAAAGGGGGTACCTATTTTAAGACCCTCCTTCCCTCATTGGATTGGGGCTGTGGCTCTTCCAAGTCCCCACACTGCACCTCTGGAACATGAGGTGACATCTGGAAGGTCAGGTGATCCCAGTAATCTTCCAGAAGATTGCAGGTGGCCTAAAAAAAAGAGATACGGGACCTGCCCTTTGACATGGTCCTATTATAGGCGGAAAGGGGAACAATTTTAAACTTTAGATCTGGATGAATAACAACTTGGGTCATGGTGACTGAGCTGGTTAAGGTTGTTTTAAGTACATTTAGTTGATTTATTCATCTTGAAGTATGTTAATGTTAAAGTTTATATATTTGTTTAAAAAACAATAATAAACAGCCTTGGCCAATTTTTATCCAAAAAGTTGATTTGTGTGGTTATTTTATTGTATGTTCAAAAAGAGGTTCAGCCTAAAACTAACTAACTCTAAATCCACTGGCAGGCACATTCTAGGACTAATCTATCTAGCCCTGTAAAGCAAAAAATTGCTATACATACCTTTGCTGCAACAGCTCTGGTCCAGTCCCACGCTGAGCTGTCAGCGGCGGCTTCTTTGTGGAGGTGTGATCAGGAGAGGCAGCAGACAACGGAAGCCCCATAGTAAGTATAGGTGTGATGTCACTTCCCGGGCATTTCTCAGCCATTGTTGGCTGTCTCTTCCACACAGCATCCTCCACTGGAGACTGGAACGGATTGGCTGCAGAAAAGGTATGTATAGTCATTTTTGCTTTACAGGGTTAGATAAATTAGTCTTAGAATGTGGTTGCCATAGATTTAGAGTTAGTTTTAGGCTGAACTTCTAATTGAAGTTGTTTGCATGCTGCCTGCAATCCCATTACTGTTTTAATTTAGTTTTACTAAGTTGCACATAGTGAAGCGAGTTAAAGAATTACAGGGAAGACTTCTCAAACAGGGTTATACCAAGACCTGTCTTAAGAAGGCCTTCAACAGGGCAAAGCAAAAAAAAGGTAGACATTCTTTGATTTATTCCAGGAGACAAGATAGCCAGTCGCTACAAACTAGACTGGTCATCAAATTCCCCAAACAACATTCACATTTACGTGCCATATTGGCACGACACTGGCATCTTTTTACTGATAATGCCATTGTGGCCAGTTATGTTAGCCCAAAACCAACAATTACATACAAAAGGGCCAAATTGCTAAGAGATCACCTGACTAGAAGCCATCTTTCCAAAGGCTCCACATCTTGATACTATAGGCCTAAAAACAGAGGGACCTTCCCTTGTGGTAAATGTGAATTTTGTGAGTGGATTAAACCAAACAAATATATAACTTTAACCAATCGCTCTACCTGGACCCCCCAATACTGCATAGATTATCAGACAGTGGGGGTGGTCTATATTATGACCTGTAAGTGCAAGGCATTCTATGTTGGCAAAAGCCGGAGGTCCTTTTGGAAACAGGTAAGGGACCACATTTATCTAATAAAAAATGGCAAGATTGAGTCAGTCATCAGTAGACACATAGGACTATATCACAATTTTGACATTTCAGCAATGTATTTCTTTGCACTGGAACATGTCCCCGTCTCTGACAGAGGGGCGGAACATTGACCCCCAATTGCTCAGGTTAGAGACCAAGTGGATAGTGACCCATCAAGCTACCAGGTCCCCAGACCTTAATGAATATGTTAGTTATAAGCCTTTTCTCCAGTAGAGATAAATATACATTTGGCTGTACCTACTCATTCATATATATGGCTGTTGACATGTTATATATCTATGCAACTATCTTTAGCCTCCTCCCTTACTTCATGTTATATATGTCCCTTCTAGTTATACCAACAGATTTTGGAATGTACTGTAAATATTTGAACTGTATATTTTATAAGTACTTGTATGATCTCATATTTTCACTATTACCAGATGATGGATTTGAGGGATGCTCAGTGCTTGATGTGGTCCATCTATGGGGGATGACAGGTGGTGTACGAATGGTTGATGATGAGACTGACAAAACATCCCTTTATCCCCCCCCTTTTTTTTATTTTTTTATCTCAGCCTATGGTTAGTGGACTGCAACTACTACTCATGGATCTAATTTGAGGTATGTGGTAGGTTTTCACCGCTCCCTCGTGTTCCACCTCATATGGAGCTTTTGTCTCTCCACAATCAGTTCCATGTCAATCTGGTAGCTCTGTGTTCCTTTCATATGGTACCTATTGTATGTTGCAGCCCTTGGCAGGGTGTAGCTATGTATATCCCCAACATCACACCACGTATTTACAGGACCGAGTTGAAGGAGGGGCTTTTCTTTCATAGACTGCCCTGCCATTTCTGAACATATGTGGCTTTGCCTTTTTGCCGCACATGCCCATAGACATACCCTCCCACACCCTCGCTGTCTAGCACATAGTGTGGTGGGCATGGGGAGGAGCCTGGCCCCTGGCAGCCATTTTCCTGATCCCATATATATGGTTGAGGCAGGAGGGATGATCCGAGTGGATGTCCTGAATATCACTTGGGTAGAGGGATCTAATCTACAGCCAGGAATTTACACATAGGAATATATACATAATTGTTTTCTGTTTTTGATATTGATGTACAAATTGTTTTTTGAGATCCATATATGTATGTACATACCCTAATTCATATTATATTGTTTAGTACCAATAGAATCCTCTAAAGAAACTATAAGCAAAATGCGTAGTGATCCCTCATTCTCTGTGGGGGCCTGATATGGAAGATCAGCCATAATTCAAGTTACAAGCTCACCATATCCATGGGCATACCTACATGTCATTTTGTACATACAAAGGATTAACCCACATGGGACGATACCATATGTATAGAATGTGTAAAATACCTGGTGTTTCTGCAGTCCCTCTGCTTTGCTATTAAAAACTAGGCATGAGATCACAGCATGGCCAGTGTTCTAGCTGTGCTGAGAACTTAGACTGTTCTCCTCCAGTTATCAGACTGGTGCTGAAACCCCCCCTCACAGCCATTCACTGAGCAGACCAGTGTGCAGCTGTTTCTCCTCAATCGGCTCCCTGAGCTCCTTATGCAGCTAAGCACAGAGGGTATGTTAGCACTTATAAAAAGGTATTTATAATATTTTTTATATGTATACACAAATGTTTTGCCTTTCATTTCTATTTTAAATTGAATGGGTTGTTTTACAAGTTAACCACTTCCTGAATACTGCCACACCAGTTATATGATGACACTGTATTGCATTTGTGACAGTATGTATTTTTTTTTTTAACTTCTAGATTTTCTAAAAACTTTTGACAAAAAATGACAACTCGCCATGCCTCTTACTACATACCTTGGACTGCCCTGACATTTTTGGGCCTCAAGAAATGACTGTCAGTAGGAGTGATCAATTTTCAGATGTATACAGTATACCATATTTTGTGGATTCTATAACTTTCCTACAGACTAAATAATGAACACTGGTCTGGGTTATTTTTACCAAATAAATGTACCAGAATATATTGTGGCCTAAATTTATGAAGAAAGATTATTTATTTGCAAAATTTTATAACAGAAACAAAGAAAAACAAAGTTTTTTGTTTTCAAAATGTTTGATAATTTTTTATTTATTTAGCAAAAAAAACCCCAGTGGCTGTGGTGATTACGTACCACCAAAAGAAGGCTCTACTTGTGTGAAGAAAACTATAAAAAATTCATATGGGTACAGTGTTTCACGAATTGTCATTCAAAGTGTGACAGCGCTGAAAGTTGAAAATTGGTCTAAGAAGGAGGTGAAAGTGCCCAGTATTGGTCAATAATAGTGCATACAGGCTTACCCCACTTTTCTGGTTCAATATTTTTATTGTGTTTTTCAAAGGAGAAATATTAATGACAGAACATACAATATGAAACTCCTCGATGACTAAGGCAGCCAAAAGAGGAAAATACATTGAATGAAAATCATATCACTTACAAGGGTGATGTAATTGCAGTATAACGAAATTCCTGGTATGATTACAGATATAACAGTAAGGCGTTGATTCCCACATGGAAGACGGATAATCTGATATGCATTACAGCCAGGAGGTTCCCCCCGAGAAGGACCCCAAGGTCATCACTCCACCCCAATGGGGATACACTGTGGAGTGTGAGAGCTCCAGGATCCCTCTCAGAAGAGATACCCCCCTATCATCCATCAGCTCCCCCTGGGGAGAAGCCCCCACCGGGACGGAACCCCAGCAACGCCATCCCCCGGGCGGAGCCCCCCGTCACATTGACTAGGAAGTATACCTGAGATTTACTGACTGCCTCCCATGCTGGGACACCAAATGAGTATATGAGGTCAATCTATAGGGGCTAATGGACAGGTTTTGGCCTTGTAAAACTGTTATCTGCTGTTAGAGAATTGAAGGAAGATGGGAACAGAAAAGAAGTAGAGAAAAGGTAGAAGAAAGATGAGGAAGAGGGGGGAAGCAAGATGAAGGACAGAGGGAGGGAGGTGGGGTAGGGTATATGAAGAAGGATGGTAGTCTCGCTGGACTCTCCCCTAAGGGATCGATTGACCCGGGTAAAGAGAGATACCGACATACCTAGCCCAAGGTTCCCAGATCGCTTCAAAGCGTGGGACCGTGTCAAGCAGTTTAGCCACCATCTGTTCCTGTGACATTATCCAAGAAATCTTCCGTTTGGTGGCCAAAATAGATACCGATGGGGTTTTCCAGGATTTCGCTAGAGTAACTTTGGCTCCAAAACACATAAAAAAGATCATTGTGTAGTTTTAGGCGTGTTGTGTAGATTGCAGTTTAGCAGGATGTATATGGGCTCTTGTGGAACATCTATCCCAGAGACTCTCTGTAGAATATGGAGGAATTTATTCCAGAAACTCCTTATGCGAGGGCAAGTCCACCAAATATGATGCATCGTGCCCATATGACCACACTCTCTATAACATAGGGAAGAGGAGTCTGGGAATATCCTCGAGAACCTTGCTGGGACATAGTACCATTTAGTAAAAACTTTAATGTTGGCCTCTATCAAAGCAATATTTAAGATACCTTTAGATGATCTGCTGAAGGCTTGGAACCATTTAGCAGGGTCCCACTGGATGTCCAGGTCCGATTCCCAAGATCGAGCGTATGCCGGAGTGTCCGTCCTATCTGCCAGGGAAGCATAAATAATGGATATCCTGTCTTTTTGGGGACCTGTTGAGGAGCACCATAGCTCGTACATCGTAGCCTTGGGAGTGTTCGACTTGTCAGTATAGAGAGAGTGGAGGAAGTGTCGAATTTGCTACAATCGGAACGTTTCCGAGGTAGGCATTTCCAGTGTACTCATACAGTGGCCCAACGAAATGGGGCCATTAGGAGTAAAGAAATGGCCGACCCGGAGAAGGCCTTTGTTCAGCCACCAGTGAAACGCATGTATGTTCATCCCAGGTGGAAAGTCAGGGTTGTGGAACAAGTGCGTGAGGGGCCTTAAGGGCGATATAAAGTTGGCGTTTTTGTGTAATTGGTCACAGAGAACTAAGGAGTGAGACAAGGTGGGGGCTAAGACTGACGGTCTATGTTTGGGGGGTCTCCATGTTAAGAAGTTGAGTGTGAAGTGTGGTACGGCTTGTCTCTCAAGGAAAATCCAATCGGGCCTGCAAATCTTGTTATAGATGGCGGAGAACTGTGTTAGCTGTGCTGCCTGGTAGTAAAGCCAAAAATTTAGTAGACCTAGGCCTCCTTGAGACCTAAGCCTGAATAAAATTTCTTTGGCAAAATGGTGACCTCTGTCCCCCCAGACAAATCTGATCACCCTGGATTAAAATTTAGCCAGGATAGATTTTTTAATCGGGATAGGTAGTGAGCGGAATAGGTATAAAAGTCGTGGCAGGAGATTCATTTTGACTGCGTTGAGTCTACCCAACCATGACAAGCCCTCCCTCAACCATTTCTGGAGATCTAATTCTAGAGAGCGGAACATGGGGGGGTAGTTGGCGGCATATAAGTCTCCGATATTTCTCGTCAGTTTGATACCTAAATAGGGGATTGAGTTATCCACCCACGTGAAGGGAAAGTGTTGTTGGAGTTTGTCTATTAGAGGCGCCGGGACCGAAACATTGAGGGCCACAGATTTAGACACGTTCACTTGAAGACCGGAGATAGCGCCGAAGTCTCTAAGAAGTCTGAAGACATTTGGTGTGGTTATGAGACGAGCTGTGAGGAATAATAGCATGTCGTCAGCAAATAAGGCACATTTGTGAATGTCAGGACCACATTGCACTACCTTGATGTTCTCGTTCGATCTAATGGCAATAGCCAGAGTCTCGATCGCTATAGCGAAGATCAAGGGTGAAAGAGGGAAACCCTGTCTAGTTCCCCTGCGAATATCGAAGGGATCCGAATAGTGACCCATTAGTTGCACCTGAGCTGAGGGTGAGGAATACAGAGTGTGGATTATTGAGCGGAATCCCCCGCCAAACCCCCAGCGTTCAAGAATGTCAAAAAGATAGGGCCACGACACGGAGTCAAAGGCCTTCCGCAGATCCAGTGACAACAGAAAGCCCCCTTGAGCAGGACCGCCGTCCCACTGGGTCTGCAGAAGGGAAATCAAATCAATAGCTCTGCGAACCTGATCCGGGCCCGTCTCCCAGGGATGAAGCCCACTTGGTCCCTATGTATATAATTCACTATAAAGTCAGACATCCTGTTTGCTAGTATTTTAGTCATTATTTTGAGATCGTTATTGATTAACGAAATAAGGCGGTAGCTTCCCACCTCGCTAGGGTCTTTACCCTGTTTAGGAATGACCGAGATAAAAGCCGAGTTTAAGTCACTAGGGAGAGGGGCTCCATCCTGGAGGGAGTTGAAGAACCGAGCCATGTAAGGGGCCAGGCGAGGGCCAAACTTCTTATAATAACATACCGAGAAACCGTCCGGACCCGGGGCAGAGTTTGTTTTCAAGGATTTAATGACATCTAATATTTCCTCTGAGGAGAAGGGGGCTTCAAACAGATCACGGTGCGTTTGCTGCAGGTCAGGTAGGTTAATGTCTTGGAGAAACAGTTCCCTGGTCTTGTGATGCGCGCACGGCAGTTTCTCGTAAAGGCGTGAGTAAAAATTATGAAATTAATTCATAACAAGTTCTGGATTTTGCGCCAAATTGCCCGACGGGGCTCGAAATTTGGGGAATACCGAGGTACGGATCTTAGGGCTAAGTTTAGTTGCCAACTTAGAGCCTATCCTATCAGATTGGTAATAGAAACGAGCGCCTGACCACCGCAAGTGTTTCTCCGCGGAAGTAGTGAGAGAGAGGATGAGTTGCACTCAAGCTGAGTCCAGTTTGGCCAGGCTATCCGGCGTGGAGTGTTGTTTATGACTTTTACTTAATAGGCTGAAGTTTGCTGTGAGTCGCAAAACTTCTGCCCTGCTCTCCTTCTTAAGTTGCGAGGAGAGTTGTAATAGCCTGCCCCTCAGTACCGCCTTGTGTGCCGCCCACAGACAACCTGGCAAAACCGATCCCGTGTCGTTCTCACTAAAGTAGTCAGATAATGCCTTGTCTATAATCGTGCAATGGGTTGGATTGCTCAAGAAAGTTTCATTGGGGCGCCATTTAAAGGGCCCCTTAATTCCCAACCCTCCTCTTAATGATAGTGACATTATCGAGTGGTCGGATAGTGGTGTGTCATATATTTTGGAGGCAATTACTCTCTAGGATTACATGTGGTGGGACAAATATGTGGTCAATCCTAGAGAAGGTTTGGTGGGGGACCGAGTAGTGCGTGTAGTCTCTAGTTTGGGGATTCATTTCCCTCCAGATATCAACCAGGCCAAAAGATTGAACTGTCTGCGCCACCCGAAGACTACACTTAGGGGGGCGTTTAGGTTTGGGCCTCAGGGGGTTGGCTTTAGTACCTTCAGTGTGGAATCGAAAAAAAGGTCCTGATGTTTGTTCGGAGTGTAGTATGAGACAAACGTGTAGGCCTCACCATTAATCGTTCCTGTCACTAGAATGTATCTTCCCTCTGGATCTTTGATGGTATGTGCATGTGGGAAATGCGTTTTGTTTGAGAAGCAGACCACCACTCCTCTCGTTTTGTTGTCCACATTGGCTAGGTGAAAATTCATGAAGTTCTTGTGAAGGAATTTGGGCTGATAGGAAGCAGGGAAATGAGTCTCCTGGAGCATTACTACATCAGCCTTCAGAGTGTGAAACTGTTGCAGTATCTTGCGTCTCTTCACAGGGGAGTTAAGGCCCTGTACGTTATGTGAGAAAATCTTAAGTGTGCCTGTTGTCGGCATGGAGTCAGTCATGGGGGAGAAATAAGTGCGGGGCTATGTGTTTGTAAGTCTTACCTGACATCGCAATTGTCCCTGGCAGATAGGGGACAACCCCAGTTGTATTGAGAATTCGATCTGTGCTACAGCAGACGGGAGATCCAGCGAGTACCTGTAGCTGAAGAGGAGGGGGAGGGGTGGGGGAGAGGAAAGGAAAGAGGGGAGGAAAGAGAAGTGAGAAAGAAGAGAGGAAGAGGGGATAGAGAAACAAAGCATTAGATAGTGCATCTTAAAGTCGTAACCCAAAACCCCACGGACCAGCGAGGGACCCTTCCCTACCTGGGCCGGTACCCAAAAAGAAAAAGGTCTGCGACCCGAGGGTCGAGAGAGTCTGGGTTCGATAGATGAAAGAACAAAGGTTCAGCTATCGGAGCCAGAGGGAGGCGCACTACGACCACTCCGGTCAACGTCACCTTTGGATGAAACTATGGCAGTAAATAAACAATGCAGTGTAAGCCCTGCTATCACATATTAGTAGTGATCAAAAGTCTTTGAGTCTAGCGGAGGAAGGAAACAAAAAATAACAAAAACGGAACAGAGAAACACCTTCCCAGGGGAGTCTAAACCCATAAGGATCTGAAAGGAAGTCCTGGAAAGAACATAGATGAAGAAAGTCACCAAAATACTGGCGTCAGGTCAAGCACCGGCATAGTCCAAAGTGAGGACCTAAGGTAAATTCTTTTCAGACTGCAGGCCCGATCATGGGGGAAATGATTCCTTCGAACGTTTGGGAAGCTGTTTCTGCCACACTGGCGACACTGGACTGGTGGGGGATGTTCTCTTGACAGACGATGCTCCTCGAGAGGCAGAAGGTTGTGGTACTTCCTGAGTAATCAGGCCTAGATGTAGGAGAAGTCGTTCCCCATCTTGGAATGTTGAAAAACTATATGGTTTGTTGCGATATGAGAAGTTCAGTCTCAGCGGGAAGGCCCACCTGTACGTGATCTCTTTGCCCGCCAGGACTTGTAGTATATGGGGATAAATCCGCAAAGATTTGTACACGGTGGCCTTGGATCATCAGCTTCTCCGCCGCCCTGGAGAGTTTCACACTTCCTCTTTGACTGCATAGAAATGCGGTTTCACGATAATGTCTTGTGGCAGTCCATCAGAATGCGGTGGTTGTAGCGCCCTGTAGGCTCTGTCAAGCTCCAGACGGTGGGCTGGGATGGTAGGGAATAAACTTTTGATGAAGTCCTGAACAGCCGTGTGGGTGTCTTTGACGGTTTCGGGGAGCCCCCTAATGCGGAAGTTGTAACGTCTCGACCTGTTCTCGAGGTCATCTATTTTGGAGGTAGCGGATTCCAGTTGGTCCTGGAGATCCTGGATCCTGGAAGTATTTTGGTTAATTCTCAGGATAGCCTGGTCAGATTTTTGCTTGATCACTTAAATTCTGGCTCCAATCTGCTGCATATCTGCGTGAATAGAGGCAGTGATCTGTGCAGCTGTGTGAGATAGGCCTTTTGAGAGCATCTGAGAGAAAGCAGCCATCATGGAGGGAAAATCAGTAGGAGAGGGGGGGAGATCCCTGGCCTGTGCCTCCCATGGGTCTGGGCTGTAAAGCAGATCCTGCTGAGGGGTGAGAGCTGCCCCTCCAAATGACCTCTTTAGCAGAGAGTCAGTGGATGCTGGTGAGGGGAACCCCGGGAGTGAACTCACTGTGGCATCTGAGGATTGTGGTGACGGGAGGGCCCCTTGATCCTGGTCAGCAATTGATTCTGTCAGGCAGGGCAGGCCTCGTGAGGTGACGGCCGCCATCTTGGAAGGACCGGGCCGCTCCGAGGAGTCGTTCAGCGCGGCTGTGAGGTTCCTCCGGGTGGGATTGGGAGTCATCAGTTCGTGGCTTGAGGTGTCCCCTTTGCGCTGGTACGGGTGTCGGGCCAAAATGATGGCTTACACCGCTGCTGTGGCTGGCGTTAGGTCGGAGAGGCGCGGACTAAGCAGCCATCTTGGACGCTGCCGCACATGCGCCCTCCGGCTTACCCCACTTTTAAGTACACAATGGGGTTTATTTACTAAAGCTGGAAAGTGCAAAATCAGGCTCACTTCTACATAGAAACCAATGAGCTTCCAGGTTTTATTACCAAAGCTTAATTGAACAAGCTGAGGTTAGTAGCTCATTGGTTTCTATGCAGAAGTGAGCCTTATTTTGCACTTTCCAGCTTTAGTAAATAAACCCCATTGTGTACTTAAAAGTGGGGTATGCCTGTACATCATGTAAAAACAAGTATTGTCAGCAAAAGGCCCAATAGGAGCCCTGGTGGAATTATGCACAAATACTTAGATAAACGCTCACCGGCCACTTTATTAGGTACACGTTGCTAGTGCTGGGTTGGACCCCCTTTTTGTCTTCAGAACTGCCTTAATTCTTCATGGCATAGATTCAACAAGGTATTGGAAACATTCCTCAGAGATTTTGGTCCATATTGACATGGTAGCATCACGCAGTTGTTGCAGATTTGTTGGCTGCACATCCATGATGCGAATCTCCCGTTCCACCACATCCCAAAGGTGCTCTATTGGATTGAGATCTGGTGACTGTGGAAGCCATTGGAGTACAGCGAACTCATGTTCAAGAAACCATTTTTTTTATTATTATCCCTTTCATGCCTAAGCCTATTTCTGAAATTTGTTGCTTACAAGTTAAAATCCGTATTTTTTGCTAGAAAATTACTTGGAACCCCCAAACATTATATAATAATATAATTATATGGAAAGTAGGTTATATGGTTTCCAATTGCATAGTTCATACCAGTTCAATCAGTTCCAGGGTTTTCCATTTCCAGAAAAAAAGTAGAACATGCTGCATTTTTTTCTGCACTGAACTGTACTGGAATGCAGTAAAACACATTAAACACCCACCGCAATGCACTGGACCTCTTCAAAAATGCATCAAAAATGCACTGGGCCCCAGTACAGTGAAAAAAACAGGAAAAAAGATTAAAAAAAAAACCATCTGGAATGCATCTGGAAATGCATCAAAAACACTCCGGAATGCGCCAAAATGCGTTACAAATGCACATGAAAAAACACATCCGGAATGGATCTGGAGTGCGTTTTTGTGGTGTAAACCAGCCCTGATAGTGAATCATTTGACACAGCCTTATTGACAGGCTATATAACATAATGTAGTTGCACAATAATATTTCTTTTTGGTTGGGAAAAGTTGTTTAAACCACATAATTGTAAACTTACATACACAAGACATCCTCTGACTGACTAGCTTTAATGTTATTCAGTACAAACAGCAGGTAAATGGGGTTTCATTCTGTGAATAAATATGTATGTGAATACAAAAAAAGAAAACTCTTTCTCAGCACAGATGCAACTGAACATAATTAACTGTTTACAAGGGTGATGCATTTTTAAACCTGTTAGAGAAGACTGCCACTGCATAAATACATTTCATGACAGTTCTCACAGTTTTATTATCATTGCATTCAAAATGTATATCCTTGATTCAGTATATTTTTACACGCTGTAAGACCTATCAAAGCGTTGTAGCATCAAGTGTTAAAATACGCTGCTGCTGATAAAGTGTTGTCATTTCCAGCAATACTTTATCATGAATACTGTGACTACAAATGGACATGCTTCCAAGAATTATACATTTTCAAAATCATTGTATGGTCTAACTGCCTGTCATGTTAGTATTATTTTTACAAAAAACAAAGGATATATTCTCACATCTGTTAAACATCGGTCTTATTTATTAAAATGCACTTGTATCCAAAGCTAGAAGGATTAATTACCACAGCCTAGCTCTAGATGCACCCTGTGCCTCTATGCATTAACACAGAAAATTAATTCAGAGTTGACAAAACTCTTTCAGACACAACCTGCTTCCTGCTGATGGCGCTTTATTAGCATATTCTTTCCAATAAAAAGAAATGTTTCATAGGCCCTATTTTTTACCTAAGCTTTGAGTTCAATTTGTAAAGCACTGAGTGACAGGCAGCAAAATGGCTTGAATATAAAAAGGGCAAGTTGCCAACATTCTCCTGATAGAGGCACTTTGGAAGCTTTGTTCTAAGTACATTAAAGTCACAGAAGGTCCATGTACTCTAGACAGCACAGGGTAGGCAGGATGTTCGCAGTAAGACAAAACAGCAGGTGATAAATGACATTAAATAACAGTGAGAATTTACCACAGACTAAATTTAATCAGTGATGTGAAATGTTCTCAGCTATAAGGCTGCATTAACAGTGAATATATAATGAGGCGATTACCATTCTTTTTGATATATGAAAGAATATGTATGTAAAATGATGAACACAGCTCAATTTTACTCCTGAGGCATGCAATGTTTTTTTTTTCTGTATTGCAATCATTGCCCCCTTTAGATTTCACAAAGTATTTTTAACTATGCACTTAATAAGGAATTATTTTGTCAGATTTGTGACAGGAAATCTAAAATAATCTAGAAATATGTTTTCAGCATGTTTGAAAGTATTTCTCCTGCAGTACATGAAAACTGAAGATGATTGTTGCTATACCTTTTATCCAATATAGCTGCTTCTAATGTGCAATTCCTTTTGTAATGAAACCCTGTTTTAACTTTTATTTTTAGTGGTATCAGTTCATTACTAAAGGAAATCTACGGGAAAAAGGTTGATGGAGAGGAATACATGTATCTTTGACTTTGACTTTATTTCTTTTGTGTAGGTGTTCATACCTACGTATTTACTCATCTGAGTAAACAACCACAATAACTGCCCAGAAGGCATTTGAAAAAATAAAAAATAAAAGATGAAAGAATTACTCTAGTTAGTTATATAAGAATGTGGTAAATGATATAGCGCTAATAAGAACTAAATTATAGTCCAACATGGGCTTTCAATGTTTTGGATAAATTAAACCACAACTTCACTTAAAAGTCCATAATAACAGTGATGAATCTTATAAAATCCATTTGTAAGGACACCGCCACCATCACCCAAACACACTGCCTCTTACCCTTAGGTAGATTAAAACAAGCCTAGGTATTTCTCAATATAAGAATACCCATTGGTTTAATTAGATATTCATTAAAAATATACATGAATGTAGTTGTGTGAACATACGCACATAGGCACCAGAGGTACTACATAAAATATAAGCCTAAATAAATAATGAATACCAATGAACAGACCTGAATATGATAATTCTTATGAATGGCAATAAATAATTTGAACAATACAAAGGAGAATCTATTTTATCAAGTTTTCTACATAGGCAGGACTCATAACGAGCAAATTTGTTCTCAAACTGAAACTGAGCTTACCAGTCCATGTGTACTCACCCTTTAATTGAAGAAAAAATGAATAGAAACCAAAAGAAATAGGACTTCCTTATTATAGAAATTATATCATAGGGGAATTCCACCCTTTCACTACTAGCACCCCTAGCAAATAAATAACGCAGTGTCTCCATCTGGAGGTCAGCAAGTCATCCCATGCAGACTAGCAAAAGGGCCAATAGGGCTCATTGCTAGCTCATTAAAAATTGGTGGACTGTGTATCTCTGCTTAGTGAGACCTATAGGACACTCTGCTTTGCAAAATGACTGGATTTGATTTTGTCATGTTCTCGTCAAGTAATACATAACCTAAATAAGTGAATGCTTTAAAAAATGCATTTTTATTTCAGATACTGTATGCAAACAAACAAACAAACAAACAAAAAACTAAAATATGGGATAAAAACCTGCATATGCCTTTGCTATGTCCACAAAGAGGTAACATTGAAGAGATAGTTCTGCATCAAATAATACAATGATAAGCATCACCATTACATTAACCATAAACTGCATTATGCATACAATATTATTTATTTCTAGGTTAACCCAATGCTGTTCTCAAAAGGATGAAAGATGTAGATAAAGATTCTCATGTATAAAAAACTACCAATCAATATAAGGCCACAATAAATCATAAACGTTGAGGAACAACAGTTTAGTTACTTTACTTTGACAATATACAGTTAACAAATGGAGCAAAATGTTGGGCACCCTTCTAAGAGGAAAGCAAGCAATTTTATCTCTACTCAGGTTCAAACTGCACAAGCATTTGGCAGGCTAACTGAAGTCTTGAAAGCTGTGTATGTAAAAAATCACCACTGATTGACTACTAAAAGCAGTGCCCTATATGCTAGTTGGTTAGATGGCTAGATTACTGTATTTTCTATGCTATTCTATGATTAATCATGCTGTAAGAATGCCTAATAATGAACCATAGATAACGATGGGTAGATAAGAGCAAACTAGTCCACATTAACTTTAGTGTGTGTGTCTCTCTCTGTGCTTTTATTTATTTATCAATTATCATAGGCCAGTTTTGGTAGAGCAACTAACTGCAAGTCACTCTAAGTTACAGAGAAATCATTCAGGTAGCTTTACCTATCAGTCTTATGTTAGCCTGATAGAGTCTTCTTAAGGCTGGTACACACGGGCCAAATATTAGGCGGTATCAGTCAGTTCAACAGAAACCAGCCGACATTTGGCCAGTGTGTACAGAAGCCTGTCCAGCTTCTATTGAATGAACATACTGGAAAACCAGCAGCTGTTTGGCATCCAATCAGTGCTGGCAGCCAATGGCTGCTAGCGTTGACCAGTGTGTTCTGACGGTGGGGCAGTCCCCCTGTCAGAACACAATAGCTTAGCAGGGAGACCACTGTTCTAAAATCTCATAGTACAGCAAGCTCCTCATGAGCGCTTCAGGTTTTTTTTTTTTCGTTCAGCCTGCTGGGTAGAATGGAAAAAAAAACCTGTGTGTAGCAGGATTACATAGATCTTTGTTTTTGGCATCTGTAAATGTGTTGCCAAAAGGACACTGTACCACTAGAAATAGAAATAACACATGTTGGTAGTCATGATCGATGAAGACACTGTACCACTAGAAATAGAAATAACACATGTTGGTAGTCATGATTGATGAAGTGTTTTAGGTTCAAAAATATTTGCTTTAATATATTTGCTTTAATAATTCTGTTGGCACCATGCAATAGTTGATACTGTTCATAGTCTACATGACATATCTATGAGGTGTGTCCAGAATATAATAAGAATGAAGTTTGTACGCTCAAGAAGGATTCTGTCAAGGGAGAAGCGAGCCAAGGTGACCTGGGGTGGAAGGTATAGCTTAGAACATTGATCAGCTGTATTCCAGAGTTGAGACATTGAGACAGGGATTTTGTGAATCGCTGTTCAAGTGCCTCGTCTTAAGAAAAATGCAAGTGAGTTTGGAACAGCAGTAGGCGATAACATTTTTTGTGAAATTGGGTAAAAGTGCATCAGAAATGATGGTAAAAAGCTTATGGAGAAGTTGCACTATCATCTGCACAAGTGTACCGATGGCACAAGGCCTTCAATGAAGTAAGAGAAGGTGGAAGATGAACAATGGTCAGGATGCTCCTCTTCATCAAAAACGGAACAAAATGCGATGCAGCGAGGTCTGTTCTCAACCGTGACTGATGGCTCACTATCAGAATGATAGTCAATTGCAAGTCAATTGTTCATTAAATCGTGACTCAGGATTTGAACATGAGAAAAGTGTGTGCAAAACTTGTTTCAAAGAACTTGTCACCTGATCAGAAGGAGCAACGTCAGCTCATTTGCCAAGACCTGTTGGCCCGTTTAAAAGGGAGACTGATTTTCTAGAGTTGAGTGATCACAGGAGATAACTCCTAGGTGTTTGAGTACGATCCCGAGATCAAGAAACAAAGTTCAGAATGCCACACCCCACTTCAACTAGCCCCTTATAAGCTTGAATGAGCAAATCAAACGTCAAATCAATGGTCATTGTTTTTTTTATTCACATGGCATTGTCCGTAAGGACTTTATACCTACTGGTCAAACTGTGAATCAAAGATTTTACTTGGAAGTTCTTGGTCCCTTGAGACAAACAGTTTTTCGTGTGTGTCAAGCTCAACTTGGAGCCTTCATCACTACTAGGGATGAGCTTCGAGTTCGAGTCGAACTCATGTTCGACTCGAACATTGGCTGTTCGCAAGTTCGCCGAACAGCGAACAATTTGGGGTGTTCGCAGCAAATTCGAATGCCGCAGAACACCCTTTAAAAGTCTATGGGAGAAATCAAAAGTGCTAATTTTAAAGGCTTATATGCAAGTTATTGTCATAAAAAGTGTTTGGGGACACGGGTCCTGCCCCAGGGGACATGGATCAATGCAAAAAAAGTTTTAAAAACGGCCGTTTTTTCAGGAGCAGTGATTTTAATAATGCTTAAAGTCAAACAATAAAAGTGTAATATCCCTTTAAATTTCGTACCTGGGGGGTGTCTATAGTATGCCTGTAAAGGGGCGCATGTTTCCCATGTTTAGAACAGTCTGACAGCAAAATGACATTTCGAAGGAAAAATTCCATTTAAAACTACCCGCGGCTATTGCATTGCCGACAATACACATAGAAGTTCATTGATAAAAACGGCATGGGAATTCCCCACAGGGAAACCCCGAACCAAAATAAAAAAAAAAAATGATGTGGGAGTCCCCCTAAATTCCATACCAGGCCCTTCAGGTCTGGTATGTATTTTAAGGGGAACCCCACGCCAAAAAAAAAACAAAAAACACGTGGGGTCCCCCCAAAAATCCATACCAGACCCTTATATGAGCACGCAACCTGGCAGGCCGCAGGAAAAGAGGGGGGGACGAGAGTGCGGCCCCCCCTCCTGAACCGTACCAGGCCACATGCCCTCAAGATTGGGAGGGTGCTTTGGGGTAGCCCCCCAAAACACCTTGTCCCCATGTTGATGAGGACAAGGGCCTAATCCCCACAACCCTGGCCGGTGGTTGTGGGGGTCTGCGGGCGGGGGGCTTATCGGAATCTGGAAGCCCCCTTTAACAAGGGAACCCCCAGATCCCGCCCCCCCGTGTGAAATGGTAAGGGGATACTTACCCCTACCATTTCACTAAAAAACTGTCAAAAATGTTAAAAATGACAAGAGACAGTTTTTGACAATTCCTTTATTTAAATGCTTCTACTTTCTTCTATCTTCCTTCATCTTCTTCTGGTTCTTCTGGCTTTTCTGGTTCTTCCTCTGGCGTTCTCGTCCAGCATCTCCTCCGCGGCATCTTCTATCTTCTTCTCCTCGGGCCGCTCCGCACCCATGGCATGGGGGGAGGCTCCCGCTCTTCTCTTCATCTTCTTCTTCATCCTCTTCTCTTCTTCCTTCTTCTCTTCTTCTCTTCTTCATTTTCTTCTCCTCGGTCCGCTCCGCATCCATGCTGACATGGAGGGAGGCTCCCGCTGTGTGACGCGTCTCCTCGTCTGATGGTTCTTAAATAACGGGGGGCGGGGCAAACCGGTGACCCTGCCCCCTCTGACGCATGGGACATGACGGGACTTCCCTGTGGCATTCCCCGTGACGTCACAGGGAAGTCCCGTCAAGTCACCGTGCATCAGAGGGGGCGGGGTCACCGGGTGGCCCCGCCCCCCGTTATTTAAGAACTGTCAGACGAGGAGACTCCGTCACACAGCGGGAGCCTCCCTCCATGCCAGCATGGGTGCGGAGCGGCCCGGAGAAGAAAATGAAGAAGAGAAGAAGGAAGAAGAGAAGAGGATGAAGAAGAAAATGAAGAGAAGAGCGGGAGCCTCCCCCCATGCCATGGGTGCGGAGCGGCCCGAGGAGAAGAAGATAGAAGACGCCGCGGAGGAGATGCTGGACGAGAATGCCGGAGGAAGAACCAGAAGAGCCAGAAGAACCAGAAGAAGAAGAAGATGAAGGAAGATAGAAGAAAGAAGAAGCATTTAAATAAAGGCATTGTCAAAAACTGTCTCTTGTCATTTTTAACATTTTTGACAGTTTTTTAGTGAAATGGTAGGGGTAAGTACCCCCTTACCATTTCACACAGGGGGGGCCGGGATCTGGGGGTCCCCTTGTTAAAGGGGGCTTCCAGATTCCGATAAGCCCCCCGCCCGCAGACCCCCACAAACACCGGCCAGGGTTGTGGGGATGAGGCCCTTGTCCTCATCAACATGGAGACAAGGTGTTTTGGGGGGCTACCCCAAAGCACCCTCCCAATGTTGAGGGCATGTGGCCTGGTACGGTTCAGGAGGGGGGCTGCACTCTCATCCCCCCCTCTTTTCCTGCGGCCTGCCAGGTTGCGTGCTCGGATAAGGGTCTGGTATGGATTTTTGGGGGGACCCCACGCCGTTTTTTTTTTTTGGCGTGGGGTTCCCCTTAAAATACATACCAGACCTGAAGGGTTTGGTATGAAATTTAGGGGAAACCCCACATCATTTTTTTTTTTAATTTTGGCCGGGGTTCCCCTGTGTTGAATTCCCATGCCGTTTTTATCAATGAACTTCTATGTGTATTGTCGGCAATGCAATAGCTGCGGGTAGTTTTAAATGGAATTTTTCCTTCCAAATGTCATTTTGCTGTCAGACTGTTCTAAACACGGGAAACATGCGCCCTTTTACAGGCATACTATAGACACCACCCAGGTACGAAATTTAAAGGGATATTACACTTTTATTGTTTGACTTTAAGCATTATTAAAATCACTGCTCCTGAAAAAACGGCCGTTTTTAAAACTTTTTTTTGCATTGATCCATGTCCCCTGGGGCAGGACCCGGGTCCCCAAATACTTTTTATGACAATAACTTGCATATAAGCCTTTAAAATTAGCACTTTTGATTATTCATGTTCGTGTCCTATAGACTTTAACGGTGTTCGCGTGTTCGAGCGAACTTTTTTCCTGTTCGCATGTTCTTGTGTGAACCGAACAGGGGGGTGTTCGGCTCATCCCTAATCACTACAATGCATCACCTCACAGTGCTTTTGCTGTCATAGAGTTTTTGGCTGGAAAACAACATTTTGGTAGTGTGGATAACATCCAAAGAGCCACTACACAGGCTTTAAACGCCATCCCACCTGAAGACTTCCAAGGATGCTATGAAGAATGGAAAAATCGTTGTGAGCATTGTGTACACTCACAAGGTACATACTTTGAAGGAGACAATGGGGGTTATTTACTAAAGGCAAATCTACTTTGTGCTACAAGTGCACTGCAAGTGCACTGAACATGCACTTGAAAGTGCAGTCGCTGTAGATCTGAGAGGAAGATCTGAAATGAGGGTAAGCAATGCTGATTTTATCATACAATCATGTGCAAGCTAAAATGCTGTTTTTTATTTCCCTTGCATGTCCCTCTCAGATCTACAGCAACTGCACTTCCAAGTGAACTTTCAGTGCACTTTCAAGTGCACTTGCAATGCACTTGTAGTGCAGAGTGGATTTGCCTTTATTAAATAACCCCCAATGCTTAATAGTAAAATGTTCCAATAAAATAATTTTTTTGAATATCCTTCTCATTACTTTCTGGACACACCTCATATCTTTGGTAGCTGACTTTCGGTTAGGTATCCCGCATGTTAATTTAATGTGTTCCTCTCTATAATTATATTATTATATACTTATTTGGCTATATGTCTTATATATGCCCTTCCACTAATATAACATCCAACATTAGTTTCTTGATTTGGTAAAGTAATTTTTTCCAACAACATGAGTTATAAAGGGAAGTGTTATGCCCCGTACACATGGTCAGATTTTCCGATGGAAAATGTCCAAATGGAGCGTGTTGTCAGAAATTCCGACCGTGTGTGGGCTCCATCGGACATTTTCCATCAGGTTGTCCGACACACAAAGTTTGAGAGCAGGCTATAAAAATTTCCGACAACAAAATCCGATCGCGTCAATTCCGACCGTGTGTGGCCTGTTCAGACGCACAAAGTGCCACGCATGCTCAGAAGAAATTCTGAGACGGAACAGCTCGGTCTGGTAAAATTAGTGTTCGCAATGGATACAGCACTTTCGTCACGGTGCTATGTAAAAAATGGTTTAATACAGCGCGCTCTCTTCTTCTTTATAATGTGAGAAGAATGAAGTAGTTTTGCTGCTCATATTCACACAGACTTCTCACAAACTTATTTCTTTATTATTTATTGTGATTCCCTCAATAGATTTTGATTTGTCACATCTGACCAATTTTTTTTTTTATTTGTTTTTATTGTAAAAAATTTGTTTTCAAGGCTGTTTTTTGTTAAAATTTGTTTATGCTTTTTAATAAAGAATTTTTTGGTGTGTGTTTTGTGTGTCAAGTTACCACAACACCATTGATATCTTATATTATTGAATCTCAATGAGATTGTTTGGTGTTGGTGTCTCTTGTTAATTTCACATTGTATATTTGAAATGTACCTGAATCCTCACCAACAAACTGTTTTTTTGGAAGGAAAACACACATAGGCAAGTATAATTGAACCAAAAATGCCTTTATTAAGGGCTCACAACCAAAAAAAGAGGGAGAAAACACTGGAGAAACAGCAGAAATTGGTGAAGCCTTTGACCCCCAGGGCACACATCAATTATTTTACTGCAAAATTGGTGGCCTGAGGAGTCCATATGTAAGGTAGTAGTAAGGTAGTAAGGTCAAGAAGTCCCAGAGATCATGAAAGCAGCAGATGACATCTGTGTCCCCAGGCTGTGGTCATACAAGAGACTGCATCTTTTGCCAGACCAGACTGAACCTGGTCTTCCTTCCACGCTGTGGCTCTGGTGGTGGAGTTGTGGCAGCAGGAGGAGGAGGAGGAGGAGGAGGAGGAGGATGGTCCAACTCAATCACGTCGGTCTTGGGTGTGATTTCGCCACTCACTCCCTTAGTTAGGACTTTATAAATAAGTTGCTCACACATGAGGCATTGACCCTCCTGCATGCACTTCAGTTTGGTGGCAGCCATGCACGCAAAGGCCTCTTCAGGAGTGGGTAAGGCTCTGAGGGATGCAGAAGCCTCCTGAATGAGCCTGAGTCACCTTCCTCGCTCTTTTGTATGGAAGGCAGAGGGGAGGAGCCTGCAATTCGGTCAGGCTGCAACTGGTTCCAGGCTTCTCCTGGCTGACGCTTAGCCCCGCCTCCTCCTGGATGCCACTAACACCCACCTCCTCCTGGCTGCAACTTAACCCCGCCTCCTCCTGGCTGCCACATTCCACAGCCTCCTCCTGGCTGAGGTCTTCCTGTGTATGAAAAAGGGACATAGTTTTAGTTTTTTTATTCATCAATCACACAATTTTCATCTCATGACTGTTGCAAATTGAATGTTAACAAATATAACAGACTATCATTCTGAGCCCAGCATTTTTCATTCTTGTCCCAATAATTTTTGCCCACTACTGTCTATTGATATGTAAAACACTTTATTAAATCAGCAATTAGTGATCAATAATGACATCTAGTAAAGATCATTTATTTATTGACCAGAAATCTGTAGAACAATGCTATACCTGACTCCAGCTGGGCTCCTCCACTTCTTCCTGGCTGGAAGGCCCAGGTTGGACATCAGAAGTCTCAGCTGGGGTGGAAGATAGGGTGGAATGAAGAGTGGAAGGAAGAGTGGAGAGGGATTCCCTGACTTCAGTGTGGTCTGACAGAAATCGCAGTCTCTCATAGTACCACAGCCTGGGAACATAAATGTCATCTGCTCCAGCTCCTGATCTCTTGGAATCTGTGACCTTCTTACGCTCCCTAAGATAAGTGCTCCTCAGGCCACCAATTTTGGTTTTTAAATAGGGGATGGTTGCTGCGGGGACCACCGGCATCACCAACTCCAGTAGTTTCTCCAGAGCTGCCTGCCTCTTTTGTTTATGGTGTTTCACCTGCCACAGACAGGGCAGCTCCCTGTACTTGTCTATGAACAGGGGGAGGAAGTTGTGGTCATTGAAGCCATCCATTTTATCTGCAAGACACAACACAAGACAAACCCTAATGTCAGGCAAAACTTTCCTAATCTTGTCCTAATATAGGCCTCAATCTAGAAACAGTATAGGCCCAAGTTTAGATCTTACCTTCATTATCACGATCGGCGCCTCCTATACTCCTTCCTCCGCTTACAGATTGTACGTACTACGCACGCGTGTTACGCTTTATACATACTGCGCATGCGTGTAACTACGCACGCCCCTGACGTTCTTTCTAGTCTATTCCCCGCCCCTTTTCATTTGGCGCAGTGGGGGAAGAGCACATGGCGGAGACACAGCAGGTGCGTGCTAATTACAGCAATGAGGAGGAGGAGGAGACAAGCCCGGAGCCTGAAACATCTGGATCCAGAAGGAGAAGATTTAAGGCATCAAATATGTCCTTTGGGGAGATGTTGGAGATGGTCGACATCCTGAAGAGGGCCGACTATGATGGAAAGTATGGACCTTACCCCAACCCCAATGTCAGAAAGGCCAAGATCATGGCGAAAGTGGTCAAGAGTCTGCACCAGAATTTCGGGGTACGTCGATCGAAAGATCAGCTCAGGAAGCGGTGGTCGGACCTAAAATTAAGAGAACACGAGCAGTACAGAAAGATCCAGAGAGTGCTGCAAAAAGTAAATTGTTGTGCTGTGTTCCGATTCTTTTTGTGTTTATTATGTTCGTGCTGCTCAATGTGCTTTTCTTAACTGTTGTACAGTTTAAAATGGCAACTGTCATGTTCATTGGCACATTATTTGTTCATATCAAACATTTTTCTTTCGGCCTATAAAACACCATTGTTTTGGCCATATGCATTTGACCACATTTTTTAGGGCCTACTTGTCTGAAAATAATTTGGTTGTGTAGATGGGTTTGTTACTAGAATGAAATGCAAACTAGATTCTGTGTAAGGAGAGGACACTCAGCAGCTGTTTAGACATCTGGACGCTGGAGCACTAGTGTGGGACACAAGAACACCCTTTTTATTAGGGGGTCCCACACAGGTGCTCCAGTGTATACTATAGGGGTGTCTCCATCTGTGAAGCTTGTACAAGATAGGTAAAGTATTGAAGCTTGACAAAGGACACTGAAAATTCTACATCTTGGAACTCTGCCAAAATAGACAATTGTACCCCACTTCCAAGCAATGTTTCATATTTATAGTTCTTCCCTCAAATATCTGTGTGCTAAGTATACCATTTTTTGTTTTACATAGGGGAGAAAAGACTCGGAGAACACCCCTCATCCGAGGAGACCAGAGACCCCCCACCTCTGGAAGAAGGGGAAATCACACAAAGACAAGAAGAGGAGGAGGAGGAAGACGTGGTGGATATTGGCACCACAACAGGTGAGTGTCTGTGACCACAGGCTCAGGTAAGAGATGGATGCCGCCATATTTATAATACATTTTTTTTTTTGTTTCTCTCTTTTTAGGTGATCGTGATGTTGTGGATCCAGGGCATTTCACCTCGGAAAGTGCACAGATCCTGATTGGGGAGATCATTGGGCATAATGTTGCATTGGAAAACATCAAGAAAAACATCAATGATGTTATTCAAACAATAAGAACATTATTGATGTTTTGGGGAGAGTTTAAAACCCCTCCAAAGCCCTTTCTTTTATGGTGTGCTACAATTTTTAACTTTTTTGAAGAATTGTAGAGAAGCCAAATTTTGAAGAGGCACACAGTGTGTCAACATGTGCTATCTGCCATCACGGGAGATCAAAGGACACGTTTTGGGGGTGCAACCCCTTCCTCAATAATAAAGTAGCTGAGAGGAAGGGGTTGCTCCCCCAAAACACGTCCCTTGATCCCCCGTGATGGCAGCTAGCACATGTTGACATTTGTACATTTGCGTGCATCTTCAAAATTTGGCTTTTCATGGGGTGACTTCACCCCATCTGAACGCAATATCAAACTCAGTTCCTAAATACTCATGTCTGATATTGCCTTCAAGTTCTACCTAATATGAACTTTGTAAGTTCAAGATTTGTGTCTTTCTTGTTGGTTTGAAACATGTCTGTTTTATCTTAAATGGACATTTCTACTTTTTCTAATGCCACCCCAAAAATTGTTATACAACAAACATGTTGGTTTGTTTTAAAAAACCTTTTCTAAATGCACATGTGATTGTGCAGGTATTAAAAAGATTGTTAATCAAGAATGTGTGGATTATTGTCTCAACGCTACAAAACTTTTGTGGTGCTCCAATTGCTGCTTTCTGTGACAATATGGGTTATTTCATAAGGGCAAATCCACTTTGCACTACAAGTGCAGTTTCAGTGCAGTTTCAAGTGCACTTGTAGTGCAAAGTGTCTTTGCCTTTAGTAAATAACACCCAACAGTGCTTTGTATAAGGTTACACAATCACGCCATTTGCAGGACACACCACATTTCTGTCAGGGTCAGCTAAAACAAACACAAGCAGTAAATGTCACCAAAGATTTGCTTACTTTTTTTATTTGATAAAGGTTTCACACATTGTCTGGCATATTGATAGCCCCCCTACCCGCAAAGAACTCAAGGTATCTTAGCCGGACATCACGGGCACTCAGGGAGGGCAAGCCAGGATGGCCACTTTCAAGCACCGTCAGGGTTGTTTCATTTATAATTCCGGCCTCAGGCCCAACTGAGCCAGCATAGTTGGCATAATGTTGCCGTAAAAAGTTATGTAGAACACAGCACGCCAGGATAATGTGATTCAGTTTGTACTCCGCCATATGTATGGGTGTAAGAAATAGGCGGAACCGGCTGGCCATGATTCCAAATGTGTTCTCCACCACTCTTCTGGCTCTGGCCAGCCGGTAATTAAAAACCCTCTGGTCTGGGGTGAGGGTCCTCATCGGGAATGGCCGCATAAGATGGTCCCCCAGCGCAAAAGCTTCATCCGCAATGAAGACGAATGGGAGTCCTTCCACATTGTCTTCTGGAGGTGGCAATTCCAAGCTGCCATTCTGGAGACGCCTGTAAAACTCTGTCTGGGCGATGACACCACCATCGTACATCCGGCCATTCTTCCCCACGTCCACATACAGGAACTCATAATTAGCTGACACCATCGCCAACATCACAATATTATTGAACCCCTTATAATTATAATAGTATGACCCCGAGTGGTGGTGGGACGATGTGGACCTGTTTCCCATCAATTGCCCCTCCGCAGTTAGGAAAGTCCCACCGCTGGGCAAAGTGGGAGGCCACAGTCTGCCATTCCTGTGGCGTGGAAGGAAACTGTTGAGGAAAACCAAAAAAAATTAGTCATTTTGCACATTAAAACATGGAAAGCAGATTAGGCACAAACCTTCTTGGCCAACATCAAGATAACATTTATTAATGGGAATTTTTTAAGACCAAAGTATAAGGTACACCTATCATATTCCCCCTCCCCCCTCTCCTGGGCCCTTTCTAACATTATGGGGGGGGAGCTGTTGGACAGGTAACCCTCTCCACTTCATTTAGAGATGAATGCCTAAATAATGGGTGTTACTTTGGGCAGCCCCTCCTTAGTTACACTATTGGCGGCCCACTGGACAGGTAAGAAGTGTCATAATACAAAGATATAAATACACACTGTACACATTTGAGCACATTTGGAAATTCTGCTATTACCTATCAACATAATAATAGTATACAA
This sequence comes from Aquarana catesbeiana, assembly GCF_042186555.1. Lineage (NCBI taxonomy): Eukaryota > Metazoa > Chordata > Amphibia > Anura > Ranidae > Aquarana > Aquarana catesbeiana. The sequence continues at coordinate 280,152,856 of NC_133325.1, forward strand.
AAACTTTAAACAGTACCATTTGAAAGTATGCAGGCAGGCCCTTGCACTACATGCTTTGAGGAATTCATCCATAAGTCTGACCACAAAAGAGGTGGGTATAGTGTGTATGGGTTTGGCAAAGTCAGCAGATAGATGATTGCGGATAGATAGAGAATTGGTATCAGCTGACTTAGCAGTTTGGGGGAGGGAGGGTTCCAAATGATTTGCGGACTCCCCAAAAAAAGCCTCTGGCACTCTGCCTGAATTTAAAGCACAAATCACATTTAAAAACATTTTAGGGGGTGTTTGGGGTAAAGCACTACTATGGAGCTGATAAAATACATTGTTAAGTGGCTACATGAGGTGAATATAGCGCCAGGAGAGCATGCTGGGGAGGTAAGTGAAGACAAATATGTATGAAGGACAACAAAAATAATGACCTAAAAATCCAGCATGCATGAGGACAAAGGGGACATTGACAGCATATTACAATCATGATAATTAGGGAATGAGGAAAGAAATACAATATATTATCAAACATTAAATACAATAAAATGTGATGTTAAAGGATAAATCTTACCTTAATATACTCCTTCTGCAGGACCTGTATGATGGCAGAACAGGTCTCTGGGATAATGATCCCCAGAGCCTGGGGGGAGATGCCTGTCGAGAACTTCAAGTCCTGCAGACTTCTCCCCGTCGCCAAGTACCACAGGGTGGCGACGAGCCTCTGCTCCGGAGTGATGGCTTGCCTCATGCAGGTATCCTGCCTGCTAATATAAGGGGTCAGCAAAGCCGACAAACGGTGAAATACAGGGTCTGTCATCCGGAGAAAGTTCCTGAAATCATCAGGATTATTCTCACGGAGGCATATGACAGAACTGGTAACGCTGAAGCAACCAATTCTTGGTCCATGAACTCCTCCCCACCCTGTTCATGGACTGGACTTGTGTCAAGGTCAGGACCCCAACACCAAGCCCCCGCACAGCACGAACTCTACGAGGAGTACGTATACGCAACATGGCTAGAAAACGGTCGGCTGTTCAGAACGGAGTAACAGAACGCACTGAAGAACAGCAATCCCTGTGAAGAGCGACCTGAAAAACAGTAACGAACGAACAAGAACACAATGACTAATCAAAGTCACGCGGAGCTTGCTTGCACGCACTGAAGAGCAGATACAAACCCACAAGCACAAACTGAACAGCAGAAAACGATCTAAAAGCCACGAGTCTGAAAAAGCGTGAATCGTCTCTCACCAAACTTTTACTAACACGAGATTAGCAAAAGGAGCCCAAAGGGTGCCGCGCTTGGTTCTGAACTGGCCTTTTCTAGTCTCGTCGTATGTGGTGTACGTCACCGCGTTCATGGCGATTGGAAATTCCGATAACTTTGTGCGACCGTGTGTACGCAAAACAAGTTTGAGCCAACATCCGTCTGAAAAAATCCTAGGATTTTGTTGTCGGAATGTCTGATCAATGTCCGACCGTGTGTACGGGGCATAAGAATGTATTTTTGTATTCATAAAGTATAAAAAGAAAATGTATTGAGTAGCACCTGCTCTGGAATAATTAAGCATGTTGAGACAGTTTTTTTTCATTATTAGAGGAGTCTACTAAAGAAAAAGAAAAAAATGTTATATCAGCAGGAGCTGCAAAGTCTGTAGAGCAAAGATAATGCATGCATGTTCAATTTATCTTATAGAACAAGACTTTCATTAAACGCACCAAATGTAGGCCTTACAAATACACCCACATAATATATTGTAACTATTTAACCCATAACTTAATTTAGAATAAATTCTATTTGGATGTTTCCATTGAATATATTGAAGTTGTTAAATGCCTACAAATTATTTGAATTGTAAAAATCATTCACCAGGAAATTCAAGTTTAATTAATTCTATTTGATCTATGAGTTCTATTTAAATTATTATTTTTTAATTTAGATAATATTGTGTTCAGAAAATTTCAATACAGTCCATACAAGTGCTATTTTAGCTTAGTTTTCTATGTAGAGTTGGTTTAATACAGGTATTAGTATATGTAAAATAAAGTCTATGCATTGAACAAATTAAGTTCAAGAAGTTTTTAAGTACAATATGGACCTCCTGTTTATTTTTTACTTGGCGCGTTTTACAATGTTTGTTTAGTTTTTTTTGTTTTTAAACATTTATTGGATTTTTCAAGTGTGAAAATAAAAGAGAAAATGCAAAACATTACAAGGCTGTTATGACTATAACCCAGACAGGGCCGTACAGAAACATGGTACACATCATTCTATCTACCTGACAACAGCATAAATTAAACATTCCATAGATTCTAACAAGAGAAGAGATGCTATTATCAGCCTACATTTTCCCAGATGGAGAACTGATCCTATATAAAGTATATATAGTATATATGCTGCTTGAGCCCAAAGACATCACATTATATATAGCATGATTTACTGTATGACAAAAACAAGGAACATATGGAGAAGCTAATTTTGCAGCATAGAGGGAGCCCTAGCAAATTTGATCAGATATGGGGTGATTTGTTGGCAGTCCCAGGCTTTGCTCCTACTGAGTTGGTTATGGACAGGCTCTTGGGCTAATTTACAATTCACTGTATCTTGTAAGTATTTTATAACCTGCTCATTCTGATCCCTTTATTTTATATGCCTAGCTCTTAGACATACCTACTGTACAGGACTGCACTTTGAATGTACTTGTTATAATGTAAAGTCTACTACTCTTGCTTCCTCTTGCATACTACTATTGACCGTAAACATCTCCTTATCACTGGTTGTATCTGTTATGTATATTTGTTTCAGATTAATAAACAAAATTTCTGATAAAAAAAGGGACATATACAGAAAAAAATAAAATGTTACAAACGTGAATAACTTATGTGTAGCTAAGTGGTTCTTTAGCTTACAGATGATCGTGGATCAAAGGGATAGTCAATTAAAGCAGATTTCAAGAATGGATCTTTAAGCTATCCAGGGAATCAGCTTGGCCCTGGCATACCATGCTATATATTGAAATGGAGCCATGAGATAAGTTAGCTCAGAGTTCAATTATTTGTGTTCCATGAAGGACTTCCATCTCACGAAAAAATGTTTGGCGGGTTCAAGGATTTGTACTCTCATATACGTTTTTCAAGATGCATCTTTTGAGCTCCTTTTTTACAGCATGGATGGAAGGGGTGGTTGACAAAAATTTTAGACCAAAATTTTTGAATAATTCTGCGGGCTGTTAAAAGACAGAGATTTATCCATTGCTGATAGTAAGTAATGTGGGCCGAGTCAGTTGGAGAGTTCTGACCAACACATCCAAATAAACACAGTATTGGATCTTTAGTAACATTAATGCCCCGTGCACACGGTCGGACTTTGTTCGGACATTCCGACAACAAAATCCTAGGATTTTTTCCGACGGATGTTGGCTCAAACTTGTTTTGTCTACACACGGTCGCACAAAGTTGTCGGAATTTCCGATCGCCAACCACGCGGTCACTTACACCACGTACAACGAGACTAGAAAAGGCCGGTTCAGAACCAAGCATGGCACCCTTTGGGCTCCTTTTGCTAATCTCGTGTTAGTAAAAGTTTGGTGAGAGATGATTCGCGCTCCTCCCAGTCCCAGTCCTCCTCCTCCAGGTCCTACTCCTCCTCCTGCCACATCTTCAACAGCACAGCCACAGCCCGGAATGAAGCGTGGAAGGAAGACCAGAAAGTGAGGACCCTGGATCCAGTCTGGTCGGACAAAAAATGCAGCCTCTTGTGGTACCACAGCCTGGGGACACACATGTCATCTGCTGCTATCTGGATCTCTGCGAATTCTGGACCAGACTGCCCTCCCTTACATATGGACTCCTCAGGCCACCAATTTTGATATTCAAGAATTGATGTCTGCCGTGGGGGTCCCAGGCTTCGCTAATTTCTCCTGTTGATCCAGTGTTGCCTTCCTCTTTGTTTGGTTCTGAGCCCTTAATAAAGGATTTTTGTTTTGAATTATACTCTCCTATGTGTTTTACTTCAAAAAGGACAGTTTGTTTGTGAGGATTCAGGTACATTTCAAATATACAATGTGAAATGAACAAGGGACACCAACAACAAACAATCTCCTTGAGATTAAATAATACAAGATATCAATGGTGTTGGGGTAATTTGACACACAAAACACACACAAAAATATTCTGGAGTAAAAATAAAAATAACAGTGAACAAAGATCAGCCTTGGAAAAAATACAAACATTAAATCTAAAAAAAAAGGCTTAAAATCCCGAATAAAATAAAATAAAAAAAAAACATTCTGTCAGATGTGACAACTAATAACAATATATTCAGGGAATCCCAATAAAAAAACAAAAATAAAACTTTGTGAGAAGTGTGTGTGAATATGAGCAGCAAAACTACTTAATTCTTCTCACATTATAAAGAAGAAGAGAGTGCGCTGTATTAAACCATTTTTGACATTGCAGCGTGATGAAAGTGCTGTATCCATTGCGAACGCTAAGTTTACCAGAACGAGCTGTTCCATGCCGGAATTTCTTCTGAGCATGCGTGGCACTTTGTGCGTCGGAACAGGCCACACACGGTCGGAATTGACGCGATCGGATTTTGTTGTCGGAAAATTTTATCTCCTGCTCTCCAACTTTGTGTGTCGGAAAATCCGATGGAAAATGTCCGATGGAGCCCACGCATGGTCGGAATTTCCGACAACACGCTCCGATCGGACATTTTCCATTGGAAAATCCGACCGTGTGTACGGGGCATAAGACTTTGCCTCCAAAAATGAAAGTCACCACATGGTCTCAGAAAATAGGAATTTCCGAGCAGCTCCAAAAACAATGTAGCAGAGTTATTACACCAAAGGCAAATTCATAGAGTTGGATTACATTTATCAATTTTAAAATTAATAAAGGCTTTGTGAATACATTTGAACTGGGTCTCCCTCCAGACTTTGGTAATGATTGTCTTGCAGGTTTTAGAGTAGCCATTAATATTTTTTTTTCGGGTGACACAGTCACGAGTACAGCAATTCTCTTACCCAGACTTCCAGAAGAGTATCTAGAGTAGTTTTGGTGATTGCCAAGTTGAGTGATGAATACAGGGCTGATATGAAGAAAGAGTTCTGTCTAATTGCTTGATCTACAACACTTAAAGTGTTACTAAACACACAACAGTAAAATCAGTCTGTATATGCAGTACAGAATGCTTGTTATACTCACTGTGGAACCTAAGGGATTACTCCTGTGCATTGAGTAAAAAGGTTGTTTGATCCTGTCTCCTCTGATCATCCCCTTCTTCCACTGTCCGTAATCCATCTCCTGATAGAACAGAGCCTTAGGGGCACTCTGAACATGCTTAGTTTGGTGTGTATTGCTAGAGAGTTTTAATTTTTTTTCCATGTACTGTGTACTATGAGAGACCAGATATAGTAAATGCAGGGTTCAGGGTTTATTAACACTTTAACTAGAATGGGTCTTTTTGAGGATTATAGTATGTTTGTTGCATAATACAGTATGTTTTACCACTATTTAATGATAATTAAATAAATTTTGGGATGGAAGATGAAACTCCGTAGTGAGTTCTGAGAAGGGTTTCAACTTATGTGAGTCAAAGCTAAAGAGGGAGGACACCTTGGTTAAGCCCACAGTTTTCCAGTATGCAAAGGATTTGTATTCCATACTATGCAGAAACATGACATTTTTGTGATTTGGAAGATATTTAGAAATATCAGACAGACTTAATTCTTTCCACAGCTCCCTCCAAGCAACTAGGTTATCTCAAATAAGTAATATTCTTTTGCAGATGTTTAGAAAGAGCGCTCGGTATGCTATGAATTTAGCAACAATATATTGTGTTATCTAAAAGCCAGTCAATTATGGAATATAAAGACTTACAGTCAGGTCCATAAATATTGGGACATCAACACAATTCTAATCTTTTTGGCTCTATACACCACCACAATGGATTTGAAATGAAATGAACAAGATGTGTTTTAACTACTTTCAGCTTTAATTTGAGGGTATTTACATCCAAATCAGGTAAACGGTGTAGGAATTACAACAGTATGTATATGTGCCTCCCACTTTTTAAGGGACTAAAAGTAATGGGACAATTGGCTGCTCAGTTGTTCTATGGCCAGGTGTGTGATATTCCCTCATTATCCCATTTACAAGGAGCAGATAAAAGTTCCAGAGTTCATTTCAAGTGTGCTATTTGCATTTGCAATCTGTTGCTGTCAACTCTCAATATGAGATCCAAAGAGCTGCCACTATCAGTGAAGCAAGCCATCATTAGGCTGAAAAAACAAAACAAACCCATCAGAGAGATAGCAAAAACATTAGGTGTGGCCAAATCAACTGTTTGGAACATCCTTAAAAAGAAAGAACACACCGGTGAGCTCAACAACACCAAAAGACCCAGAAGACAACAGAAAACAACTGTGGCGGATGACCAAAGAATTCTTTCCCTGGTGAAGAAAACACCCTTCACAACAGTTGGCCAGATCAAGAACACTCTCCAGGAGGTAGGTGTATGATGGGAGAAAGTCAACCATCACTGCAGCCCTCCACCAGTTGGGGCTTTATGGCAGAGTGGCCCGACGGAAGCCTCTCTTCAGGGATATCCTGGATGAAAACCTTCTCCAGAGTGCTCAGGACCTCAGACTGGGCCAAAGGTTTGTATACTCCACCTGTTGCAGGCCTGGTGTAAAATTTGGGTTTCCAAGAATCTGAAAAAGCGGTGAAGTCCCCGACGTTAAAAGTGTTTGCATGGCTACATGAGTGCTGTGTCTTAAAGTGGTCCCTATCAATGGGTGGGATTTCAGTCTCGGAGGTAAGGAGCCATAACACCATAACGCACCTTTCAGGGGGATAGTGGTCTGGGATTGTTCTATTTGTGTCCATAGTTTATATGATCTGTTCCGTCTCCAGTCTAAAATACTTCCCAAGTGAGTGGACTGATAGTATCTCCGAATTTCTGATACCGCAAGGCCGCCATTCTGCTTTGGAAGTGACATTTGGGTTTGACTTAATCTGGGCTTTTTCTATGCCCAGATGAAGCCGGTAAAGAGGGTCTGTACTTGTTTGAGGAAATTTGTAGGTATCTGTATGGGGAGGGCTTGAAACAGGTAGGAGTATTTGGGGAGGATACACATTTTTATTAGATTGCATCTGTCAAACCAGGAGTGCAATCTTTTATGCCAGTTGTCCAAGAGGGAGTGGGTCTTGGTTAGCAATGGTGGGAAGTTGAGAGCATATGTACGCGATATGTCTGATGGGATATATGTTTCTAAAAATTTAAGAGCCAAATCCGTCCATTTAAAATTAAAGTTTGACTGAATGGTTAGAATAGAGTGGGGAGGGACAGCGACACCCATAGCCTCCGCTTTAGAGAATTTTTAAATTGGAGATGGCTCCATATTTGTCAAATTCCTTCATGAGGTTAGGTAAGGAGATTGTGGGGTTCGTCAGGGAAAAGAGTAAATTGTCCAGGTATGTGGAGACTTTACACTGGGAGTCTCCGACTAAAAGTCCCCATATGTTGGGGTTCAATCTTATTTTGCACAAGAACGGTTCCAGGGAAAGGGCAAAAAGGAGTGGAGACAATGGGCACTCCCGTCTCATGCTGTTTCCAATAGGGAAAGGTTCAGATAGCAGACTATTTACTTTCACCTGTGCTGTTGGGTTAGAATAAATCCTTCCTATCCAGCTAAGCGTCCACTCTCCCACGCCAATATGATGGAGAATGGAGAACATAAAGTTCCAGTTCACCCAATCAAATGCCTTCCCGGCATCTGTATTAACAAAGACACATGGGGTATTGTTGGGATTTGCTATGTGGATGAGGTTCAGCTCCTTAATGGTGTTGTCTCTCGCCTCTCTGGTGGGAATAAAGCCCACCTGGTCTAGGTGTATCAAGGACTGGAGGTGTTGTGCCAGACGGGTAGCTATCATTTTGGAAAACAGCTTCAGGTCTGTGTTTAAAAGGGAGAGAGGTCTATAACTCCCACATGAACCTGGATCCTTCCCTTCTTTGTGGATCAACATTAGATGGGCTTTCAAAGTGTCTCTGGGGAGTAAAGTTCCCATGCCCAATGCGTTAAAAAATGTCACACTCCATGGGCCAATGATCGGGAGAAGGGTTTTATAGTGTTGGGCGGTGTAGCCGTCTGGTCCTGGGGGCCTTGCCCATGGTTCCAATAGCAAGCTCTTCTAAAGTGATTGGGGAATCCAGGTCCCCTTGGACTTCCAAGGGCAGGGAGGGCAATTGGGAGGTTGTAATGTATTTTTCAATGTCCACTTGGGGTGGGTCCCTGTTCGGTAAATTGTATAATGAGTGGTAGAAGTCCCTGAACTCATGTGATATTTGCTTGGGTAGTGTAGCTTTTCTTCCATCTGGACGTGTAATTTGGGGGATGTATGCTGCTAATTTTTGTTCCTTGACTAATCTGGCTAATGACTTCCCACATTTATTCCCAGACTCATAATTCATCTTTCCACATAGTTGCAGTGCTGCCTTAGCTTTGTATTGTAGTAGGTCTGTAATTTGTTTACGAAGAGATCCCAATTCTCTCTCCAATTCCTGTGTGGGGATGTTATTATGTCGGGATTCCGCTAAGGTAAGTGTGGCAAGTAGTTTGGATAATTGTGCGTTATGCTCTCTCTTAATATGTGCGCCGTGTTTGATGAGAATCCCTCTGAGAACTGTTTTGTGGGCCTCCCATAGGGATTCGGATTTACAGTCTTGGGTACAGTCCTTTTCCTGGAAGTATAGGGTCAATTCTCATCCATCAGAACCTCGGGAGTCTGAAGGAGACTCTCATTTAGTCGCCAGAATCTGGGCCCAGTCGAGTTTCCCCCGTCTAATGTGTATGTAAGGCAGATGGGGGCATGATCCGACAAAGTAATATGGCCGACCGAAGAGTCGGATACAGCATGTAATTGATTATGGGGAATCAAAAAGAAGTCTATCCTGGAGTATAGTTTGTGTGGTGAGGAGTAAAACATGTAGTCTCGCTCTCTCGAATGTTGCAGTCGCCATATATCAATCAATTGGTCCTTGTGTAAGGAGTTAGCTATCTGTTTCCTCTGAGATGAAAATATCACAGAGTGTCCGGACAAAGTATCCGATGATGGGAGCAAGGGGACATTAAAATCCCCCCCCAGAATTAATTGGCCCTCTGCGAACTCCATCAGTTTGTCTAAAGTCTGTGAAATGAACTTGCCTTGTTGGTCATTTGGGGCGTATAGCACCGTGAAGGTAAGTTGTGTTTCACCTACGAGACACTTCAGGAACACAAACCGTCCCCCTGGGTCTATGACTTCCACCTGACATTTCCATGGTAGTTTGCTGGAAAGCAGTATAGAAACCCCTTTGGATTTGGCTGTAGGGTTAGAGGAGTGGTATGTTAAGGGGAAAAATCTACTTTTAAGAACGGGTAGTTTGTCATGTTTAAAGTGAGTTTTCTGAATAAAGGCCACATCAGCATGCAAGCTCTAAGTCATCCAATAGCATGCGTCTCTTTTCAGGAATGATCAAGCCTCTTGCATTTAATAACACTATTTTTATGGATTCCATCAACCTGTCTTAAGAAGGGGTAGAAACTAAGAAATGGAAGGGGGGAAAGAGGGGGGGTGGGGGGAGGGGATTGAAAGAGGGGGGATAGAGATGGTGGATAGTAGTTTAGGAAAAAATAGAATAAAGAGGGTACTTTTTAGCTGTGATGTACCTCTCGGAGAGAAAGCAATAGAGTAGTCAAACCTACTAAGGGTGTAGGAAAGTTAACTAGGAGTTAAGTTACAAAAGTGTTGGAGCGCTTACCAGTACAAAAGCTGGTAGTCGAGCGCCATCCTATGTGGGAGAATGGGAAGAAACAGGCAGCAAGAGGCTCACCGGCCACCCCCGACCATCCCAACTTGGCGTAGAGTTAAATAACATATATACTGATGACCTGTAACATCAACATGCATGTGTATGCTAAAGTTAAGTGAGTATTTAAATTAAAGTTCACCAAACACCTCTTTACATTGATTAAAGTGCATCCATGTACAGATTTCATCTTCTTCTTTACATTTGCTTATAAGCACCGCCCCCTCCCTCCCAATAATGTCTGGGAGGACAACAAGGAGAGGCAGACATTCCCTTGGCACTGTAAGGGGGCTAGCAACAAATGTGTCCACAGGTAAAGGTGGACGTGGTGGTCAGTCCTCAGGCAGGGCATTATTTCCTCTGTTTAGTAAGTTTGTCCCAGCTATCCAGCCACAGAATGCAGAGGAGGTGGTGGACTAGCTTACTAAACCTTCCTCATCCTCCTCATCCTCTGTCACGCAAGCAGAGACAAGTGTGCAGTCCCCTGCAGTTGCCAGGGTGGATAAACCTGCCTCCTTGTCCACATCTATTCCTGCCATAGCCCCAACATCAGCCATTGAGGAGTCAGCTGAGTTTTTTGACCACTTGCTCTTTGATGATGCCCAGCCATTACTGGATTCAGATTTTGGTTCTGAGGTTGAGGATCACAGGAACATGAGCCTAGAGAGAGGGAGAAACAATGGTAGACAAATTGGCATTCATGTTCCCCCAAGCCGCAGAGTATTGCCAAGTTGTCTCCAGTGGTAATGATAAAGATGGAGGAGATGGAGATGATGATGATGAGGTCACCAATGTGACTTGGGTGCCAGATAGAGCAGAGGAGGAAACTGAAGGTGAGGTGGCACAACCCCCAAGGAGGCCGACATCAAGAAAGAGTAGAGAGCAGCCACCCTATTCCATCACATTCTGCAGCTGTTATATCCCGGCCCACTCCCCAAAGCTCAGCTGTCTGGGCCTTTTTCAGCACATCTGCAGCAGATCGCACTGTTGTTATCTGTAAACTGTGTCTCAGGCACATCAAATGTGGCAAAAACACCAACCATATGCATATCATTGCAATTTTTTTTGCCTTCATGAAGAGCCCCTCTAACCCCTTCCCGCCGACCGAACGCATATATGCGTACTCGGCTTTCCGGGGTTATACCGGGATGATGCCCGCAGCTGCAGGCATCATCCTGGTACCGTTGTTTCCAGCGGGCGATCGGCTACCCGAGTATAACAACCGATGCGGCTAAAAGCCGCTCGGTTGTTATACCGGAGGAGCGGGAGGGGACATCCCCCCCCTCCCGCTGCCTCCCGCCGCTGTTACCGGGCCTCCCGTGCGATCGGGAGGCCCGGTGTCCGTTCCGCTGCCTTCGGCGGCTGGGGGCGGACTGGAACGAAGCTGTGAGCGGCTTCGTTCCAGCCTTCTTCTTGTAAATGCGGAAGCGACGTCATGACGTCACTTCCCGTTTACTCGGCTGCCAATGGCGCCGAATTTAAAAAAGTACACAGTATTCAGAATCGCCGTTTTCGGCGATCTGAATACTTTGAAGTGTAAAGGAGGGATGGGGGGTCTTTTAGACCCCCCATCCCTCCATAAAGAGTACCTGTCACCAACTATTACTGTCACAAGGGATGTTTACATTGCTTGTGACAGCAATAAAAGTAAAAAAAAAAAAAAAAAATTAAACACAATTTATAAAGTACAAAAATAAATAAAATAAATAAAAAAAAAAAAAAAAAATTTTTTAAAGTGCCCCTGTCCCCGCGAGCTCGCGCAGCGAAGAAAACGCATACGGAAGTCGCGCCCGCATATGTAAACGGTGTTCAAACCACACATGTGAGGTATCGCCGCGATCGTCAGAGCGAGAGCAATAATTCTAGCCCTAGACCTCCTCTGTAGCTCAAACCTGGTAACCGTAAAAATTTTTTAAAGCGTCGCCTATGGAAATTCAAAGGTACCGTAGTTCGTCGCCATTCCACGAGTGCGTGCAATTATAAAGGGTGACATGTTTGGTATCTATTTACTCGACGTAACATCATCTTTCACATTATACAAAAAAATTGGGGTAACTTTACTGTTTGGATTTTTTAAAATTCATGAAAGTGTCACTTTTCAAAAAATTTGCGTTTAAAACACCGCTGCACAAATACCGTGTGATAAAAAATATTGCAACAATCGTCATTTTATTCTCTAGATTCTCTGCTAAAAAAATATATATAATGTTTGGGGGTTCTAAGTAATTTTCTAGCAAAAAATACGGATTTTAACTTGGAAACACCAAATTTCAAAAATAGGCTTAGTCATGAAAGGGCTAAAGGGTTATGGTGGATAGGTGCCCTCGACACCCAAATAGTAATTTTTCTCCACCTGTTTGACAGGTGCATATCATTGCATTTTTTTACAGCAAGGTCAATTCTTGCTTTCATCAAGAGTACCTCTATAGGGTTATGGTGGGAAGGCGCCACCGACACCCAAAGACCAATTTTTATGCACCCGTTACTTCTATACAAAGTCAAAGTGACACCAGAATGTATCCAAAAAATCTCTAATCTTGTTCCCAGTGCAATACATTGTGGCCTCATCATACACATTGGCTCCCCAGCTGTTGCTGAGCAAAATAAAGGCAGCTTGCAGAGAAAATAATTTTTTCTGGCTTTAAAAATGCAATTATTTCTGGCTTTAAAAATGCAATTATTGCTGCAGCAGATTCTAGACATGGTATACAGTGGGGACAGAAAGTATTCAGACCCCCTTAAATTTTTCACTCTTTGTTATATTGCAGCCATTTGCTAAAATAAATTAAATTATTTTTTTTCCTCATTAATGTACACACAGCACCCCATATTGACAGAAAAACACAGAAGTGTTGACATTTTTGCAGATTTATTAAAAAAGAAAAACTGAAATATCACATGGTCCTAAGTATTCAGACCCTTTGCTGTGACACTCATATATTTAGCTCAGGTGCCGCCCATTTCTTCTGATCATCCTTGAGATGGTTCTACACCTTCATTTGAGTCCAGCTGTGTTTGATTATATTGATTGGACTGGATTAGGAAAGCCACACACCTGTCTATATAAGACCTTACAGCTCACAGTGCATGTCAGAGCAAATGAGAATCATGAGGTCAAAAAGAACTGCCTGAAGAGCTCAGAGACAGAATTGTGGCAAGGCACAGATTTGGCCAAGGTTACAAAAAAATTCTGCTGCACTTAAGGTTCCTAAGAGCACAGTGGCCTCCATAATCCTTAAATGGAAGACATTTGGGATGACCAGAACCCTTCCTAGAGCTGGCCATCTGGCCAAACTGAGTTATTGGGGAAGAAGAGCCTTGGTGAGAGAGGTAAAGAAGAACCCAAAGATCACTGTGGCTAAGCTCCAGAGATGCAGTCGGGAGATGGGAGAAAGTTGTAGAAAGTCAACCATCACTGCAGCCCTCCACCAGTTGGGGCTTTATGGCAATCTGGCCCGACGGAAGCCTCTCCTCAGAGCAAGACACATGAAAGCCCGCACGGAGTTTAAAAACACCTGAAGGACTCCAAGATGGTGAGAAATAAGATTCTCTGGTCTGATGAGACCAAGATGGAACTTTTTGGCCTTAATTCTAAGCGGTATGTGTGGAGAAAACCAGGCACTGCTCATCACCTGTCCAATACAGTCCCAACAATGAAGCATGGTGGTGGCAGCATCATGCTGTGGGGGTGTTTTTCAGCTGCAGGGATAGGAAGACTGGTTGCAATTGAGGGAAAGATGAATGCGGGCAAGCACAGGGATATCCTGGATGAAAACCTTCTCCAGAGTGCTCAGGACCTCAGACTGGGCCGAAGGTTTACCTTCCAACAAGACAATGACCCTACGCACACAGCTAAAATAATGAAGGAGTGGCTTCACAACAACTCTGTGGCTGTTCTTGAATGGCCCAGCCAGAGCCCTGACTTAAACCCAATTGAGCATCTCTGGAGAGACCTAAAAATGGCTGTCCACCAATGTTTACCATCCAACCTGACAGAACTAGAGAGGATCTGCAAGGAGGAATGGCAGAGAATCCCCAAATCCAGGTGTGAAAAACTTGTTGCATCTTTCCCCAAAAGACACATGGCTGTATTAGATCAAAAGAGTGCTTCTACTAAATACTGAGCAAAGGGTCTGAATACTTAGGACCATGTGATATTTCAGTTTTTCTTTTTTAATAAATTTGCAAAAATATCAACAATTCTGTGTTTTTCTGTCAATATGAGGTGCTGTGTGTACATTAATGAGGGAAAAAAATGAACTTAAATGATTTTAGCAAATGGCTGCAATATAACAAAGAATGAAAAATTTAAGGGGGTCTGAATACTTTCCGTCCCCACTGTAGATCTGTCACTTTACAGGGAGACTAAGGGGACCTCCAGGCACTATATTGGAAGTAATTTTTCATTTTTAGGCTTTTACTTCAAAAATCAAAAAAACACTGCTCATTTAAAAATGATGTTTTTCGCAAACTTTTTTGTTATTAATACATATCCCTCAGGGCAGGACCCGAACCCCTATAACCATTGTATGCCCAATTACTTGCATATAAGCCTTCAAAAGGGCACTTTTTGATTTTTGGCGTTCGGGTCCCATTGACTTTAATGGGAATCGTTATTCGGCTCCAAACTTTTGCGGTGTTCGAAAGTTTTGGTGCAAACTGAACAGGGGTCAGTTCTGCCCATTCCTATTTATTACAAATATTCATTCATGTTCACTATAAGTTAAATTGTCCAAACAAAGATTGCCATTTAAAGCTACTACAATTACCTTTTAAATTTTGCTTTTACATTGCTTTATTTTATGGTCTTTTACATTTACTGGAGTCACATCAAGCTACAATTACAGATGCTTCATCCTTTGATAGTTAATATCGTTCATATGTGATAAACTAGTCACTATGACAACAAAAACAATGTTTTTAATGGTGTACAATGATATGTGATATGGTATCATTTACAATAATTAAAAAAAAAATAATATAATGCATCAGCTAACCTGATGCAGGTATATATTTTATTCTTGTCAGGTGCATGGTTTGTTGAACAAAAGCTTTTTTTCCCTTTTTTATGCAAGATATAATTAAGTATTCTTTTAAGTTTCCTATACAGGTTGCATGTAATATATGAAAAATAATAGGCTGTCAGCTCCCTTATGGCGAGCACTATGAACTATAAAATGTAACAACTGTTCAAATTTAAATTGTAAATCGCAACACAAAAGGGCTCAGAAACTGATAAAAAACAATACCTTCATTTATATATATATGTTGCCATTTACTTTTTTATATATTTTCATATATATAGCAATACACATTGTATAGTGTGAAATATTAATTGCTGTTCATTAGCAAACATTTAATATTCACATAAAATATGTTTTTCATTTATAGTTATTCCTAATATGACAGAAACAATGCTTGAGTGGGTTCTTAAATTGCAATAATTTACACTCAAATAAACAATAATTTGACTAACCTAGAATAAAAATGTACACATGTTTGGTAATCTAACATTTTTAGTATCACATATAGTCCATCTAGTGTGTGACCACAAAGGCTGCTTTCTTTGGTGATATTACTTATTAAACAAAGGTATTTTTATTACTCCAGGGCTTTTTATGGTATATGGTTATATTTGTTGTTAAAATATCTACATACTGTATATATTCTAACTTATTTAAAGTGTATGTCAAGATATAAAAAAATATGCAGTGCATCTCTAAAATACGTTAAATTTGATGTTATCACTCTCACTCTCTCATACTGGTCACTGGAAGTTCAACATGGCACCTCATGGCAACATCTAACATCCACCAGCTCCATGATGTCACCATGGAGGAGTGGAAGAGGACTCCAATAGCAACGTGTGAAGCTCTGGTGAGCTCCATGCCCAAGAGGGTTAAGGCAGTGCTCAAAAATAATGGTGGCCACACAAAATATTGACACTTTGGGCCCAATTTGGACATTTTCACTTAGGAGTGTACTTACTTTTGTTGCCAGTGGTTTAGACATTAATGGCTGTGTGTTGAGTTATTTTGAGGGTCTGAGCACTGATAGGCTGATCCCCCACCCCTTCAACCTCTGCAGCAATGCTGGAATCACTCACCTCTATTTTCCAAAGACAACTTCTGGATATGACACTGAGCACGTCCACTCAACTTTTTTGGTCGACCATGGCGTGGCATGTTCTGAGTGGAACTTTTCCTGTTAAACCACTGTATGGTCTTGGCCACCGTGCTACAGCTCAGTTTCAGGGTCTTGCCAATCTTCTTATAGCCTAGGCCATCTTTATGTAGAGCAACAATTTTTTTTTTTCAGATCCTCAGAGAGTTCTTTGCCATGAGGTGCCATGTTGAACTTCCAGTGACCAGTATGAGAGTGAGAGCGATAACACCAAATTTAAAACACCTGATCCCCATTCCCTCCTGAGGCCTTGTAACACTAACAAGTTGCATGACACCGGGGAGGGAAAGTGGCTAATTGGGCCCCAATTTAGACATTTTCACTTAGGGGTGTTATTTTAAGGGGATAGCAAATTTACACTGTTATACAAGCTGTACACTCACTACTTTACATTGTAGCAAAGTGTAATTTCTTCAGTGTTGTCACATTAAAAGATATAATAAAATATTTACAAAATGTGAGGGTTGTACTCACTTTTTTGAGATACTGTAGGTGTTGGTAAACTATGCAAACAAAAAATTGAAGATTAACCACTTCCTGCCCACCCAATGTCATATGACAATGCAGACTTTGAGTGGGGATATCTAAATGATGTTTGCAGTTACAGGCATCATTCAGATATCTTCCTTTAGAGTTGGTGATTCCCTTCACCGTAAGAACAATCATAGCACCTGTTCAGCCGCTTGAACGTTCTTACAGGCAGGGGGAGGGGACATTCCCCCTTCCCGCCATCCTCCACTGCTTCTACCAACTCACCTGTGTGATCGGTGAGCCGGAAAAGTGAGATCTGGGAACTTATAGACCCCAGATCTCACTGTAAAGAGGAACTGTCATGCCATATTCCTATTACAAGGGATGTATACATTCCTTGTAATAGGAATAAAAGTTATAAAAAAATGCAAAAAGAAAGCATCAAAATAAAAAAATAAAAGTAAAATTAACAATTAAAAAAAAAAAAATTGAAAGCGCCCCCGTCCCCGCTTGCTCGCTCACAGAAGTGAATGCATACATAGGTCACACCCGCATATGTAAACGGCATTCGAACCACACATGTGAGGTATTGACGCAAACTTTAGAGTGAGAGCAAACATTTTAGTGCAAGATCTTCTCTGTAATTCTAAAAAGGTAACCTGTAAAAAAATTGAATTTGTTGCCTATGGGGATTTTGAAGTACTGAAGGTTGGCGCCGCTCCTCAAGTGTGTGCAATTTTAAAGCGTGGCATGTTAGGTATCTATTTACTCGGCGTAACATCATCTTTCACATTATGTAAAAAAATTGGCTAAATTTACTGTTTTTTTTAATGCATGAAACTGTTTTTTTTTTCAAAAAGGCGTTTGAAAAATTGCTGCGCAAATACCATGTGAGATAAAAAGTTGAAATGACCACCATTTTTTTCCATATGTTCTCTACCAAAAAAGCATACATAATATTTGGGGGTTCTGAATAATTTTCTAGCAAAAAAAATATGATTTTTACATGTAGGAGAGAAGTGTCAGAATTAGCCTGGTAGGCAAATAGTTAAAGTGGTTGTTAACCCACCAATGTATCTTTACATAATCCTCTCTGTTTTTTAATGTAATGACCCCCCATGACTGTGCTTTATAAAAATAATGCTGTATATACCTTGTTTACAGAGCGCTGATCTGTGCTCATTGACCCGCTACCCATCTCCTCTCTCGGGCCGACAGATGCAGTGGGCGGGGCCGGGAATCCCCCGCTGATGTCAGTCAGGAGGAGAGGAGGAGAGAGGTGGCCCCTCCCCCGCTGCATCTGCTGGGCCAAGAGAGGAGAGAGAGGCAATATATACAGCATTATTTTTCTAAGGACCGGTCATGGGGCCATTACATTAAAAAAACAGAGGATTATATAAAAAGAAACAGTGATTTTATCAGCAGGATGGGAGGGGGAGGCATGGACAAGGAGCTGACAGGCAGAGAGGGGAGGGGGGAGGGGATATAGGAGAGGACACAGGAGACACAGAGGAGGGCTGCAGCTGATGGAGGCACGTACGCAGACGATGGTGACAGGGCTCAGCAGCCTTGATATATTGGGGTCACCATACAGAGGGGAGGGTAGAAACTGGAAGGATCAGCCATGTATTTCAGGTGATACAGGGGGACAAATGACACAAGCACTGTGCTGTATAATATGCTTTAAAGTAAATGGATCTTTATTTTTTGGGGGTTAACAAACGCTCTAATAAAGGCTATGACATGGTGTTTTGTGCATGAGGACCTAAAAAAGCATATTCTAGTTACAAAACAGGCTGAAGTGTCATCACAACTTTTGATAGAAGAAGAATTCACTTCACGCTCTGAGGAGATAATAACAGTTACATTTTAGGGATTCTTTGTTTCTAGTGGGGTTAAATGCATAGGTGTTGGTAAACCATGTCAAACAAGAAATTGAAGATCAGTGAAGGTTTTATGGCATGGTATTTTGTGCATGAGGACCTTTGTTCATTTGGAGATGTAAGTTTTGTTTTTGGACAAATAAGTCCACTTCAAACAATAATTTCATTTGACACAGAATTTGATTATTTGGGTGAGTTAATATGAAGGGGAGGTGTAATTTAGTGCAACCCTTTTTTTTTATTAGTGGATGTACAGATGTACACAGGGAGTTGGGATACTATGTTATGTGTTCAAAGCACTATCACAAGGGAAGTGGTTTGTAATTTAGATTGGGAAATAGCGCTGTGCCTTTTTATTATTACTAGTTTCCAGTATCCAGGAGGTTATTGTTGGTGTCCATCACCTCCAGAAATACAAAAAAATGCATAGCACAGGATATAATAACATCACACTTACACTAACTGCACTAAAAAAAAATGTGATTGTGTATTAAGGAATACAGATCTGCATTAATGTGTGTTTATTGTATCTGGCTGGAGATCAGCTTTAAGGTAAACTTGGTCTGGCCTAAAACATTTTCAGGGTAACAACAGTGCTAAAACTGGAGTCACTTTGTGGTGCCTGCCTTGTGTAAGACCTCGGGTCCATTCCATTATGCCTTTGTAGCCTGCCTGGATTTAAGGTCAAGATTATAGATGAAGATTCTCTAGGTTGGGATTAAGCTCCACCACTTCCTAAGCTCTATCCTGTATTATTCAGCTGTCAATTGTCAGACCTTTTGTGGAAAGTAGAGGCTCTACCATGTATAGCCTGGGCATAGAAACCATATGCGTTTCACCACGACATAGTGATCAACAGAGATATTTACAGACCCCTCAAGATGTATTTTAGCACTATTGTAGCATTAGAAACATTTGTGATTGGTTAATTTAAAGACTACAAAGAGAAATCAGATTATATGGGGAAAGAAAGCTCAGAGGGTAAAATACAAACCAATCTAGTTTTAAACTGCACCATTATTTCCTTTCTTTGTTCAATCACCTATTAATCATCCCATTTGTTACTACATTGTATTGCAGGAAAGTTATGCTCATTCTTTAGCCATCTAAATTTGAATAAGCAACCAACTTTCTGAGTACCTAATTAAAATTAATTAGGCCTTTTAAAGGAATATATGTATATTTTTCCCAATGAATTAATGTGGCATAGTAAAAATACAATACAAATAATGATGTAAAAGATGCAAATAATTCATTATACCTCTGCTTGTCTTTTTAATATCATAAAAAGTGAATTATTTCAAAATTTCTCTCTTTATAAATATCTAGCTTTAGGGAAATATGTTTGTAAACTAGTTATATGCAAATTTATGTCCAGCTTGCTTAAAATAATGCTTCATGTAGTACTTGTCGTCGCTAACAAATATAAATATTTATGAAAATATTATAGTGAGGGGTTTAATAATACATTTTTTTCATCTTCTTGCCCCTAGGTGGAAGGTTACTCCCCTAACAAGAGTTTTTGGTTTTGGGGACAAGTGTTCACATAAACATTCAGCACAGCAGTTTTATTATAACATTTTATTACTGTTTATATGTATGTGATTAAATGTGATAACTATGGATGAGTGAATCTTCCCTGGTTTGATTCACAGAGGGTTCATCAAATCCAGCTAGAATCTGTGAAAATTAAACTTAGTTGCAAATCCTATTTAAGTCTATGGGGATTGAATCTTGATACTAAATATTGGCTATTTTAAGGTTAATAAGCAAGTTATGGTCAAAAAAGGACATGGGGGATTGGGCACTACTATAGGGAACATTTAAAGGGTAACTTCACTTTCATGGAAAAAAAAAATAATATAGCGTATACTAGGGATGAGCCGAACACCCCCAGCACCAGAACCTGCGAACAGACCGAAAATTTGCACGAATGTTAGAACCCCATTGACGTCTATGGGACTCGAGCGTTCAAAATCAACAGTGCTCATTTTAAAGGCTAATTTTCATGGTATTGTCCTAAAAAGGGTTTGGGGACCCGGGTCCAGCCCCAGGGGACATGTATCAATGCAAAAAAAAACTTTTAAAAACAGCCGTTTTTTTCGGGAGCAGTGATTTTAATGATGCTTAAAGTGAAAAAAAAGTGAAATATTCCTTTAAATATCGTACCTGGGGGGTGTCTATAGTATGCCTGTAAAGTGGCGTGTGTTTCCCGTGCTTAGAACAGTCCCTGCACAAAATGACATTTTTAAAGGAAAAAAAGTAATTTAAAACTGCTTGCGGCTTTAATGTAATGTCGGGTCCTGGCAATATGGATGAAAATCAGTGAGACAAACGGCATGGGTACCCTCCAGTCCATTACCAGGCCCTTTGGGTCCTGTATGGATATCAAGGGGAACCCCGCACCCAAATTAAAAAAAGGAAAGGCGTGGGGCCCCAGGCCCTTTATACTCTGAACAGCAGTATACAGGCGGTCCAAACAAGACAGGGACTGTAGGTTTGTTGTTAAGTAGAATCTGTTTGTAATTTTGAACTGGTACATTTTTAAAGTGTAGCTCCAGCCAAAAAATCTGTTTTTAAGCTTTTTGGAAAACATAGGGAAGGGTTATCACCCCTGTGACATTTGTTTTGCTGTCTGTGCTCCTCTTCAGAAGATTTCACCTACCTTTTTGTCCCAATGACAAATGTTTTTTGAAAATTTGGGGTTTTTAGTGAAACAAGGATTGGGGTAGATTTCACCTCACTTCCTGTTGTCTCCTTCCCTTTGCAAGTAGGAGTCGTTTGTAAGTTGGATGTTTGAAAGTAGGGGCCTGCCCTATATACTCAGCAGAAATTTGGGCCTTAGGTGTTGTTGTGGCTTCAACACTGTAATCCCTCAGAGCCCTGCTGTGAAATATTAGATCAAGAATTGTAATTACATGCCCCTGTTCAACAGGGGCTGAAAAATTGGGCCTTTGGTGGTGGTGGTGGTGTTGGTGCCACAACAATGTAAGTCCTCACAGTTAATCTTGGTGGGCGCAGAAATGGGCCCTGCTGTGAAATATTAGATCAAGAATTCTAATTACATGTCCCTGTTGAACAGGGGCTGAAAAATTGGGCCTTAGGCACAGGTGCTGGTGCCACAACACTGCAACCCCTCACAGATACTCTAGTTGGAGCGCAGGAACTAGCCCTACTGCAAAGAATTGCATCAAAAATTGTAATTACATGCCCTTGTTAAACAGGGGCTTAAAAATTGGGCCTTAGGCACTGGTGGCGGCGCCCAGAACCAAAAATGTTCTTACAAGCTATCAGCATGATCATTGAGGAGGAAGAGGATAATTATTCAGCATAACAGGATAGTCACTCAGCATCAGCATAGGCAGTCTTTGAAGGGATTTGACATTTCAAAAAAAATTATTCGGTTACATCAGCATCAGGTGCTTGGTAGCTGGTGGTGATCCAAGACTGATTCATTTTTATGAAGGTCAGTCAATCGACCGAGTCAGTGGACAGACGCACCCTGTGATCGGTTACAAAGTCTCCAGCAGCACTCAATGTGCGCTCCGAAAGAACGCTGGATGCAGGACAGGCAGTAGCTCAACTGCATAATGTGCAAGCTCTGGCCAGTGATCCATCCTCAAGACCCAGTAACCCAGAGGATTTTCGGCGGGAAAGGTGTCCAAGTCAGATCTTGCCCCTAGGTATTCCTGCACCATGTAAAACAGACACTGGAGATGGTTGCTGGAACCGATCATACCATGGGGCTGCGGACTAAAAAATTGTCTGAACACATCGGTCAGACGGCCACCTTCTCCACCGCTCCTTCTTTGACTGACCGAAGCCTCAGCAACACGTTGTCCAGAAACAGGATTTTGTAACCTCCCAGTCTCTGGGAACGCATTGCACAGACCTTTCTGCAAGGCCTCCCGAAGATGTTTCATCCTCTGCTCCCTCTGCGACGGCAAGATAAGGTCCGCAATCTTACTCTTGTAACGTGGATCAAGGAGGGTTGCCAGCCAGTATTGGTCCCTCTCCTTGATACCACGAATACGAGGATCCTTACGCAGGCTTTGCAGGATCAGGGAGGCGATGCAGTGTATGTTTGCTGAGGTATTCGGTCCGGAGTCCTCTGGGTCACTAAGGACGACATGGTCCACAGCCACCTCCTCCCAGCCACGTACAAGTCCATGTGTTTCTTGGGACTGATCTCTTAAAGACTGCTGCTGATGCTGAGTGCCAGGCTCCACCTCCATACTCACACAATCCTCCTCCATTTCCTCCTCCTCCTCCTTGTCCGCTTCCTGTGTGATTGGCTGGCACACAGGAACACTGTCTGGATAAAGGGGGCCTTGAGAGCTAAGGAAGTCCTCCTCTTCCTGCTTCTGTTCTACCGCAAGTGCCCTGTCCATTATTCCACGCAGCGTGTGCTCCAAAAGGTGGACAAGGGGGACAGTGTCCCTGATGCATGCACTGTCACTGCTCACCATCCTTGTGGCCTCCTCAAATGGTGACAGGACAGTGCATGCATCCCTGATCATGGCCCACTGTAGTGGGGAAAAAAAAACAAGCTCCCCTGACCCTGTCCTGGTGCCATAGTCGCACAGGTACTGATTGATGGCCCTCTGCTGCATGTGCAGCCGCTGCAGCATGGCCAATGTTGAGTTCCACCTGGTGGGCATGTCACAGATTAGGCGGTTCTTGGGCAGGTTAAACTCCTTTTGGAGGTCTGCCAGCAGAGCACTGGCATTATATGACCGGCAGAAATGCACACAGACTTTCCTGGCCTGCCTCAGGACATCCTGTAAGCCTGGGTACCTGCCCAAGAACTGCTGCACCACCAAGTTAAGGACATGAGCCAAACACAGCACATGGGTCAGTTGTCCCTGTCAGAGGGCGGAGAGGAGGTTGGTGCCATTGTCGCAAACCACCATTCTTGCCTTAAGTTGGCGTGGCGTCAACCACCTCTGAACCTGCCCCTGCAGAGCTGACAGAACCTCTGCCCCAGTGTGGCTCCTGTCCCCCAAGCACACCAGCTCAAGCACCGCATGGCATCTTGCGTAGCCCCTTGAATGCCTATGGAGCACCGCTGTTTCCGAGGACAAAGCACAAGAAGAGCCCATGGAGGAAGAAGAAGAGGAGGGGGTGGAGGAGAGAGGTGTGTCACAATCATTAGTAGTGGCATTTTGGAGGCGTGGTGGCAGAACAACCTCCAACACTACTGCACCTTGTCCTGCATCCTTCCCAGCTGCCAGCAGAGTGACCCAATGCGCCGTGATCTTAGGTAACGTCCCTGTCCATGCCTGCTGGACCATGAGTCAGCGGTAATATGCACCTTACCGCTAACCGCTGTGTCCAGCGAGGCCAAGACATTGCCTTCCACATGCCGGTAGAGAGCCGCAATCGCCTTTCATGAGAAAAAGTGGCATTTGGGTTCCTGCCACTGAGGAACCGCACATTCCACAAACTCACAGAAGGGGGCAGAGTCTACCAACTGAAAAGGTAGTTGTTGAAGTGCTAGCAATTTTGCCAAGCTAGCATTCAACCGCTGGGCATGTGGATGGCTGGGGGCAAACTTCTTTCAGTGGTGCAGCAGCTGGGGCAGGGAAATTTGCCTGGTACAATCTGACGTCAGTGTCCCCAAAGCAGATTGCCCCCAAGTACTTGGCTGTGACACATCTAATTCTACACCTTCATTCCTCTCAGTGCAGGTCCCAGAGAGGACTGAAGGTATAGTGGGGTTGGAGATCTCAGCTGATGAGGAGCAAGGAGAGGTCCTCTTTGTACTTTGGTGTGGGTCTTTTAGATACGCTTGCCATCGAACTGCATGGCAGGTCAACATATGTCTGGTCAAGCATGTGGTGCCCAAGCAGGAGATGTTTTTGCCACGCGAGATACACTTGAGACATATGTTGCAAATAGCGGTGGTGCGATCTGATGCACTCGTCTCAAAAAAGGCCCACACCAAAGAACTTTTAGAATAACGCGCAGAGACAGCAGCACCCTGCACATGCGGAGCTTTGCAGTGTGATGCAGTCAGTGTGCTGCCCTTAGGCTGGCCCCTGGAGGGCATCCTGCCTCGTTGGTAATGTGCCTCCTCCTCCTCTCTCCTATCAGGCACCCACGTTGAGTCAGTGACCTCATCATCCCCTCCCTCCTCATCACTGGAGCAAATCTGGCAGTATGCTGCAGCAGGGGGAGCATGACTGCCAGATTGCTCACGTTACTGCCTTCATCTAGCTCAGTATCATCATCAGAGCCTTCCAAAAGCTGGGCATCCTCCTGGAGTATGTACCCAACACTGTGGTCAAACAGTTCGAGGGACTCCTCAGGAGGACATGGTGGGGCTAGGGAAGGAGTCACTGATGCCATTGAGCCGAGGGAAGAGGTTGCATTGGCAGCTGCTTTGCCAGACAAAGTACCTTGAGCATTAGTGAGAGAGGATGAGGAGGATGAGGACGGCTTGGTCATCCCCTCAACCAAGTCTTCCGCATGTTGCGACTCAACACGGCCAGCTGCTGAAACAAAGGCAAAGCGTGTCCCACGGCCACATGCTGATGAGGATGCACCGTCTCCACGACCAGCACTGTTGCCTTTAGACACAGAGCCTGCTTGCCCTCTTTTATTGGCTTGTGACTGTCTGCCTCTCCTTGTTGGCCTTCCAGACATACTAATGGCCTGTAGCTACACTAAGCTGGGATATATATATATATATATATATATATATATATATACACATACAGCAGCTAGCAAAATCAACTGCCTGCCTGTAGTATGAGAACACCACCAACCTTCTACAGGTAGCTTTAGCTGAACACTGTGCAGAGCTCACACTACACTAACGTGTAAATAATTTAGCTGCCTGCGGTAATGATAGGATCAGGAAAACGCCACCAACCTTCTACAGGTAGCTTTAGCTGAACACTGTGCAGAGCTCGCAAAAAACTAACTTTTAGCTTATTTAGCTGCCTGCGGTAGTGATAGGATCAGGAAAACACCACCAACCTTCTACAGGTAGCTTTAGCTGAACACTGTGCAGAGCTCGCAAAAAACTAACTTGTAGCTTATTTAGCTGCCTGCGGTAGTGATAGGATAGGGAAAACACCACCAACCTTCTACAGGTAGCTTTAGCTGAACACTGTGCAGAGGTCGCACTACACTAACTTGTAGTTTTAGCTGAACACTGTTCAGAGGACGCACTACACTAACTTGTAGCTTTAGCTGAACACTGTTCAGAGGACGCACTACACTAACTTTTAGCTTTAGCTGAACACTGTGCACTACACTAACTTGAAGCTTTAGCTGAACACTGTTCAGAGTATGCACTACACTAACTTGTAGCTTTAGCTGAACACTGTGCAGAGGTCGCACTACACTAACTTCATGTTTTAGCTGAACACTGTGAGGAGGTTGCACTACACTAACTTGTAGTTTTAGCTGAACACTGTGAGGAGGACGCACTACACTAACTTGTAGCTTATTTAGCTGCCTGCGGTAGTGATAGGATCAGGAAAACACCACCAACCTTCTACAGGTAGTTTTAGCTGAACACTGTGCAGAACTAGCAAAAAACTAACTTGTAGCTTATTTAGCTGCCTGTGGTAGTGATGGGATCAGGAAAACACCACCAACCTTCTACAGGTAGCTTTAGCTGAACACTGTGCAGAGCTCGCAAAAAATTAACTTGTAGCTTATTTAGCTGCCTGCGGTAGTGATAGAACCAGGAAAACACCACCAACCTTCTACAGGTAGCTTTAGCTGAACACTGTGCAGAGCTCGCAAAAAACTAACTTGTAGCTTATTTAGCTGCCTGCGGTAGTGATAGGATCAGGAAAACACCACCAACCTTCTACAAGTAGCTTTAGCTGAACACTGTGCAGAGGTCGCACTACACTAACTTGTAGTTTTAGCTGAGCACTGTGAGGAGGACACACTACACTAACTTGTAGCTTTAGCTGAACACTGTGCAGAGGTCGCACTACAATAACTTGTAGTTTTAGCTGAACACTGTGAGGAGGACGCACTACACTATCTTGTAGCTTTAGCTGAACACTGTGCAGAGGTCGCACTACACTAACTTGTAGTTTTAGGTGAACACTGTGAGGAGGACGCACTACACTAACTTGTAGCTTTAGCTGAACACTGTGAGGAGGACGCACTACCCTAACTTGTAGCTTTAGCTGAACACTGTGCACTACACTAACTTGTAGCTTTAGCTGAACACTATTCAGAGGATGCACTACACTAACTTGTAGCTTTAGCTGAACACTCTGCAGAGGTCTCACTAAATTAACTTGTAGCTTTAACTGAACACTGTGAGGAGGAAGCACTACACTAACTGTAAATAGTCTAGCTGCCTGACTGTGCTACTAATAGGATCAAAAGAACACCAGCAATTTTCTTCAGGTAGCTGTAAATACTGTAACAACACAAGTCTGCCTGTCAGTGGCAAGATAACAGGAACGGATCTAGCTAAACTGAATACAATGTATATATATACAACACCTGGGATGCATATATATACACAATACACTGTAAGTGCAGCTAACTCACTGACTGTCCTGCCTAATCTATCTAACTTAAATCAAATGACACTGTCTCTCTGTCTATCTATCTCTCTCTCAACGCCGGAACACACTACACAGGGCCACCATGCAGGCGGCCTTATATAGTGTGGGGCGTGTACTAAATCCCCTGAGCCATAATTGGCCAAAGCCTCCTTGGCTTTAGCCAATTACGGCTCTCTGTTCAGACGGCGCTGTGATTGGCCAAGCATGCGGGTCATAGTGCATGCTTGGCCAATCATCAGCCAGCAATGCACTGCGATGCCGCAGTGAATTATGGGCCGTGACGCACCACACGAATTTGGCGCGAACGGCCCATATCATTCGCAATTCGACGAACGGGCGAACAGACAATGTTCGCGTCTAACATGGGTTCGACTCGAACACGAAGCTCATCCCTAGTGTATACAATTGCGACACAAGCCATATTGTAATTGAATGTTATTAAAAATTACCTTTCCTTTTCTTTTTTTTTTTAAAGTCTTTATTGTGATATATTAAACTGTAAAATATGGATAACAGCAGTTTGTAAGAACATTTTACAGTGTAATTTTTGGTAAGTAAAGTAAGTAAAGTAACCTAGGGCTTGTACACATACGTACCAGGATGGGGGTAGCTGAAGAAAATAAACAGAACACAACATAATAATAGCTATCCTCAAGGAAGAGATAGATAACTGGATGGGTCTGTTTACAGAAATTCCCTAGGAATGCAAGATGGAGCAAACGAAAACAAATGGGAGGAGGGAGGTGGTTGGATTAGGACAGATGGGGGGAGGTGGAGTGGATGAAACTTTTTTGTTCAATTGGTAAGGGGGGGCACCATGGCTGATGTAGAGTCATTTTGGGGTAGTTTTCTGCACGATATTGGTAGATAAGGACAGAACTGGTGGGTAGAGAGACGTGTAGAGAGATTTGTGGGGCAGGTGGTATCCAGCCGGAGCTAAAGTCCACTGGTAGTGGATTGTCCGTTGGGGGGGTCGCCTACTCTGGGTTTGAAGGGGGCGTTTCATAGTATGAGAACGAGTATTGGCCAAAGTTGGCTAGTTCTTCTGGAGAGAGTGCTGAGAGCATGAAGGAATGCCACTTGGAGTAGAAGCGGGCTTTAGTTTTTTCCTGTTTGAAGTCAGTGTTTAGTCGGTCCTTGAGTCGGAGAAGTAGGAGCTCTCGTTAGATTTGGGTGGTATTGGGGCAATACGAGGAAGTCTAGTTTTTCAAAATGGTTCTCCATTAGGAGACAAATCAAAGACCAGTTTTTGTGGGAGGGGTTTTCATTTGAGATTCCAGTGAATCTTATATTTGTAATTTGGGACCAAGGCAGCAGTTGGGGGTCTCAGTGTCCAAAGATGAGGAGCAGCGGGTGCTTAGGTAGCTTTAGTAGGGTTACTGTGGGGAACCCGGACACTATGTCAGGAATTGCCCTCTTATGCTCTGTAAGTGTCTCTCCCTGTCTTCTGACTATGTTGCTCCTCTGGCCAAGATCATATCTCACCTTGCCCTCTCTGTCTCGTTACAGCTCCCAGGAAGGACTCTGCAAATACCCACCATTATTGATTCCGGAGCTTGCAGCTGTTTCATGGATTCCTCTTTTGCTGCAAAACATCAGCTCCCCCTTCTTCCAAAGGCCCATGGACTTTCCATCCACCTGGGTGATGGGTCCGCCATCAAGTCCAGACCTGTCACTCAAGAGACCACTCTAATACCCATTACCATCTCTAACTCTCACCAAGAGTTGCTGCGCATGGACATTATTGCTTCAGCCTTGTTCTCTATACTCCTCGGCATGCCTTGGTTACAAGCGCACAACCCTGACATTAACTGGGCCACAGGAGAGGTTACCTTTTCTTCTCCCTATTGTCAACAATTTTGTGGGTCACAAGACTCTCATAGGGTCACTGCCTTACTATGCCTGGACACAGAAACCAGTATACGTCAATCTATTCCAGAGATCTCCCACGACTTTCTAGACGTTTTTAGTAAACAAGGGGCAGAGACCTTACCACCCCACCGGGCCTATGACTGCCCTATCGAGCTTCTCCGCGGAGCTGAGATCCCGTTTGGAAGGATTTTTCCCCTGACAGAGGTAGAACAAGGGGCATTAAAGGAATATATTGATGAGAACTTAAAGAAAAGCTTTATTCGCCCGTCCACATTCCCAGCAGGCGCAGGCATCTTTTTTGTACAGAAAAAGGATCATACCCTTCGACCATGCATGGACTACCGTGAATTAAATAAAATTACAGTAAAAAAACGCTATCCTCTCCCCCTGGTACTAGAACTATTTTAAAGACTTGGAACTGCCACAGTGTTCACTAAACTTGACCTCCACGGCGCCTACAATTTGGTCCGTATCAGGGACTGAGACGAATGCAAAACTGATTTTTGTACCCTCTATGGGCATTTTGAGTACTTGGTGATGCCCTTCGGGTTGTGTAATGCTCCCGCCACATTCCAGTATTTCATCAATGATGTTTTACGGGACTTTTTAGATCTGTTTGTCATCATCTACCTGGATGATATACTAATCTTTTCTTTTTGCCTTGAATCTCACCGCAGGCACGTCAGAAGTTTGTTGGCTTCGACAGCATGGCTTATATGCAAAGGCAGAAAAGTGTGAGTTTGAGCAGGAAAGTATACCATTTTTGGGGTTAATCATCTCCAGTAGGGGCATTAAAATGGACCCTCAGAAAATTGCTGCAATATTGGATTGGCCAGTCCCAACAGACAAGAAGGGAATCCAACGATTCTTTGGATTTGCCAATTTCTATCGGAAATTTATTAAAGGGTTCTCAGCCATTATCACTCCAATTACCCAGTTAACCAAACAGGAAACACGTTTTCACTGGTCTTCTGAAGCTCTTTACTTCTGCTTCCGTATTAAAACATCCAGATTTCTCTCTGCCATTTGTACTTGAAGTAGACGCATCCGAATTTGCTGTGGGAGCAGTGCTGTCCCAAAGACAAGGAACCAGGGCCCTGCTGCACCCAGTGGCCTTTTTCTCCCACAAGTTGTCAGCGGCAGAGAGAAATTATGACGTAGGAGACAGAGAGTTGTTAGCAATAAAATCTGCATTAGAAGAATGGCGCTACCTTCTGGAAGGAGCCACACATCCAGTCCTAATTTTTACTGATCATAAGAACCTGGAGTATCTGAGATCTGCAAAAAGACTGAAATCACGACAAGCCAGGTATGTAAAAATGAAACAAAGGTGCCACTCTAAGTGCAGTAAAAAACATGGAGTTTAATAAAACTGTAAGAAGGTACTCACAAAGGTACATAGTGAACAAGCATGTTGGCAAAAGCTGCTGGATATCCTGGGAGTGAGTCTGGTCTGTTTCCTGGATGGCAGTGGTCTCCGATGGATAGGCTGCGCCGATGGATGCTGACACTTCCGGAAGTGAGCACGAATAGGCAACGCGTTTGCGGAGCTACGCTCCTTCCTCAGGCCTAACGTGGGCTGTGATTGGGCAGGGTTTATACAGCCAGTGTGTGACACTGATAGGTTGACAAAACGCTCCGTGCATTGGATAATGCTGCGGTCGCTCAGAGCTATTCGGGAAGTGGCTGATTAGATAACATCAGATACCAGGATATATTGATAACATGGTGCATTAATTATATTACAAACGACAGGCTGAACCAAACATAATGAAAAACTGTGTGTGTGTATATGTGGAATAAAAACAATATAAAATTGGATGGGGAGACCTTTTTGATAGTGCTGTGTAGGCCCATGAAACAAGGAATGGCGTGTAATGCTTAAAAAGGAGAGAGGATAAAAAATGTGCGAGATGAAAAAAGAAGTTTGAAGAAATAATGATGATGGATGAAAATGTTATTAATAAATGAAAAAAAATTATTATTAGAAAAAGAAAATATATATGAAAATCAGAATTAATTGCGAATGGATATGAAGATCAAAATGAATAATAAATAATAAAAATGATGAAAAAATGTGATGAAGTAAAATTGTTGGTAAATAAATAAGAATGGGAATAAATTTAAAATTACGTGTAACGATGGCCAATAATATGAAATAAAAATGAGATGGATGAATGAAATGGTATAGAGAAATAAAAATGGGAAATAATAAAATTGATTGGATGAATTGAATGAAAAATAAAAAATGTGTAAAAACATGGAAATAAAATAAAAAATAAAAATAATAATAATGAATAAAAATGAAAAATAAAAATAAACATAAAAATTTAAAATAAATATATATATATGTATATAAATGAAAATAAGAATAAAAATAAAAATGAAAATGAAAATGAAAATAAAAATAACTGTAAAAATGAAAAGGGGGGGGGGGATCCACAGCACCTTGGGACAAGTGCTTGGAAAACGATAAGTCTGGTGGTATATCACTGCTCAATCAAATGTAATGAGAGAATGAGGAGGACTAACAGAGAAAAGAATCAATATTAAATAGGGGTAGACATATGTTGGATGGACACATATACCTGTAGGTGGAATGGTAAACTGGAGACAGAGGAAGAGGAGAGTAGTCAAATTAGGCTACTCACCTCTATTTCCTCATTTAAACCACCAAGGACAAGATAGTCCAAAGTATAAATACAGTACGTTTCCCTCTGACAGAGGCGTTTAAAACGCTCTGCCAGTGGGAACGTACCAGAAATGGACTCAATAATCCAGACTCTGAGACCAGATGAAGAGTGGTCATGTTTTTTGAGAAAGTGTAAGGGGACACTGTGCGTGTCGTCTCCTGCCTCCACGAGACGGTGGTGCTCCCCAAACCTTTTTCTCAGAGTCCATATGGTTCTACCCACATAGTGAAGGCCACACGGACAAATTAGGCAGTAGACCACAAACTCTGTAGAACAGTTGAAAAATTGCTGATCTGATAGGTCTTGCCTTTGTTGGTAAATTCTTTTTGACCGTGTGTAACGTGATTGCATGTCAGGCATAGTTTCTTGCGGCACTGATACATTCTAACCAAGGGAATAAGACATGGAAAAGACTCACTTCCAGGATATCCGGCAGCTTTTGCCAACATGCTAGTTCACTATGTACCTTTGTGAGTACCTTCTTACAGTTTTATTAAGCTCCATGTTTTTTACTGCACTTAGAGTGGCGCCTTTGTTTCATTTTTAGAGTGCTCAGAGGATTGCTTCTTTTTCTTCAATGAGGCTGCCTTACACAAGTGCTATTATCCCATGAACTTTATGGACATTATTATAGCCCTCATGGACATTATTACAGCCAAATGTCATTCATAATTTTATCCTTTATCCTTTCTTCAACTGTATTGTTTTTGTATATTAGTTCCCCATTGGGAGCAATAGAGATTGTGGTGTACACTGTGTTGGGCTCAGCGCTCACTTTATCCCTATATGACGACAAGCCAGGCGGGCCCTCTTCTTCTCCAGGTTCTCCTTTCATGTCACTTATCGCCCTGGTTCCAAAAACACTAAACCTGATGCCCTATCTCGGATGTTCCACAAACTCCAAGAAATTTCACCTCCGGACACTATCCTGTCCCCGGGGAATTTTCTTCTGCTTCAGGGAAATCTGCTCTCACAAATTAAGCAAGCTTCCACAGGACTGGGATCTGTTGGGCCAGAACTACAGATCAGAGATGGGTTGCTTTGGCACGAAAACAAAATTTACATACCTGAAAGCCTACGAGTGTCCATATTGGAGCTCTGTCACGATCACGCACTGGCTCTGCATTTTGGTATAACCAAGACCACTGACCTGGTACAGCGTACCTTTTGGTGGTCTCAGGTATGTGAGGTTTGCAAAAAATTTGTGGAATCCTGTACAACCTGCATTAGGAGCAAGGGTTACAAAATTAAGGTATAGGGGCTACTAAGACCTCTGCCTGTCCCAGACAGGCCATGGAAGATGTTATCCATAGATTTTATTGTCGAGCTACCTCCGGCGGGGGGCCATACCACCATCTTTGTGAACGTAGATCAACTGTCATAAATGGTTCATTTTGTTCCAATGAAGGGTACTCCGTCAGCTTCAGAAACAGCACAAGTATTCATTAAAGAAATCATCAGACTCCACGGGGTGCCAGCTAATATCGTCTCAGATCGGGGGGTACAGTTTACCTCCCGATTCTGGAGGTCTCTGTGCAAAGCCCTGAATATTGAACTGTCGTTCTCCTCTGCCTATCATCCCCAGACCAATGGGCAAACAGAAGAGAACAAACCAAACTCTCAAACAATACCTACGCTGTTTCTCCTCTTTTGCTCAAGATGACTGGATTTCTTTGCTCCCATTGGCTGAATTCGCCTACAACAACTCCATTCACTCCACTATCAAACAAACTCCATTTTTCGCCAGTTATGGCTTCCATCCTTCATTTTTACCCAATTCCCTCCCTGAATGTACAGTACCAGCAGTTCAGGAAAAATTTAATTACTTTGCCTCCAACAACCAAATTCTACAGGAAACCATGACCAGGACCCAGGAACACAACAAAATAACTTTTGACAAAAAAACACGAGGCAAACTGTTACTTGCACCCGGTGACCGGGTATGGTTATCCACAGTGAACCTTAGGTTGGCCTGCCCTTCAAAGAAATTGGGTCCCAAGTTCTTGGGGCCATTCCCTGTCAGAAGGAAGATTAATGAGGTGGCATATGAACTAGAACTTCCTAACTCACTGAAGGTCCATCCGGTATTCCATGTATCATTACTAAAACCTTCCATTTTCAACCCATTTCCAGGTCGAAGTACGGATCCCCATGATCCTGTTCTGGTAGATGGCGAGGAGGAATTCGAGGTAGAGTCTATCTTGGACTACAGTAGGAGAAATAATCAAGATCAATTCCTGATTAAATGGAAGGGGTTTGGACCCGAAGAAAATTCTTGGGAGCCTGAGGGTAATATCCACCCTGAGAGTCTGTTGCAATCCTTCAAAAAGGTCCCATCCCAAAAGATTTGCCCTAAGGGGCATCCAGAGGCTGCCCCTTGAGGGGCCAATGTCAGGAAGATCCTGGCAGTAATCGGCGTCCCAGGCTCATTGGTGCACGTTTGCGGGCTCCATTGCGCGTGCTCACACACGGGCGCACGCACGCGCATCCCTGTTGGCACCAGGTGGGCTATTTAAACCTGCCTGTCACACTCAGTCCCCGCTGTCTGCTCTACAGCGTTCTGTGTGTTTAAACCTGATCTGATCTGGGACTACCTGTTATTGACCCGGCTATCTGTTTGTGACCAACCCAGCTATCTGCCTGCATTTTACCTCTGGCTTGCACAGATTATCCTCCTGTTTGATCCCTGGTACCTTTGCTGTCTGTCTGATACCAATCACTGGCCCATCTGACGATCCTTCTGCCTGATCCCTTATATCTGCCTACTTACCTGCTATTGTTCCTGGTTCCAGTCCAGCGTTCCAGTCTCCAGCCTACTTGCCTGCTGTCTTCCTGGTTCCAGTCCAGCACTCCAGTCTTCTGCCTGCTTACCTGCTGTTGTTCCTGGTTCCAGTCCAGCATCCAGTCTCCAGTCTACTTGCCTGCTGTTGTTCCTGGCTCCAGTCAGAATTCCAGTCTCCAGCCTTCTCTCCAGTTCCAGTTTCCTGGTTCCTAATTATTCCTGGACTTCTGGACGGACTGTTGATCCTGCCAGGCACTCATACCACTCCTCACTCCTGTGCCCTCTGTCCCCATTACAGAGGGCCGTGAGTGGGAGCCGTAGGGGAGGCCTCTCTCTGCAGTTCAGGCACAAAACCCACCAGGTACATGACAGCAACTGAAAATATGGAGTGATGGGCCCAAGGTGGGTTAGAGAGAGTGCCTATGGGAAGGATTTCGCTCTTGCCATAGTTGATGCGGACCTGAGCAGGAACTAAATTCGTTAACCACCTTTTTGATAGTGGACATGTCAGAGGAGGGGTTGGCTGAGAATATAAGGACGTCATCCACAAATAGGGAGGTGTGTAGGTCATGTTTACCAATTTTAATGCCATGTAGTGGAGCTGTTAAAGCTAGGTACCTAGGGCAATGTTGAATAGGAGTGGGGACAAGGGGCAACCTTGTCGTGTACCCTTGTGGAAGCGGAATTCGTCTGATAGTAGGCCTGCTGCCACCAGCCTGGCTGTAGGGGTTGTCTACATGGTGTTAATGAGATGGTGGAAGGGGCCTGTGAATCCCATTTTTGACATGGCCATGGAGAGCCATTCGAAACTGACATTATCGAAGGCTTTCTCCGCATCTAACGTGGTGATGGCATAGTCTCAGCCTGGGTTCTGTTTAGCAAGCTCTAAGGCTAGCATGACTTTACTAGGGATGAGTCGAACACCCCCCTGTTCAGTTCGCACCAGAACCTGCAAACGGACCGTAAATTCGTACGAACATTAGAACCCCATTGAAGTCTATGGGACTCGAACGTTCAAAATCAAAAGTGCTAATTTGAAAGGCTAATTTGCATGGTATTGTCCTAAAAAGAAATTTTAGGGACCCAGGTCCTGCCCCAGGGGACATGTATCAATGCAAAAAAAGTTTTGAAAACGGCCGTTTTTTCGGGAGCAGTGATTTTAATAATGCTTAAAGTGAAACAAAGTGAAATATTCCTTTAAATATCGTACCTGGGGGGTGTCTATAGTATGCCTGTAAAGTGGCGTGTGTTTCCCGTGCTTAGAACAGTCCCTGCACAAAATGACATTTTGACTGGTACATTTTTAAAGTGTAGCTCCAGCCAAAAAATCTATTTTTAAGCTTTTTGGAAAACATAGGGAAGGGTTATCACCCCTGTGACATATGTTTTGCTGTCTGTGCACCACTTCAGAAGATTTTACCTCACTTTCTGTCCCAATGACAAATGTTTTTTGACAATTTGGGGTTTTTAGTGAAACAAGGATTGGTGATAAAGCATCAGTGGAAAGGAGACAGGTTTTTCTCATATTAACTCTTACAGGAGAGAATTTCCCTTCCTAGGGGTAGATTTCATCTCACTTCCTGTTGTCTCCTTCTGTTTGCAAGTAAGAGTCATTTGTAAGTTGGATGTTTGAAAGTAGGGGCCTGCCCTATATACTCTGCAGAAATTGGGGCCTTAGGTGTTGGTGTTGCCACAACACTGTAAGCCCTCACAGTTACTCTTGATGGGAGCTGGAATGGGCCCTGCTGTGAAATATTAGATCAAGAATTGTAATTACATGCACCTGTTGAACAGGGGCAGAAAAATTGGGCATTTGGTGGTGATGGTGCTGGTGCCACAACACTGTAAGTCCTCAAAGTTACTCTTGGTGGGCGTAGAAACGGGCCCTGCTGTGAAATATTAGATCAAGAATTGTAATTACATGTCCCTGTTGAACAGTGGCAGAAAAATTGGGCCTTAGGCACTGGTGCCACAACACTGCAACCCCTCACAGATACTCTAGTTGGAGCACAGGAATGAGCCCTCCTGCAAAATATTGCATCAAAAATTGTAATTACACGTCCCTGTTAAACAGGGGCTGAAAAATTGGGCCTTAGCCACTGGTAGCTCTGTTCTGCCTCAAGTGCCCTGTCCATTATTCCATGCAGCGTGTGCTCCAACAGGTGGACAAAGGGGACAGTGTCACTGATGCATGCACTGTCACTGCTCACCATCCTCGCGGCCTCCTCAAATGGTGACAGGACAGTGCACGCATCCCTGATCATGGCCCACTGGCGTGGGGAAAAAAACAAGCTCCCCTGACCCTGTCCTGGTGCCATAGTCACACAGGTACTCATTGATGTCCCTCTGCTGCGTGTGCAGCCGCTGCAGCATGGCCAACATTGAGTTCCACCTGGTGGGCATGTCACAGATTAGGTAGTTCTTGGGCAGTTTAAATTCTGGTCAGCGCTAATATGCACCTTACCGCTGACCGCCCTGTCCAGTGAGGCCAAGACATTGCTTTCCACATGCCGGTAGAGAGCCGGAATCGCCTTCCGTGAGAAAAAGTGGCATTTGGGAACCTGCCACTGAGGAACCGCACATTCCACAAACTCAAAAAAAGGGGGCAGAGTCTACCAACTGAAAAGGCAGCAGTTGAAGTGCTAGCAATTTAGCCAAGCTAGCATTCAACCGCTGGGCTTGTGGATGACTGGGAGCAAACTTCTTTTGACAGTGCAGCAGCTGGGGCAGGGAAATTTGCCTGGTACAATCTGACGTCGGTGTACCGATAGCAGATTGCCCCCAAGTACTTGGCTGTGACACATCTAATTCTACACCTTCATTCCTCTCAGTGCAGGTCTCAGAGAGGACTGAAGGTATAGTGGGGTTTGAGATCCCAGCTGATGAGGAGCAAGGAGAGGTCCTCTTTGTTCTTTGGTGTTTGTCTTTTAGGTACGCTTGCCAACGAACTGCATGGCAGGTCAGCATATGTCTGGTCAAACATGTGGTGCCCAAGCGGGAGATGTTTTGGCCACAAGAGATATGCTTGAGACATATGTTGCAAATAGCAGCGGTGGGATCTGATGCACTTGTCTCAAAAAAGGCCCACACCAAAGAACTTTTGGAATAACGCGCAGAGACAGCAGCACCCTGCACATGCCGAGCTCTGCGGTGCGATTCAGTCGGGTTGCTGCCCTTGAGCTGGCCCCTGGAGGGCATCCTGCCTCGTTGGTGATGTGCCTCCTCCTCTCTCCTATCAGGCACCCACGTGGAGTCAGTGACCTCATCATCCCCTCCCTCCTCATCACTGGAGCAAAGCTGGCAGTATGCTGCAGCTGGGGGAACATGACTGCCAGATTGCTGTCCTTCTTGGGCAACCCCTCTCTCTGGGCTCACGTTACTGCCTTCCTCTAGCTGGGTACCATCATCGGAGCCTTCAAAACGCTGGGCATCCTCCTGGAGCATGTACCCAGCACTGTAGTCAAAGAGTTCGGGGGACTCCTCAGGAGGACATGAGGGGGCTAGGGAAGGAGTGACTGATGCCATTGAGCCAAGGGAAGAGGCCGCATTGGCAGCTGCTTCACCAAAGTACCCTGAGCCTGGGTGAGAGAGGATGAGGAGGATGAGGACGTCTTGGTCATCCACTCTACCAAGTCTTCCGCATGTTGCAGCTTAACACGGCCAGCTGCTGAAAAAAAAGGCAAGCGTGTCCCACGGCCATGTGCTGATGAGGATGCACCGTCTCCACGACCAGCACTGTTGCCTCTAGACACAGAGCCTGCTTGCCCTCTTTTATTGGCTTGTGACTGTCTGCCTCTCCTTGTTGGCCTTCCAGACATACTAATGGCCTGCAGTGAGATGTAGCTGCACAAAGCTGGGATGTATATATATATACTGATACTGCAGCTAGCAGAATCAACTGCCTGCCTGTAGTATTATTAGTATGAGAACACCAGCAATTGTCTTCAGGTAGCTTTAGGTGCACACCGTGCAGAGGACGCAGTACACTAACTGTAAATACTGTAACTGCCTGCCTGTGGTATTAATAGGAGCAGAACAACAGCAATTTTCTTCAGGTAGCTTTAGGTGCACACTGTGCAGAGGACGCAGTACACTAACTGTAAATACTGTAGCTGCCTGCCTGTGGTATTAATAGGATCAGAAGAACACCACCAATTTTATTCAGGGAGCATTAGGTGCACACTGTGCAGAGGACACAGTACACTAACTGTAAATACAGTAACTGCCTGCCTGTGGTATTAATAGGAGCAGAACAACAGCAATTTTCTTCAGGTAGCTTTAAGTGCACACTGTGCAGAGGACGCAGTACACTAACTGTAAATACTGTAGCTGCCTGCCTGTGGTATTAATAGGATCAGAAGAACACCACCAATTTTATTCAGGTAGCATTAGGTGCACACTGTGCAGAGGACACAGTACACTAACTGTAAATACTGTAGCTGCCTGCCTGTGGTATTATTTGGAGCAGAACACCACCAATTTTATTCAGGTAGCATTAGGTGCACACTGTGCAGAGGACACAGTACACTAACTGTAAATACTGTAGCTGCCTGCCTGTGGTATTATTTGGAGCAGAACAACATCAATTTTCTTCAGGTAGCTTTAGGTGCACACTGTGTAGAGGACACAGTACACTGACTGTAAATACTGTAGCTGCCTGCCTGTGGTATTAATAGGATCAGAAGAACACCACCAATTTTATTCAGGTAGCATTAGGTGCACACTGTGCAGAGGACACAGTACACTAACTGTAAATACTGTAGCTGCCTGCCTGTGGTATTATTTGGAGCAGAACAACATCAATTTTCTTCAGGTAGCTTTAGGTGCACACTGTGTAGAGGACACAGTACACTAACTGTAAATACTGCAGCTGCCTGCGGTACTGTACTAATAGGATCAGAAGAACACCACTACATTTCTTCAGGTAGCTTTAGGTGCCCACTGTGCAGGGGACGCATTACACTAAATTGTAAATACTGCAGCTGCCTGTGGTACTGTACTAATAGAATCAGAAGAACACCACTCATTTTCTTCAGGTGGCTTTAGGTGCACACTGTGCAGAGGACTCACTACACTAACTTGTAAATACTGCAGCTGCCTGCGGTACTGTGCTAATAGGATCAGAAGAACACCACTAATTTTGTTTAGGTAGCTTTAGGTGCACACTGTGCAGAGGACGCACTAAACTAACTTGTAAATACTGCAGCTGCCTGTGGTACTGTACTAATAGGATCAGTAGAACACCACTAATTTTCTTTAGGTAGCTTTAGGTGCACACTGTGCAGAGGACGCGCTACACTAACTTGTAAATACTACAGCTGCCTGCAGTACTGTACTAATAGGATCAGAAGAACACCACTAATTTTCTTCAGGTAGCTTTAGGTGCACACTGTGCAGAGGACGCACTACACTAACTTGTAAACACTGCAGCTGTCTGCGGTACTGTACTAATAGGATCAGAAGAACACACATTTTCTTCAGGTAGCTTTAGGTGCACACTGTGCAGAAGACGCACTACACTAACTGTAAATACTGTAGCTAATAGGACTAATAGGATCAGAACACCAGCAATTTTCTTTAGGTAGCTGTAAATACTGTAAAAACACCTGCCTGCCTGTCAGTAGTAGGAAGAGAATAACAGTAACGGATCCAGCTAAACTGAATACAGTGTGTGTATATATATATATATATATATATATATATATATATATATAGAACACCTAGGATGTATATATATACACAATACACTGTAAGTGCAGCTAACTGACTCGCCTGCCTACTCTACTACTCTACTCTAACTTAAATCAAATGACACTGTCTCTCTGTCTATCTATCTCTCTCTCAACGCCGGAACACACTAAACCCCCTGAGCCATAATTGACCAAAGCCACCCTGGCTTTGGCCAATTATAGCTCTCTGTACAGACGGCGCTGTGATTGGCCAAGCATGTGGGTCATAGTGCATGCTTGGCCAATCATCAGCCAGCAATGCACTGCAATGCGGCAGTGAATTATGGGCCATGACGCGCCCCTCAAATTTGTCGCGAACGGCTCATATTGTACAGAATTTGGCGAACGACCGAACAGGCAATGCGTTTGATTCGAACACAAAGCTCATCCCCAGACCTTATGTATGTTCAAGGTGGTGGTTCTGCCTTTTACAATGCCAGATTGTGCGGGGTGTATTAGAGAGGGGATGATGGCTGCGAGCCTAGTAGCGATGATCTTGGATAGGATTTTGACATCTAGGTTCAGTAGTGAGATGGATCCATATGAACCTGGGTCCTGGGAGTCTTTGCCTTTTTTAGAGAGTAATTTAATAATGGCCTGGTTTCCCATCTGTAAGTACGTGCCGCCGGACCATATACCGTTGTAGACCTGGTAGAGAGTTGGTTCTGTGATGTTTTGTAGGGTTTTGTAAAATTCACTAGTGAATCCGTCAGGTCCCGGGGCCTTGGAAGGGGTTAGGTTTCGGATGTTGGTTGAAATTTCGGAGAGAGATGGGGGGGATGGGCGGAGCCTAGCGGAGCAGACATGCATTGTTAGAGCTCCGCACCGCTGAGGAGAGAAGAGAAGGACAAAGCGGAGCCTGCAGGCTCAAAAGGTATCCATTTGAACCTTTTTGCCCCAGGGAACAAACTGTGAAAGTTTGGGCAGGAAATATGGTACTGGGAGGAAACCGTGGCAGCAATAAAAATCACCTCACAAAGAGCTCACAGGCACTCACTGCAACTAAAGCAGCTCCAGTCACCTCACAAGATACAGCATCAGGGCGCTCTCACAGACAGAAAATGTCACAGCAAGACTCTCCGTTTGAGTCAGATACAGAACAAATCCTCTCACAAACTTCTCCACAAGCCTCCTCAGCATCCCCAGTAATATTATTACAATTTGAAAAGATGCTTCATAAGGCTTTAAAACAAACCTCAGACCAAATAACAGCCTAACCAAAGAAATAAGAGAACTGGGAAACCGCACCGCAGCCTTAGAAATAAAAATGGATGAAATTGAAATTACAACCCAAGTAAATATAACAGACTTGGAACAATTAAAAGAAGAGAATTTAATACTTCAATCTAAGCTCGAAGATTACGAAAATAGAGCCAGACGTTCAAACTTGCGCATAAGGGGAATACCTGAAACTGTGACAGACCTGCAATCTACTATTACTGCTCTATTACAAGAACTAAAGCCAGATATCCCTATTGAACGTTTAGAACTGGACAGAATACACAGAGCCCTCACAGCCAAAAAGAAAGATGGACCCCAACGTGATATAATCACAAAATTTCATTATTACAGAACGAAAGAACAAATACTAATTGCTGCAAGAGAAAAAAAGGAAACTTAATTTTCAAGGACACAATTATCCAATTTTTGCTGACCTATCCCAACTTACTATTACTAAAAGACGATCCATGAAACCCCAACTAATGGAACTGCAACGCCACAACATTATGTATCAATGGGGCTTCCCCTTTTCAGTCAGATTTAACTACCAAGGTACAATTTACAGAAGCAGATCAGCAGATGAACTACAACAAACCCTTTTAAAATTAAATCTGACAGAACCCACAAGCAGCAACTCTCCCACACTCAGAAGAATGGCATCATCTTCACCTTCAGGCAGCACTCAGAAAATTTCAGAACAAAATGGGAATTATCATTCTCACAAAAGAGGCCGTTATGCCACATCATCCATGGACCAAGAAGATTCAATGGACTGACATCCTAATTCCTGATATCTCTTCATTTATTATACTAAGAGATGGTTCTCTATAAAAAACCTGTATTTATAACTGAATGTAACTGCATTCTGATAGTCACACACTGTGTGGGATCATGTTACATTCAAGTTATATTTCTTATTACTTCTGATTCATATAGCTTTAGAATATATAAGTGAAATAAGGAAATTCTTGTTCAGTTATATATTATCAGGTAATAACAATAGATTTATTACTTTTTAGGACAAATATGTTCAATAATCCAGAAGTAATGGAAGCTTTTTCTTTCTTTTCTTAAAACAAATATATTATTACCTAACTAGTTCCTAGAATTATGTTTTTGTTTATTCTAATCTGAAGCAATACAACCTCAATTTTATGAGTTAACATATCTAAACAGTTGCATATGAATAAAATATGTAATTGTTTACTCTAAAAGGGTTAAAATCCCAAAATAATTCAAACTATCTTCATCAATACCAAAGTTATTAACAGTACCTTTCTAACTGAATTATTTAGCCTAGGGCAAGACTAACCATATACAACCACCCTGGAATAAATAATTTCAACAAAAACTATATTCTGCACTCCAATTAATGTAACATCATTTTGATGTCTTTTGACATAGCACTTCTCTCCTGTAAGCGGAAGATCCGTGTACCCCCATTAGCCCTCCTCATTCTCCCAACCATATTATGTGGGAGTGTGACGAAGGCACTTATTCCCCTGAGAGAGAGATTTATTCTCTTTCACGGGTAAATTGTGATTACTTGCAAAAAATAATTTATACAATGTATCATCTAATCTCATATGTTTTTTGTTTACTCTTTACTCCAGAATTCACTGGTTTCTTTTCTATCTATTCATCTCTTCAGTCCACACAGGTTGATCTGCGCAGTCAGCACTGCATAACAAAAAGTAAGTCAAAACTATTTGATCTGTTGCCATGGCACCACTGAATATACTTTCCCTGAATGTTCAGGGAATAAATGTCCCTCAAAAAAGGACCAAAGCCTTCCGTACTTTCCATAACAAGAAGGCTCACATAGTATGCCTCCAAGAAACACACTTCACCAAAGATTCTACTCCAAAATATATTTCTCCTTTTTATCAACAAATTTACACGGCTTCTGCCTGTACCAAGCAAAGGGGAACTCTAATTGCATTTCACCGATCCACACCATTCACCTTATCATCAGAAATTAAAGACCCAGAAGGTAGATACCTGATACTCATGGGTTATATAATGGATACAGCAATCACGGTGATTTCCTACTATGCTTCTAACAAACAACCTACACCATTCCTCTCACATATATTACAAGTGATTAATACACACAAAATAGGAACAGTGATAATGTGTGGGGATTCGAACCAGGTCCTCCTCCCATTTCTAGATAAATCACCTTTTACACCATCCAAAATAACCTCTAGATTAACTTTTTCTCAACTTCTTTCCAAATACAATCTGGTAGATTCGTGGAGAGAAAGTAACCCAATGAAAAAGAAATTCACTTATTTCTCGCACCCTCATCAAACCTTCACCAGAATAGATCATATTTTTCTAACAATAGGAATGATACCAGAAATTATTGCATCAGATATAATTCCGATTCCGTGGTCTGACCATAATGCAGTATACACTACTATAGCCTCAGCCATACCAAAAGCGCATGACCCAACGTGGTACTTACCGGACATAATGCTCAAACACCCACTACATCAGATGGCCATTGAACAAGCTTTAAAGGAATACATATCAATTAATAATACAACAGACATCTCCCCAATAACACTGTGGGAAGCTCATAAGCCTGTCTTGCGTGGTACAATACAAAGACAAATGGCACTATTTAAACGGGAACGCAAAAATCTAGCAAAAAAACTAGAACTCAATTTTAATGCAGCCTACATATCATTTCAAGATAATCCATCTCAGAGTACAAAATCTCATCTGGAAAAATCTAGATTGGAATACGATCTATTTCTCACTGAGTCAGTTGATAAATCCCTCAAACGCTCCAAACACAATTTCTACATGAATACAAACAAACCAGGTACATATTTGGCTCGGGCATTAAATTCAACTAACAAATCTTTCAAACCAATACGTTTGAAATTATCAAAAAATGTTTACACTTGTAATC
Organism: Aquarana catesbeiana; assembly: GCF_042186555.1. Classification (NCBI taxonomy): domain Eukaryota; kingdom Metazoa; phylum Chordata; class Amphibia; order Anura; family Ranidae; genus Aquarana; species Aquarana catesbeiana. Next base: position 280,197,005 of record NC_133325.1, read on the forward strand.
CAGTTAAAATAGTCCATAAATTTCACTCACATCTCGCAACTTTATACAAGACAAACAATGAATTTAATCCTACAGAGGCTGAATCCTTCTTCTCAAAAATAACCTTACCTGAGTTATCTCAGAATCAAAAAAGCAGTTTGGATGAGCCTATAACTATAGATGAAGTTGCTAACGCCATAAAAGACCTAAAACTTAACAAAAGACCAGGCCCAGACGGCTACTCGGCTTTATACTATAAAACATTCTCAGAAATACTCTCTCCCATTCTCACTGAAACTTTTAACAAACTTCTAGATGGACATTCTTTTCGGCAAGAAACACTAATGGCAATTGTTTGTATGATCCCAAAACCCCTTTCTGATGATACTTCCTGTGTGAATTACCGGCCTATCTCTCTGTTAAACCTCAATATTAAATTATTAGCAAAAATAATAGCAAAACGCCTCAATAGCATTATAGGAAAATTAATACATAGAGATCAAGTAGGCTTCATGCCAAATAGACAGGCAGGCGATAATATATGCAGGGCAGTGTTATTGGCACATATTGCTAAAAAACGGAAAATCCCTTTATGTTTTCTATCTCTCGATATTAAGAGGGCATTTAACACAGTATCCTGGCAATATATGCAATATTCATTACAAAAATGGGGTTTTGGACCCCACTTTTTAACATGGATCAAAGCATTATATAATAAACCCAAAGCCTATATAAAATATGCTGGATACAAATCTGAAGCCTTTAATATCGAAAGAGGTACCCGACAGGGTTGCCCATTATCTCCCTTATTATTTGCCCTTATACTCGAACCCATGGCCCAATACATCAGAACAAACCAAACTATAACTGGCATTGAAGTAGGAGGTATTACACACAAATTATGTATATTTGCAGACGATATATTACTTTTTCTATCATCACCACAGGTCTCTGGTCCTAACTTAATACCAGCTCTTGATGGATTTGCAGCCCTATCCGGCCTTATGATTAATCCTAAGAAATGCCTAGTGCTTAATATTTCACTCACAAACATGGAATTGATCCCGGCTAGGGTTGCACTCCCATTCACATGGGTAGAAAAATCAATCCCATATCTTGGAATTCATTTAACAGCATCTCATTCTGACTTATTCTCAACCAATTATCCTCCTGTATTAAGACAGATCACAAATCTAATAAAACAATGGTCGCAACTTCCTTTATCCTGGATAGGGAAGATTAATGCAATCAAAATGACTATTCTACCCAAATTGCTTTATCTATTCAGAGTCCTCCCTATTCCAATTCCTTCCTATTTTTTGAGAATAGTACAAAAAAGAGAAACTTCGTTTATATGGGGCTCTTCTAAACCACGTATACCTATACACACACTACATCTTCCCAAAAATAAAGGAGGCCTGGGATACCCTAATTTTACTAACTACTACAGAGCAGCACATTTGGCCAGTCTGTCCAAATACCATGCAAAACAGGAAATCCCATTATGGGTATTTATAGAGGCGTCAGAAAATGACCCTCTATTAATATCAAATTTATTATGGCTTGATCCTAAAGACCGCTTTAAAATTCATAATCCCATAACTAAACACTTCTTATCTCTCTGGGATAAACTAAAAACCAAATATCAGTTACAATCTCCACACAATCCTCTCCTTTCTTTTGTCAGAAATCCGGCCTTTTATCCGGCATGGATCTACCCAAATTCTTTTAAAGCTTGGACAACATCAGGCATTCAGACACTAAATGACTTCATAGCATCTAAATCATTCCTTTCATTCCCATCGCTTAGAGAAAAATATGATCTACCAAACTCTGAGATATTTAGATATCTCCAAATCAAAAATTTCTATACACCATTCCTAAAGGGGGATACACCATTATCCCAATTATCCATTTTTGAATCAATCTGTACAAAAGATCCATTTGCTAAAGGTACAATTTCATCACTTTATAATCAATTATATGGAGTAGCAAATCTTAATAGACCCTCTTAGGTTCAGAGGTGGGAGGAGGACCTGGGACGAACTTTAGAAGACACGGACTGGTCTAACATATGGCTCACATCTAAATCATCTTCACCCAACATCTTAGCACTGGAGACAAATTATAAAGTCCTAACTCGCTGGTACCTTGTACCCGCTAGAGTGGCAAAATATTCACCTAATACCTCAGCTCTTTGTTTTCGAGGATGCCCAGAAATAGGCACATATTTACACATATGGTGGACGTGCCCAGTAATCCAAACCTTCTGGAAGGAAGTCTTCGTGATTGCATCTAAAATATTTAAAAAAATAATACAACCAGATCCATATTTAACTTTACTTAATCTAAAACCGGAATGGTTAACACTCTCTCAATTCAAACTTATGATCCAACTAATAACGGCTGCAAAACAAACAGTGGCCAAGGCATGGAAATCTCCTACATTGGTACTAGCAGAAACAATTCACAGAATGAATAATACAATGTCCCATGCTAAGATGGTAGCCATCGATCAAAATCAAATTCCAAAATTTGAAAAACTTTGGCATCCTTGGATAAAACAACAGTTCCTGTCAAACTTCAATGACTCTGTCCTGTTGCCATGGTAACAGATTAAATGACTTACAGAGACACCCATTCTAAGGCTTCAAAGAGAACTAAAAAGAATAATAAATTGACGAGCGGGACAACCTTGTGGACCATACCTCTACCTTTCAACCCTTTTTCTTCTTTCTCTTTCCTTTTCTCCACCTTACGATTAAAGCTCATTATCAGAATTTATTTGACCTATATACACTCTACTTGTAAACAATATGTATAGTAGGTATAAATCATTTAAATACCTACAAAAGTAACTAAGGAAATGATATATATCTTTAATTTAGGTTTACGTGAACCCAATGTTTAATATTTGAAATTTCATGATATTTACCTATATAAACCCTACTGTAAAACAATGAGCTTACTTTATAGATCCTTGTAAACTTACTTTATGTATCTTTATAACATTGTATACTCAATAAACTTCTTTTGACAAGAAATTTCGGAGAGAGAGATGGGAGCATTGAGGGCCTCTAGTTGTAGTGGAGTGATTCTAGGCATGTCTACTTTCTCTAGAAAGGAGCGTGCTGTTTGTTTGTCTATGGGGTCTTGGGCATATAGAGCTGAGTAGTATTGAAGCATGGCTTTGTTAATTGACTGTGGTGTGGAGTGAATGTTTCCCGTTGATGTCCCACAGGGAGGTAATATGTGTCGGGTGGAAAGACCCCTTACATAGCCTGTCTAATAGTTTGCCTGCTTTATTCCCGAACTTGTGGAGGGTAGCGTCTACGTGAGCCTTTTTCGTTGATTCAAGGGTGTCTGCCCAGGTATCAAAAGCCCTCATAGCTGCCTGCCATTCATTTCTGCTTTCAGGGGAGTATATGGTGTATAAGGAATGTTGTGCCTGATGTAGTCGTGTGCTGGCTAATTTGTATTTTCTTAAAGTGTTCCTTTTAAAGGAGGTGGCATAGGAGATGATCTGTCCCCTGAGGTACAGTGGGAACAGAAAGTATTCAGACCCCCTTAAATTTTTCACTCTTTGTTATATTGCAACCATTTGCTAAAATCATTTAAGTTAATTTTTTTCCTCATTTTGCAGATTTATTAAAAAAGAAAAACTAAAATAACACATGGTCCTAAGTATTCAGACCCTTTGCTCAGTATTTAGTAGAAGCACCCTTTTGATCTAATACAGCCATGATTCTTTTTGGGAAAGATGCAACAAGTTTTTCACACCTGGATTTGGGGATCCTCTGCCATTCCTCCTTGCAGATCCTCTCCAGTTCTGTCAGGTTGGATGGTAAACATTGGCAGACAGCCATTTTTAGGTCTCTTCAGAGATGCTCAATTGGGTTTAAGTCAGGGCTCTGGCTGGGCTATTCAAGAACAGTCACAGAGTTGTTGTGAAGCCACTTCTTTGTTATTTTAGCTGTGTGCTTAGGGCCATTGTCTTGTTGGAAGGTAAACCTTCGGCCCAGTCTGAGGTCCTGAGCACTGGAGAAGGTTTTCGTCCAGGATATCCCTGTACTTGGCCGCATTCATCTTTCCCTCAATTGCAACCAGTCGTCCTATCCCTGCAGCTGAAAAACACTCCCAGAGCATGATGCTGCCACCACCATGCTTCACTGTTGGGACTGTATTGGACAGGTGATGAGCAGTACCTGGTTTTCTCCACACATACTGCTTAGAATTAAGGCCAAAAAGTTCTATCTTGGTCTCATCAGACCAGAGAATCTTATTTCTCACCATCTTGGAGTCCTTCAGGTGTTTTTTTAGCAAACTCCATGCGGGCTTTCATGTGTCTTGCACTGAGGAGAGGCTTGTTTCGGGCCACTCTGCCATAAAGCCCCAACTGGTGGAAGGCTGCAGTGATGGTTGACTTTCTACAACTTTCTCCCATTTCACGACTGCATCTCTGGAGCTCAGCCACAGTGATCTTTGGGTTCTTCTTTACCTCTCTCACCAAGGCTCTTCTCCCCCCGATAGCTCAGTTTAGCCAGACGGCCAGCTCTAGGAAGAGTTCTGGTCGTCCCAAACATCTTCCATTTAAGGATTATGGAGGCCACTGTGCTCTTAGGAACCTTAAGTGCAGCAGAATTTTTTTGTAACCTTGGCCAGATCTGTGCCTTGCCACAATTCTGTCTCTGAGCTCTTCAGGCAGTTCCTTTGACCTCATGATTCTCATTTGCTCTGACATCCACTGTGAGCTGCAAGGTCTTATATAGACAGGTGTGTGGCTTTCCTAATCAAGTCCAATCAGTATAATCAAACACAGCTGGAATGAAATGAAGGTGTAGAACCATCTCAAGGATGATCAGAAGAAATGGACAGCACCTGAGTTAAATATATGAGTGTCACAGAAAAGGGTCTGAATACTTAGGACCATGTGATATTTCAGTTTTTCTTTTTTTAATAAATCTGAAAAAATGTCAACAATTCTGTGTTTTTCTGTCAATATGGGGTGCTGTGTGTACATTAATGAGGAAAAAAAATGAACTTAAATGATTTTAGCATATGACTGCAATATAACGAAGAGTGAAAAATTTAAGGGGGTCTGAATAGTTTTCGCCCCCACTGTATGCTTTACCGGCAACCCAGAAGAGATTTGGATCATCTGTGTGAGGTGCGTTGGCCATGGAGTATTCAGTCCATGATTTTTCCATGAACTGCTGGAAGTCAGTATTGTTGTGTAGGTAGGAAGAAAAAGCACCAAATTTTTGGGTGGGGAGGTAAGTCAAGATTATCGAGAGTCACCTCTATAGGGGCATAGTCGGATATGGCAATGCCTTGAATGTCTGCACCAGATAACATGGGGATTAGGTTGTCAGAGCCAAAGAAATAGTCTATCCTGGTGAGGACATTATTTGGGTTGGAGTAGAAGGTGAATTCCCTGTCGACTGGGTGTGAGAGCCGCCAAAGGTCTTGGAGGTGAATGGATTCCATGGTGGATGCAAAGTGTGTGGGGATGGTGGGATCGGATCTCGGCCTGGGGCTTTTGGGGATGATCTGTCTTCAGTCTGATGAAGGATGTCATTGAAGTCTCCTCCAATTAAGTGTGGGAGGTGGGTGTTACTAAGTAACCAAGTAGAAAGTTCACTATAGAACTGTTTACCAGGGCTATTGGGAGCGTAAATATTGGCTATCACTAGGTCCTTGGAACCTATTTGGATATGTGCTGAGAGAAAACGTCCCTGGCTGTATGATTTTACAGATAGGACTGTGCAGGGGAGGTTTTTGTGAATTATTAGGAGTACTCCTGCTTTACGCCCAACAGCATCTGAGCCTAAAACTGTGCCTACCCAAAGCTTTTTCATACAATGAAAATCAGGGATTGATGAGATTCTTGCAGTAGGGCGATGTCAGTTTTAATTCATTTGAGATGTCAGAGGATTTTCAATCTCTTGTTGGGGGGATCAGAGACCTTTTACATTCCAGGAAACGATTTTCATATGGGGGGGTTAAGGGAAGGATTTGTGCCGATGTTGCAGATTTGTCACTGTGTAGATGGTATTGTGGGGTTATTGCTATATCAGGAGGTGTGATACTGTTCTCGTGGTGGGAGTGTGATGAAGGGGAGTCTGGTGTTTTGCATGAGCCCCGGAGCAAAAGGAAAGGGGGGAGATGTAGGGGGGAACCTGAAAAGAAAACAAAACTTTTAAAAGTGTAAACTTGTCTTTTTTCCGTATGGAGTCACTGTGTAGGTCAGCTCCAAATACATGACCCTGTTAGTATAGCTTATTAGAGCCCATTTCTAGAGTGAAGATGTTGCGCGGCTGCCTCGGGTCATATATAGGGGGAGGATGAAAAGGCTGTACACAGCGAAGCCAGAAGGGGAGGTAGAGCATGCTAGAGTAATTTTATAAAAGAAAGGAAATTATTGCTTAACATTATAACATAGAACATAGTAATAAGTATAAGGCCACTCAAAAAAAATATATATTATTTGGTACTAACAGGTAGGGCTGGTGGAACAAGAAAAAATGAAAGAAAAATAGAGTCTCACTGAGGTGCATAAGCAACAGCCAGAGTCAGACCTTAGGTGCTGCATTGTGAGCTACCTTGAGGGAGTGAGTATCCAAAACATGGGTTGTGACTCCCTTTTCAGCGAGGGATTACACGATGCTGGTCCGGGGCCGATGGCCTGAAGCGTTTAGGAGAGCCTTTTTGCGGGCTCCTTTGGTCCAGGGGGCAATTAACTGGAGCATTTTTGGATGGGGTGTGTGGATGCGGGTCTGTATGCAGAGACCGTAAGAAGGCTTCTGCTTCAGAGGGATTTTGGAAGGAAAGCTGATCGTCACTAGGGGTCTTGAGGTGGAGAGTGGCCGGGAATGCCAACGTGAATTAAATTTGCTGTTTATAGAGTTCTGTGCAGATCCGCTGAAATGCTTTTCCATCTCTTTGAGACTTCTATTGAAGTTTGTCAGCAAATATCAGGACCCTTATTCCATCAATTTGGAGGGAGCGGGTTTGCCTGAATTTTTGTAGGATAAGGGCCTTGTCAGAGTAGTTCAAATATTTGGCGATTATTGGTCGAGTTGTTTTGCGTTCAGTGTTAAAAGACCCCATACGGTGGGCGCGTTCCACTGTGCAGGGGCCTGGAAGGCCTAATGCTTCTGGAATGCGCCTGGCACAGAATTCAGATAGAGCTGGTGTTTGTAGGGATTCTGGGATACCCACGAATTGCAAGTTGCTCCTTCTGGACCTATTTTCTAAATCATCTAGTTTTTGGATGATATACTGATTGGTCTTGTCCTGAGCTTGGTATAGTTCCTCTTCTACGCTGGATAAGCGGTGCTCTAAATTGTTCAGCCTGGTGGTGTGTTCCCCTATCTGGGCCTTGATTTGCTTCATCCCTGCGTTTACTGCTTTCTCCACTGAAGCAGATATCATAGGGGATAAGAGAGCTGCCACAGCCTGTGCTATTTGCTCCGTGCTGATGTCCCCAGTGTGCTGTGGGATGGAGGCATGGGGGGAGAAGGCTTGTGTGGAGAAGATTTGTGGAAAGGAGGCATGAGGAGAGTGGGGATGTGCAGAGGAGGCATGTGAGGAGGAGTGAAAGGCCGGGCAGCCGCTTAAATCCATTTCCGCCATCTGTGTGTCCATGTGAGGCTCCGTGTTGGCTGAGACCGGGGCATCGATTTGCGGCTGGGCCGGCAGCGCCGTCTGGGCTGTTTGCATGCAGGAACCGGTTTTCTCCACAAACCGGTCCATGGATAGGCGGATGTCACCTGGAGCGGGCCGTGGGTGATTGGGGCAGCTCAGGCTGATTTTTAATGCCGGTAATAAAACTAAAGGTGGCACAGGAAACTCCTAGTTATTAGAGGTGTCAGACTAGGCTAATAATGTGTGAGTAACCAACACAGATGCTACAATTATAATAATTGCCTAATAAATGACACTAAACCAATTACCTAGTTGCTAAAAGTATTACAGCAACTAAGCGGGTTCCTCTGAATCAAATAATTACATATAACAAAACAACCAGAGGGTCTAGGGAAAGGATTCTTCAGAGAGGAACACACAGGTTTTAGAAAGATACAAAATGAAATACTTTATTAATAAATAATCCACCCACAATAACAATTGGAAAACATGAATTACCTCCACCATAGACATGAAAGCAAATTATACCATGAACAGACACACCACATATATTCTCCTCATACACTCAAAAACCCACCCCAAAATAGCCAGCTACCAGTAGCAATCCTACTTAATCACAGGCAGTGATGAGAAAATAAAAACCCAGTAACATTCCCTAAAAAAATGGGATCGGTCCTCAGTTTCGGTAGCAATCTCTATAAAATATAGATGATAACAGTCCTGCCAGTATGCGGCGAGTGGAAGTATAATACGCTGGGATAGAAGACAGCTGATAAACAATTCAAAGTGGATCCTTGATAACTGAGCTTAATCTTCTCAAAGTTGCAATGCTGATAGAGTTATAAAAAGTTTGTAAAAAGTATCAGTGTTGACCACATCAAATAAAGCAGACTGATTGAAACAAACACATACCTAAGCTCTGCTCACGCAGAGAGCTATCAGTGTGTATAGGAAAACAGCTTGCCTCACCTATCAACTGGAACTATTCGTAAATGAAATAAAGGTAACCTGTAGTAGAGGATCCTCAGAAAGTTCCAGAGAGAGGAATACATTTGTGGTAGTCGGAGCGAAGGTATGTGTTTGTTTCAATCAGCCTACTTTATTTGATGTGGTCAACATTGATACTTTTTTACAAACTTTTTATAACTCTATCAGCATTGCAACTTTGAGAAGATTAAGCTCAGTTATCAAGGATCCACTTTGAATTATTTATCAGCTGTCTTCTATCCCAGCGTATTATACTTCCACTCGCCGCATTATTTATTAATAAAGTATTCCATTTTGTATCTTTCTAAAACCTGTGTGTTCCTTTCCCTAGACCCTCTGGTCGTTTTCCTATATGTAATTTTGTAATGCTGATTTGGGTCATGCTGCGGGAGCCGAGGAGAGGAGCAGCTACTCCATGCGGCACAGGAAATGGAAGTCACCTTTCCTTTTCAATCTGTCATTTTCTGTAAATGCAATGCAATATGGCTATCTGGAGTTGTTCTGTAACCAAAGTGTGTACTGATCACCCCCCAGAAACATAATTTCCTGCTTGTGTGATTGGCTCACCAATTCTCTTAGAAGTCTTCCTAAGAAACAAGTCAGATTTCACGCATACCTTGCAACAAAAATGTCATTTTTGGTGAGATACTCCCTGTAGGAACATGTCTAAAGAGATGCAAGCCCAGTAGATTTCCTCATTAGTGCTCTGCAGCTGCACAGCTGACTGATAATTATGAAACCACTCCCATTAGACCTACTTAGCACAGAGGCACAGAGGAACATACAGGGATTTCTTCAGAATAACGAAAGGTAGAAATCTGCAGCAAAGGTTGTTATAATCCTTGCAATGTACAAAGATTACCCGGGGGAATGTTTTTTTCTCAACAAAAGTGAAGTTACACCTTAACCGCTTACCGACCAGTGCACGCTGATTTACGTCAGCAGAATGGCACTGGTGGGCAAAAGGGCGTACAGGTACATCCCCTGTAAGAAGCGGCACTGAGGTCTCCATGACCACGGGTCCCGCAGACTCGATGTACACCGGGTGCCCTTGATCATGTCACGGAGAGGTAGAACGGGGAGATGCTTTTGTAAATAAAACATTTCCACGTTCTGCCTAGTGACAGGACAAAGATCACTGCTCTCTGTCATCGAGAGCAGTGATCACTGTCATGTGAAGTGTAGCCCCCACAGTTAGAATCACTATCCTAGGACACACTTTACCCCTTCACTGCCAGTGTCATTTACACAGTAATCAATGCATTTTTATAGCACTGATCACTGTATAAATGACAATGGTCCCAAAATAGTGTCAAAAGTGTCCGATCTGTCCCCCATAATGTTGCAGTTCTGATAAAAATTGCATATCACCGCCATTACTAATAAAAAAATTAATAATAAAAATGTTATACATCTATTCCCTATTTTGTAGACGCTATAAATTTTGCGCAAACCAATCAATATATGCTTATTGCAAATTTTTTTACCAAAAATATGTAGAAGAATACATATCGGCCTAAACTGAGGAAAAAAATAGTTTTTTTATATATTTTTGGGGGATATTTATTATAGCAGAAAGTAAAAAATATTGCTTTTTTCAAAATTGACGCTCTTTTTTTGTATATAACGCAAAAAATAAAAAATGCAGAGGCGATCAAATACTACCAAAAGAAAGCTCAATTTGTGGGAAAAAAAGGACATCAATTTTGTTTTGGTACAACGTCGCACGACCACGCAATTGTCAGTTAAAGCAACGCAGTGCTGAATCACAAAAAGTGCTCTGGTCAGGAAGGGGGTAAATCCTTCTAAGGTGGTTAAGAGAGTAAAAAAATAATAAATAAATAAAGATACTCTACTGCACTTTTAATGCAACTTTGAGGGTGAAATAGAGATGTACCAATCCCCTAAACTACATGCTTGGGGGTTGCCTTTAAAGCAGAATCAAACTCCTAACCATTACAGCCAAGGAAGCTGCCATCTTAAGGCTCATACACACTATAAGAGAATTGGGTAAACATTTTCACCCAAAGAATTTTCATAACATTTTTGTATAGTGTGTACACAACTTTTGACAGCTGATTTCGAATTTTCGTATGAAAATTCCCAAAGGTAAAAACTCCAAAATTTTTCTTGTACAGGAACAGAACAAACGATTTTTGTACAAGAAAAATCAGGAAAGAAAGACTGCACATGATCAGAAACAATAAACAACAAAAAAAAGCCTTTTCATATGAGAATTTTCGTGAGAATATCCATACAAATTTTACTTTATCGGTTCCGATTTTCTTTGAAACAACGAGAAATATCAGACGAACATTAACTCAATTTTCTTATAGTGTTTACCCCACTTTAGTCTCTGTTTGCTCTGCTCTTCAATATGAATAATCTTAATTTTAAAAAAAAGTTTTTTATAGGTATTTTTCACTGTGAAACCTGATCTTCTTTCAAGCAGTAATAAGTCTAGATTGAACAGTATAAGTAGGAGCCAAAGCAGAGCTAAAAGCTATAGGGAAACTTACTCTTGAAAAAATAAAGCTAAAGCCCTCAAGTTCATACAAATTGGCCAGTGGCAAAACAATTTCATAGTATAGTTTGTGATTTTGTTAATCATAGTTTAAAAAAACTGAATTCATTCAAAATGTTGCCTATTCAGTGCTCAATGAACAGCCAAACTAAATGGAATGTTTGCAAGATCACTGAATGTCCAACCTCTACTGTTGCAGGAAGTGGTACATTTAGCTGCAGTATTCCTATCACTGCTATATATGAAAGCCCGACTCAGGCTGGCTGTAAATGAATAATAAATCTTATTTCTCGGCTTCGCATCCCTTTGTCAAGCCTTGTGGAGGCTTGACATGTTGCTTTTCATGTTCCTACCCACCCCTCCTGCTCAGTCTGTGTGAGACATGTCCAGATCATCCAGTGTACTGGGAAGGACAGTGCTGTGTGTGTCTTAAGTTGGTGGTTTCAGCTCCTTTTTTCTCCCCCACCAAGTATTGCCTGGCTGTGTATGGTCTCCTGCACTTCCATACGCCAATTTCTGCTCCATTTTAACTGTAAGTGCATACTTTGTTTTTACTAAAAAAAGAGTGAAAGATACTAATACATCCATGCTCCCTTGTTGGGAGGACCACTCCATTGCCAATTTTCAAAATTACTTTTTAAAATATTTTTCTGCATCAGGACAGGTCTCCAGGGACAGTGTCCAGCTCGCTCATGCCCTTTGTTTAACAACCTCTTGCCTATTAGCCTTGAAAATGACCAGAATTGATTTTAAAGACTCAGCTCTTATCAACTTCAATGGACTTCACATTAAAATGTGGAACCTCAGCAAAGTTTATTCAACCTATCTGGGGATTTATAGATGGGGATATATTGGACACTTGTCTGACACTTGCATAGGGCGTATAGGATGCCAGTTCGGCTTCATTGGTGGGGTAACAAGAGTTTTCCATTACTTCTGAAATGCGAGAGAGATAATGAGGACTTGATACATATGTTCTGAAGATGTCCCAAATTATTCTGTTACTGGTCTAGTATTATTACAATGATCTCACAAGTGTTTAAATTCTGTCTCCTGCATGATCCTGTGTATGTTTACTGGGTGCCCTTGAGGAGGAATCTCTCATGCCACAAAAACATTTAGCAGTGATACGCCTACTTTATCTGGCTTCTAAATTAATAGCGCGTTACTGAATATCATCTCAGATACACACTAGGAGTCAATGGATTGCACAGGTTAACACTATGTTAATACAAGAAAAACTTACATATCAACACAGGGATGTACCTACATTTTTTTTCAGAAAATGCTTCAGCCCTGGCTGGACTCGCCAGGTCTAGCACCCCATCAGCTGGTCAGGGACAGGCTTATGCAAGGGATTTAATAAGTAAACATAAGTTGTAGCAAGGAATACTTTGGATGGTGTTGTCTATACAGTATATGGGCATAAATGTTTGGGTCACTATTATAAGCAATTGTTTTATAGTGCTTGTTGTTTCTTTTCATTTTTATCGCTGTTTTTATTCTATCCACGGTTACAATACTGCATCCCTGTCTGTAACTGAAACATATATGTCATTACCTTACATAATAGTATGTCTCTCAACTATTCTTGCTATTGTTTGTATTTCAACCTTTTATACAATATACTTTAGCAGATTGATGTACAAGCAGTTGTATTTTTTAAGTGGATGCTTATTATTCTTTCAATAAACCTTTTTTCTGATTAAAAAAAAAGTTCATCCAACCTCCAGCAGACCAAACCCAGGTGGCTTTTGGCTTACCTTTAACCACAACTTCACATTCCCTGAACCTCCTCCAATCACAATATCCCCAATTATTCCTCAAAGATTCAAAATATAGACTTCAGGATGTTTGGTAGAAATTGGCTGTGGTCAAGACCATAAACAGACACTTGAATTAAAAAAAAATATATATTGTACAGTGACTGGTGGTTGGACAGTATGTAAACACCTTGGTAAAGCAACAATGTAATAGAGAAAGATGGGACAGGTTTTATCTTGAAATAAAAATATCTTGAGTGTATTATATCAAAATCAGAAACACGCATACAATTAATTCTTAATGGCACTCCAACTCACCTTGCTAACAAAGTACCATGTGTTTTGGTGCAGTGTGATTAAAAAAAAATAGGTAATTCTTTTGTGCAATTTTTCATGTGTAGGGCAGCCAATTTAAATGAGTAAGCTGACCTAAATGTGATGCACAAACTTGCTCAAAAATGCACATGCACCATCATTCATGCATATGTGTGAATGGAGCCTTACGGTGTTGAAATACTAGAATAGGCCAAAGGAGGAGACAAATGACAGTAATGGTGGAATGGTGGAATAAAGCTTTCTTTTTTTTTTTGACAATCAGATGACAGTTAAGAGTTTAGTATACAGCCTCAGCAGAAGGGGTTCTGTAGTCACTGGTAATCCGGGTTATTTTAAAGAAAGTACACAAAGGGAACAGACAGGTTCAAATCTGGTTCAGCTGTGCTGAAGGCCCTTTTTAGACAGCACATTGACTACAGGGAAAACCAGAAGCTCCACTACATACTGTGCAAGCTCTGGCCAGTGGTCAAATCTGGACACCCAATAGTCCATAGGGTCCTCACTTCTGGAAGTGTCCACATCAGCCCTGAAGCCATCATCAACCATGTGGTTCAGAAACTGCCTGAAGCCTGGGCTGGCTGTTGTGGTTTAGAAATACTCTTTTGCTATTTTGCTATTAGCAACATTGCTATTGCTACTGCTGTTCCTCTTTTCAGAGATCAGAAGACAGAAGCCTCACCAATCATCATAGGGAATCCTGCCATCATCAGAAAATGTGGCAAAAAGATTCTAGCAATTCCACAAAGTGACACATTTTTTGTGCTCACTTTGGGATGATAACAAGGGATTGGCTATTTTACCCTTGTATCAGGGTTGTAATATGGTAGCCACCCAGTAATGGTCCCTCTCCTTGATGACCCAAATCCAGAGCCTGTCCTTGTACTAAAATTGCACGGTTGCTCATTGATTGCATGATGTTGTTGGTACAGCATTCTGCAGCATGGACATGAAGGTGTCACAAATGAGGCAATTGGCAAGCAGTTGATGTTGGTGCTGCATTTCTGTTAGGAAAGCACTGACTGAGTATGACTATCAAAAATGGCAAAAAACCCTTCTGGCTTGACAAAGGTCATCAAAGCTTAATGAGGAACCGCTGCATCACCAGTTTAATAACATATGTTAGACAGGTTATATGTGCAGATATTTTTATGGTTAAGGGTCACCCGGCTGAAGGTGGTTTGGGGTCAGTCACCTCTCAGACTGAGCCTGGAGAGCCATTGGGAGCTCTAGCTTAGTGTGGTTCTTGTCACCCAGGTATAAAAGGTGCAACAATATATGGCAGTGTTTAGCCAGGCTCATTGCATATGACTTTGGGCACTTGGGAGGGGGGGCGGGACTGCTGATTAATTGAGTCAGGTGATGAGTCCGGCAAGGAAGAAGGGGCACAGATGACTGCACTTTGATCACTGTACAAGACATGTGGCAGTGTGCAGACAAGACTGCTCCAGAGACTTCCCAAGTCCTTCTCAATGACCAGTATACAGCTTCCCTATCTATCCTTACTGAACCATATTGTATGTGGTCATGTGTACCCTGCTGCTGATAGGGATGGAAGCAGCTACAAAGACAGGAGGTTTTTCTAAGTTAAGAAATTGGGCGTGAGGGTAATTTGGAGACATTTTTTTTTCTGCTCCAGCAGCTGTGGAAAAGATACATGTCTTGGGACAGGCTGGGTGGGTGTAGGAGATTTCTGCAAAGGTCCTAGCCTTGCTTGAGTCTACTCAGATTCACACCAGAACCCAATTTCTTGCTTGAGATGATGTACCATACGTCTCTAAAACTAAATTTGTGCACGGCGGAAAATTTTGTTTCATTTTCAATTGTAAAATACATAATTTAGTTCTGTTATATTTGTTATGTTACGTTAATTTGTTTTCAAGATAATTAGCTATTTCTGTAGAGTATAGATATGTGTCATAACAAATCTATTTGTTTTATCGTTTAATTGTTTTGTTTTCGGATAATTTGTTACATAGTTACATAGTTAGTTACATAGTTAGTAAGGTTGAATAAAGACACTAGTCCATCCAGTTAAACCTGAGTGAGCACCCCATCCCCGCACATTGCATCCCATCAAGATGCCCATCCACTATATTATTTTTTTATTTTAATTTTTTTATATATATATATTTAAGGTACCCTTGTAGCGCCATCAATCTACGCAGTGCTCCACACACACCCACACCGGTCCCCGCCCCAAGGGGTCTGCAATCCAAGGTCCCCAACTCACACCCATACACCAGGGCCAATTTTTTTTTTTTTTTGGACAGAAGCCAATAAACCTACCAGCATGTCTTTGGGGTGTGGGAGGAAACCGGAGTACCCGGAGGAAACCCACGCAGACACAGGGAGAACATGCAAACTCCAGGCAGGTAGTGTCGTGGTTGGGATTCGAACCATTGACCCTATTGCTGCGAGGCGAGAGTGCTAACCACTACACCACTGTGCTGCTGTTATTTATATATACATTTTTGTGATAACAAATCGTAATTCTGAAAGTCGTTTGTTTATTGAATCCATTAACACACACACACACAGAATGACAATGGGGGTCATTTACTAAGATGAATGCACTGTGCTGGTTCAGACCTTAATTGGTGCGCTGGATAGATCCTTAATCCAGCGTGTGAACCAGCGCACACACAGGAGTACCTGCACGCGAAAATGTCTCCAGCACGATAGGATCGTGCTGGTTCTCGGCGAGGTACATCTCGCGCTCGCTGCAATAGGAAAAATACATCCTCCTATTAAAGCAGTGCGAGAAAAACCGGCATGGGTTCCCCCTTCGGGTGCATGCCAGGCCCTTCGGTCTGGCATGGATATTAAGGGGAACTCCCTACGCCGCAAAAACAGCGTGGGGTCTCCCCCAAATCCATACCAGACCCCCAATCCAAGCACGCAGCCCGGCTGGTCAGGAAAGGAGGTGGGGATGAGCGAGTGCCCCCCCTCCTGAACCGTACCAGGACGCATGCCCTCAACATGGGGGGGTGGGTGCTTTGGGGGAGGGGGGTGCCCTGCGCCCCCCAAAGCACCTTGTCCCCATGTTGATGAGGACAAGGGCCTCTTCCCGACAACTCTGGCCGTTGGTTGTCGGGGTGTGTGGGCAGGGGGCTTATCGGAATCCGGGAGCCCCCTTTAATAAGGGGGCTGCCAGATCCCAGCCCCCCACCCTATGTGAATGAGTATGGGGTACATGGTACCCCTACCCATTCACCTAGGGAAAAAGTGTCAATAAAAAAAACACACTGTACAGGTTTTTAAATTAATTTATTAGACAGCTCTGGGGGGGTCTTCTTCCAACTTTGGGGGTCTTCTTCCAACTTTGGGGTCTTATTCCGACTTCGGGGGTCTCTCCAGTTCTTCTCCGCTGTCTCCGGCCTTTTCTCCCATTGTTCGACCTGTTCTCCGCGCTCTCCGGGTCTTCTGCCGGGCTCCTGCACTATCTTCTGCTCTTTTGCCGTGGTCACCGAGTGATTTTGACTACGTCCCCTAAAACGTCCCAGTCCCAGCATGCCCAGGGACTGTGACGGCATAAGGGGGCGGGGTCACCGCCTATATAAGTCATAGCAGAGCGCACAGAGAGCATTCCAGCCGGAGAGAGCCTCATGTCAACATCGGAAGAAGAGAAGAGGGCAGAAGACAAGAAGGCAGAAGTCTGGGCCCCCCGCTAGCAAAAGAGCGGCAAAAGAGCAGAAGATAGCGGAGGAGCCCGGCAGAAGACCCGGAGAGCGTGGAAAACAGGTCGAACAACGGGAGAAAAGGCCGGAGACAAAGGAGAAGAACTGGAGAGACCCCCGAAGTCGGAAGAAGACCCTGAAGTCGGAAGAAGACCCCCAAAGGCGGAAGAAGACCCCAAAGGCGGAAGAAGACCCCCCCGGAGCTGTCTAATAAATTTAATTTAAAAACCTGTGCAGTGTGTTTTTTTTATTGACACTTTTTCCCTAGGTGAATGGGTAGGGGTATCATGTACCCAATACTCATTCACACAGGGTGGGGGGCCGGGATCTGGGGGCCCCCTTATTAAAGGGGGCTCTCGGATTCCGATAAGCCCCCCGCCCGCACACCCCAACAACCAACGGCCAGGGTTGTCAGGAAGAGGCCCTTGTCCTCATCAACATGGGGAAAAGGTGCTTTTGGGTGGGGGGGCCGCAGGGCACCCCCCTCCCCCAAAGCACCCACCCCCCCATGTTGAGGGCATGCGGCCTGGTATGGTTCAGCCGCTTGCTCGTCCCCACCCCCTTTCCTGACCGGCCGGGCTGCATGCTCAGATCGGGGTCTGGTATGGATTTGGGGGGACCTATGCTGTTTTTTCGGCGTAGGGGGTTCCCCCTAAAATCCATAGCAGACAGAAGGGCCTGGTATGCTGTTGGAGGGGGAACCCATGCCGGTTTTTTATTTTAAATTTGGCGTGGAGTTCCCCTTCAAGATTCATACTAAACAGTGGCGGGCACTGGCGGGGATCCAAGTCGGATCCCCGTGCTTGTCGCTCATTGGGAAAGGAAAAAAACATTTTTCCTTTCCCGATGAGCAGCTCGTCGCTGTTATCCGCAGCTGACACAGTGCACTGCGATTACCTGCGGTCATGTGCGGATAGATGCGCTAAATCGCTCCTGGATGCAGTCAATTCTATTTTTTCTATCCGCACAGAACCACATGTAACTAAATCTCAGCTAAACGCAGTATGTGAATGGGGCCATAGGAAAGCATTGTGTGCTTTTAGCTGCGGTAGAAAACCAGAAAATCCCCAGCTAAAAGCACCACTCTATCCGTCCGTGTGAAAGGGGCCTAAAAAAAGGCCTGCTAGTAGCACCTTTGGAGCGGTGTATAAACCGCTCCTGCCCATTGAAATCAATGGGACAGCGCGGCTATACCACCGGCGCTGCGGTGGCGTTTTGCGGGCAGATTTATATAAACCCCTTTTCGGCCACTAGCAGGGGTTAAAACCGCTAGCGGCCAAATACCGCTGGTAAAGCGGCGCTAAAAATAGCGCCGTTTTACCGCTGACGCCCGCATCGCCCCAGTGTGAAAGGGACCTAAGGCCTTTCAGGTCGGCCTCGGACCTGCGGACCTGGATGGACATTCCATAGACCTCTATGGAGGGTCTGATGTCAGTGGTGACATGTCCGCTGACATCCGACCCACTCCAATCCGAAAAAGTGTAACGGAGGAAAAACCCTACGGTCCGTCATCATCCGATCCCCCATAGAGGAGAGCGGCACTCTGACAGGTCCATCCCTGCACAGTTTGCAGAGACAGACCTGTCATCTGCCTGCTCAGTGGAGATCCACGGAGCGATCCCCCGCTGAGCAGAGCGGGCTCCCTACACAGACACATCCATGTGAAAGAACCCTAAGGCCAACGCCCTTTGCACAAAAATCCACGGGAAAGTTTGTACAAAGTCCCATCATGTGTATGAGGCTTAAATACCAGAAATTCAACTTTTCATATCTTTAAACAGGGCCACCATCATGGGGGTACAGCCGTCACAAGTGTAAGGGGCCCGGAGGGGCTAGGAGAAGGCAGGACGGGTGGAGGGGAGTCGTGCTGTGCATTATAGAAACCTTTTTATAGCTTCTGCTATTCTCGTGTCACTGAGCTCAGACATCAAGCTCTTTATTGCCACCTCTGGCTACTATGTGAATGTGCACCCTTCCTGTGGTCTGTAGTACTGAGCTTCTCAGCAACATGTCACCTTCATGAAAACAACCTGGGACCAGGTAGGAAGAAATTCTTTACAGGTAGGGGCTGTGAGGGAAAGGAAGGGGGGCTGTTTGTTTACAGGGAGGGGCCAGAGCCTTGTGTGTTTATAGGTTTGTGTATGCAGTGGTGTATTTTGTTTTTTTGCTGCACTGATTTAAATCGACAACCCTAAAATTGACCTACCCTTTCCTTCTCAAGTAGCTGTGTGGGTTCCCTGTCCCTGTGCGGGGCCCCTGGTGGATGTGCGGGTTCCCTGGTCCCTGTACGGGGTCCCTGTGCAGAGTCTCTGGTGGCTGTGCTGGTTCCTGCGCGGGGCTCCCGGGTCCTTGGTGGCTGTGCAGGGTCCCTGGTCCCTGCGCTGGGTCTCTGGTGGCTATGCAGGGTCCCTGGTCCCTGTGTGGGGTCCCTGCTAGCTGTATATACAGGTACATGTGGGGGGGCTAACATACATACAGGTATGTGTGTGTGGAGGGGCTGACATATATACAGGATTGAAGGGGGGCATTAGTGCGTACAGGTGGGGTGGCCGGTGTGCGGATTTGGTAGGATGGCCCATGGGCAAGCCCTGGGGAATGTTGTGGTCAGGCTCGGGGGGGGCCCAGGCCCGAAGCTGTGTAAGGGGCCCAAAAATTTATGATGGCTGCCCTGTCTTTAAAGGTCACCATACACTGGCCAATCAGTTAGATCTTCCATAAATTAGATTCAGTGCAAGAGCCTGTTTGGTTTTCTACAATTAGAAGTAATTCTTACAGTGCATCTTCCCATTCCCGCTTTAGCCTAATGCTCTCTTTCCACTATTTCAACCCCAAAGTTGCGTGATTTACAATGTGCTTTTTCAGCTTGTTTTCCACTATTGCAACTTGTCATGCCACTAGGGACTGAAAAGTTGCATCACAAGTTCTACCCCATGATTTACAATGAGTACCGTTCATATGTTTGTGCAGCAACTTCAAAGTAGTCCCTGCACTACTTTGGTCCCACTTTGATGCGACTTGAGGTCCATAGACCTCAAAAATACACAGGCATTGCTTCAAGTTTTGGCAAAAAGTTGCGGGAAACTCGTGGCAAAAAACACTTTGGGCTTGCAATAGTGGAAACCAAGCCTTAATGCCATGTCATGCGACTAGTTCAAAACATCAGAGAAAAAGTCGCACTGAAGTTGTAACAAAGTAGTGCAAGAACTTTTTTTGGAGTTGCACCAATTAGAATGGGGGACCATTGAAATACATGTGTTTTGACTTGTCCTGCGACTTCACATGTGTCAAGTCGCACAACAACTCGCAGTAGTGGAGCCTAAAGCCACATGCGACTGAAAAGTTGCATCACAAGTTCTACCCCATGATTTACAATGGGTACCGTTTGCGACTTGCTTACGCCCATGCCGTATACACAGCGGGCACACATCTTTATTACAGAAATCCATATTTGGCATGGAAATTAACCACTTGCTTTCTGGGCACTTAAACCCCCCTGCTGTGCAGAACAATTTTCAGCGCTGATGCACTTTGAATAACAATTGCGTGGTCATACTTAGCCAAATGGGTTTTTTTTGTTAAAGTTCCCACAAATAGAGCATTCTTTTGGTGGTATTTGATCACCTCTGTGTTTTTTTTCTTTTGTTCAAAAAAAAAGAAAATACAGATTTTTAAAAATAATTTTGTATATTTTTGGATATTTTGATATTAAATTTTGCAAACAGGTAATTTGTCTCCTTCATTGATATACGCTGATGAGGCGGCACTGATTGGTTACACTGATAGGCAGCATTGCTTGGGACCACTGGTGGGCATTGATAGGTGGCACAGATGAGGCAGAATTGCCTCTTTGGGACCAATGTCCCTTGCACCTAAGCTGGTGATCAGCTTTTATTTTTATCCTCATGCCGTCAGCGTGAGGAGAAAAAATAAACAATTACCGAGCTTTAGTTTACATCATGTGATTACTTCGATCTGTGATCACCCGAGTCTCAGTGACTCAGTGCACCTTGCAGGGAGCACATCCTATGACAGCCTCCCAGAAATTCAGGTCCAGGCTGTGGCTGTCATTTGGCTATAGCACAGACACCAAGTGGTGAATAGAAAAACAGATGCAGATTTCTAGGACTGGCCAAAAATAATGTTTAGCGTCAAAGGCAACTGATGACTTTCTATTAAAGGGCTAAATGGGCAATTAACATGCATTACAATTGAACTTAGAAATGTGTCTTTGGAAAGTTAAACTCATTAAAATCCTTTCTTATTTTTGCTTGGGGATAGACTGTAGAGAGATTATAAGTTTTGGGGGATGTCTACACCCCTGACAGGGTGAAGACACCTCTCAAATTTTTCCAATTTCTCATTCGAAATTATTCACTTCCTGTCACATAGCCAAACAGGAAGTGAGAGTAAAACCCTACCAATGTATGTCCTTGGGGACACACAAGTCAATCTAAATAGTTTCCCCATTCGGGAAATTGCACGCTAGCTTTTTGCCATGTACATCCCAAATTATTATGTATCTTGGGGTTTATTTACTAAAAGGTAAATCCACTTTGCACTACAAGTGCACTTAGAAGTGCAGTTGCTGGAGATCCGAGGGGGACATGCAAGGAAAAGAAAAAAAACTGCATCTTTGCCTCTCCATGGTTGGATGAGAAAATCACCAGTGCTACCCCTCTAATTTTCATCAACTACACTTGTATTGCAGAAAGGATTTGCCTTTAATAAACCCCAAAATACCTAATCATTTGGGGTGTACACAACAAAGTGCTAGAGTGCAATTTGCATAAAGGGGGCACTAGTTAGATAGACCTGTGTGTCCCCAAGGAAAAATATTAGGGTTTTACTCTCACTTCCTGTTTGGCTATGGGACAGGAAGTGAAGCCAATTTTAAGAAAAAGGGACACAAAGCCCAACCTTTAAAAAAAAAAAATCTTGATTTCCCTCAAATGTCCACAATTAGAATAGGATTGTCTTTAGCTTGATTTTAGTTCAGTGCTCTAAATCAGTGCTTCTCAACCCTGTCCTCAAGTACCCCCCAACAGGCCATGTTTGCAGGTTTTCCTTTATCTTTAGGTGCTTTAAATCAAAGTCAATGGCTTTGTATTTTGGACAGCTATTTTAGATAAGATAACATTTCCTAAACATGTCCTGTTGGGGGGGTTCTTGAGGACTTAGGCTGAAAACCACTACTCAAAAAGAAAATTGAATACCTGCCACTCAGAAATGTTACTTTCCTGGTCACTATCCATGGCAGCATATGCACAATCCATGCACGTGCTACCATGAAGACACCAGGAAAGCAACTTTAAAAAAAAAAAAGGATTTGTCTAAGACATGCCAATCAGCCTAGTTAAGCTGCAGCTGGGAAATCCGTTGCATGAAAAGAACACACATAAAACAAAAGAATTTGAAACAAGTTTATTGGGCCAAAAAAAAAAAAACCACACACACACACACACACACACACACACCTTGGAAAAGAAGCAAGGAAAGCAAAATACACACATGTATGTTAATTTGAGACACTAACAGAATAGGTTTGAGGTTTGACCCTTTTGCAGTGTAAATTAACAGGAGTTAAAAAGGAGTGCACCCACAAATGGACATCTATTAAGGATTAAAACATTAGGCACATCTTGAGAAAGAATTTTAAAAATAAGGCAGCACAGACAGTTAAATCAAAGTGAACAACATAAAAACAAAAACTGCCAACATAAAAAAAATTTCATGGTAAAATAACCACCACCCAAAAAAAACCCAACAAACCAAAGTAACAAATAAATTGCATAAAAACACATCTGTTTTGCAACAACATAACAAACAAAATACAAATAGAAAATACATGTGTTAGAAACTTGATAAGGACACCCAAATGTACTCTCTTGCCGCCGCCCCGCCCCCCAAGACACACACAATCTTGGCTCTTTTCAGGGCAAAGTAAAGATTGCTATCTGCAAGCTTTATATAACATAGGTTTGTGTGCTAATGAGGCAATTGCCAACACATGGACAGTCCATGAAACACACAAAATGCAAGTTTACCCAATGTAGAGACTGAACTTCAAAGTGGGTACACCTGTTAAGGATGTCCTTAAATTACTAACCCAAAAAACACACTCTGAGCATGCCCAGAAACATCCAAGTGCTGTTCACACACAAAAAGCACTACCAAAAAAAAAACCAAAGTCCCTGAGCATGCCCAGAACAACCCAAATGCAGCTAGCACAAAATAAGCCACCCCACTGTCCAAAATTAAGCACATCATCAATCATGCACCAAAATTACAGATGGGACAAAACACCCCCCAGTCCAGGGGGGCAAATAAAGAGCCTAATATGTGTAAAAGTTATACAACAAATACCATTGCAGTCTAAGGGAACTGACTTGGCAATTTTACTAGTCCCCACTTGGCTGGCTTATCTTCTAGTTATTGGCCTTAAAATGAGTATGTGGCCCAGGTCCCACCTAAGGGACATATATCAATGTCACCAATTGGACAACCCCAAAAATGAAACAAGGAGAAATGCCTTTAAATATGCCAAATTGCTTGAGGGCCAGTTCACACCAGTGCAGTCCAGTGAATATTTTATGCATCAAAAATGCATGAAAATTCGGTTATATGGTTTGCAATGGCATAGTTCAAACCAGGGCTTGCCGTTCCAGTGCGTTCCTGTTCCAGAAAAAAAGTAGAACATGCTGCATTTTTTCTGCACTGGACTGTATTGGAAAGCTGTAAAACACATCCAAAACGCACTGGAACGCACTTGTCCTTATTTAAGGTTAAGAAAAAAGAGGGGGGAAAAAAGCACTGGACTGCATAAAAAATGCACCAAAAACGCACTGGAACACATAAAAAACGTGCATGCAGAAAAGCACCTGGAATGCGTCCGGACTGCGTTTCTATGGTGTGAACTGGCCCTAAGGCTAAGGCCCAGATCACACCATAGAAACGCAGTCCGGATGCATTCCAGGTGCTTTTCTGCATGCACGTTTTTTATGTGTTCCATTGCGTTTTTGGTGCATTTTTGATGCAGTCCAGTGCTTTTCCCCCCTCTTTTTTCTTAACCTTAAATAAGGACAAGTGTGTTGCAGTGCATTCTTGGTGCATTTAGGTGTGTTCCAGTGCATTTTTGATGCATTTTACAGCATTCCAGTACAGTCCAGTGCATAAAAAATGCAGAATGTTCTACTTTTTTGGGGGGAACTGGAAACGCACTGGAACTGCAAGCACTGGTGTGAACTATGCCATTGAAAACCATATAACCTACTTTCCATGCGTTTTTGATGCAGAAAAAAAAACACACTGGACTGCATGTGGTGTGAACTGGCCCTTAAGGAATAAAAGTTATTTAAAACTACTCGCGGCTATAATGAAATGTCAGTCCGGCAATACACATAAAAGTTCATAAAAACAGCATTAAGAAAAAAAAACAAAATTAAGAAAAAAAAAAATGTGTGGGGTTCCCCCGAAATTCCATACCAGGCCCTTCAGGTCTGGTATGAATATTGAGGGGAACCCCGCGCCAAAATAAAAAATAATTGACGTGGGAGTCCCCCTCAAAATCAATACCAGGCCTTTCAGGTCTGGTATGGATTTTAAGGGGAACCCTGCGCCAAAATAAAAGAAATGGCATGGGGTCCCCCTCAAAATCCATATTAGGCCCTTCAGGTCTGGCATGGATTTTAAGGGGAACCCCGCGCCAAAATTAAAAAAAAAATGTCGTGGGGTCCCCCTAAAAATGCATCCCAGACCCTTATCCGAGCACGCAACCTGGCAGGCCGCAGGAAAAGAGGGGGGTGAAAGAGCGCCCCCCCTCCTGAATCATACCAGGCCACATGCCCTCAACATTGGGAGGGTGCTTTGGGGTCCCCCGCAAAGCACCTTGTCCTCTTGTTGATGAGGACAAGGGCCTCATCCCCACAACCCTTGGCCGGTGGTTTAGCAAGGGGACCCCCAGATCCTGGCCCTCCCCCCTGTGTGAAATGGTTTTGTACCCCTACCATTTCACAAAAAAACTGTCAAAAATGTTAAAAATGACAAGAGACAGTTTTTGACAATTCCTTTATCTAAATGCTTCTTCTTTCTTCTATCTTCTTTCTTCTATCTTCTTTTTTTCAAATATAAATTTTATTAAACCTCCATGAAGGAAAAGGTGCCAGTGCGGCTGACAATCAGAAAAAGCAGATTATGTTACAGACATTATTAACAATGTAACAGATTGTAAATACCATTATAATCCACATAGTACAATGCACTGGTGGGAGTAGTATGCAACATATACATTAGTGTGTTACAGCTTTTCCACGCGTGTCCATGAGTCCACGGGCCTCTTCCACTCGTTTTCACTATTTCCGTTAAGTACACAGTTAAGGAAAGTAAAAAGGAAAGAAATGAAAGTATATACAGGTAAAGTGGGAGACAGAAGGGGAAGAAAAGGGAGGGGGGAAGGAGGGGTGGGCAGTCAGAGCGAGGGTTGGCATGAGGGAGTAACCTGTTGTCCGGAATAAAGTAGACTTTTGGTAATAAGCTATGATCCCAAGAGGGATGTTCCTTCTTCTGAATAAATAAAAATATTCCAAATTTCTAAATATTTCTTGTGTTTATGTTGTGCGGAGAGGACGAGGTCCTCCATTTTGTTCAGCTCTTCCACCTTTCGCAGCCAGTCTGTGATGGTTGGTGGGAACTGTTGCTTCCAACGAAGTGGTATACATGCCTTCGGCGGCATTCAGTAAATGTCACGTCAGAGATTTTTTGTATCTTTTGAGCGGGATTGTTGACAGGTGTAGAAGGAAAAACGCTGCATCCTCAGGTATCACGTAATCAGTAAATTTTTGAGTGATACGCCTGACCTCCTTCCAGAAATTCTGCAGCTTAGGACAGGACCAGAAGATGTGAAGCATTGAGCCTTCTCCCTCCCCACACCACCAACAACGCTCTGAGGTGGCCGAGAAACATTTGTGCAACCTGAAGGGGGTGAGGTACCATCTTGAAAGAATTGTATAATTCGTCTCCTGTATTTTGGTACACAGGGACGATTTGATGGCACAAATGATGATTTTTTGCTTTTGTAATTCTGAAAAACTTCGGTAAAGATCCCTTTCCCACCTAGATAAGCAAGGTAGATGTGGTTGTGTGGGAGGTGTGTTAAGTGCCATGTACATTTTGGAGAGAGTCTTCACTAATGGGTCGGATCCCGCACAGTACTCTTCAAAGGACGTCAGTTGACGGGAGAAGTCTTGGGGGTTCCGGATCGAGTGTAGGAAGTGGTGTAATTGCACCGCTTTCCAAAAGGGGAGTTGGTATGTACCTGTCACGTCAGTTAGCTCCGGTAATGTAGGCCAATGTCCTGCTGTCACAAATTTAGCAGCATGAGCCAAGCCCAAGGTTCTCAATAAGTCAAATTCAGTAGAATGGAGACCTGGTCTGAAATTTGGGTGTCCCAAGATCGGGTATAAAGGAGAAGTGCTCGAGGTAAGGGAGGATTGAATGGACACCTGGCTACTGTGTCTCAATGTGGTACCCAATAGAGGGTGTGATTTCAGTCCCGAGGGGAGGGAGTCATAACACCAAAGTGCGCCTTTTAGTGGTATATCAGTTTGAGCTTGCTCTATCCGCACCCAAAGTTTGGTCGTCATGTTACGTCTCCAGTCAAGGGCACAGCCTAAATGTGTGGCTTGAGAATATTGTCTAACATCAGGGAGCGCTAGACCTCCATACTGTTTAGGAAGAGAAAGTAGGGCCCTTCGTATACGGGGTTTTTTGTTGGCCCATATAAATCGGGTGAATAATGCATGTACTTGTTTGAAAAAGGAGTGTGGAATGTGGACAGGAAGAGCTTGGAAAAGGTATAGAAACTTTGGTAGGATACATGTTTTTATAAGGTTACACCTGCCGAACCAGGAGTGCAGACCTCTGTTCCAGTTCTCTAAAAAGGAGCGGGCTTTAGTCAAAATGGGAGGGAAGTTCAGTTCGTATGTGCGCCTGATGTCAATCGGAATATTTGTACCCAGGTATTTTAGTGCCACTGAGGTCCATTTGAAACGGAAGTTGGCTTGCATAGTCTGCATGATATGGGGGTTGATTGCAACTCCCATAGCTGCTGATTTGGTATAGTTAATTTTTAAATTTGATAGGGCCCCGTATGTATCAAATTCTTTGAGGAGGTTTGGGAGAGAGATCATAGGGTTAGTTAAGGAAAAGAGTAGGTCGTCTGCATATGCCGAAATTTTACAGTGGGTATCGCCTATGGTTATACCTTGGATATCTGGATTTTGTCTTATTTTACATAGAAATGGCTCCAAGGAGAGCGCGAAGAGAAGGGGTGACAAAGGACACCCCTGTCTCGTGCCATTTGTGATAGGAAAGGGGGTCGAAAGTAGCCCATTTGCCTTTACTTGCGCCGTGGGGTTTGAATATATCTTACTTATCCATTTAGGCATCCTGTCTCCTAAGCCTATGTGATGAAGTACTGTAAACATAAAGTTCCAGTTCACTCTATCAAACGCTTTTTCAGCGTCCGTGCTTAAAAATACGCACGGGGAACTTCTAGTGTTTGTTACATGGAGGAGGTTCAATACTTTTATGGTATTATCCCAAGACTCTCTGGTGGGTATAAACCCCACCTGATTTAAATGTATTAGGGACTGGAGGTGTTGTGCCAATCGAGTTGACAAAATTTTGGAGAACAGCTTTAAATCAATGTTCAGCAGGGATATGGGCCTGTAGCTCCCACATGAAGTTGGGTCTTTACCATCTTTGGGGATAAGCGAAATATGGGCTTTTAGCGTGTCTCTGGGAAAAACTGCCTCCGCTCCAAGTGTATTAAAGAATGCTACCATACGTGGGCCTACAATGGGAAGAAAAGTTTTGTAATATTGGATGGTGTACCCATCCGGGCCTGGGACTTTCCCTATTTTCATGGAGCCAATGGCGGTTTGGAGTTCTTCCAAAGTGATTGGTGAATCAAGCTCCTCTCTTATTTCCGCAGTAAGGGAAGGAATTTGAGAAGACGTCACATACTCGTCCATATCTGTTTGAGGGGGTGGTCTGTGTGGTAGATTATATAGTTTAGAGTAGAAGTCTCTAAATACATTTGATATCGATTCTGGGAGAGTGACTCTCTGACCCTCTGAGTCCATAATGTGTGGGATGTAAGCTGTCTGTTTTTGTTCCCTGACTGCCCTGGCTAGTATTTTCCCACATTTGTCACCAGACTCGTAAGTGGTTTGTCGGCAGCGTTGCAGTGCTGCTTTGGCCTTATAGTGCAGTATGTCGGTGATTTGTTTGCGTAACGTCCCTAGTTCTATTTCCGAAGCCTGGGATGGAGCATGTTTATGACGTGCTTCCACGGTAGACAGAATGTTAAGAAGCTTGGTCAGTTTTTCATTTCTTTCCCTTTTTATACGTGTTCTGTGTCTAATCAGAAGACCTCTAAGGACTGCTTTGTGGGCTTCCCACAAGAAGCCCGGGGCACATTCTTGGTTGTCGTTTTCCTGGAAGTATAGGGACAATGTTCGTGTCACTTCTGTTAGAACTTCAGGATTCTGGAGAAGGCTCTCGTTCAAACTCCAGAACCTTGAACTGGACGTGGACCTCCCTGTGAGTGTGTATGTGAGAGTAATAGGAGCATGGTCGGACCATGTAATGTGACATATGGAGGAGTCTAACACTGAATGTAGCTGATTGTGAGGTATCAAAAAATAGTCTATTCTGGTGTACAGTTTGTGTGTTTGTGAGTAGAAAGTGTAGTCACGGTCTCCCGAGTGCTGGAGTCGCCATACGTCCACCAGTTGTGCCTTATGTAGGGAGTTAGCTATGCGTTTTCTATGGGTCAGTGGCACTGAGGAGTGTCCAGAGGATGTGTCTGATGATGGGATCAAAGGGACATTAAAGTCTCTGCCCAAAATCAGTTGGCCATCTGCAAATTCCCCGAGTTTGTCTAGAGTACCTGTGATAAAAGTATCCTGATGTTCATTAGGGGCATAGAGTGATGCCAGTGTGAGTGGGACGTCGCCAATTAGTCCCTTAAGGAACACGTAACGACCTTCCGGATCCGTGAGCACTACTTGGCATTGCCAGGGGAGTTTGCCCGAAATCATTATGGACACTCCTTTAGTTTTGGCTGTGGGATTGGTGGAGTGGTATGCTATTGGAAAAAATCTGTTTTTAAGCAACGGTATTTGTCATGTTTAAAATGGGTTTCCTGTATAAAGGCGATATCTGCTTTGGAGTTCCGGAGGTCAGTTAAAAGCATCCGCCTTTTTTCTGGTATATTCAGTCCCTTCGCGTTGAGCGAAACTATTTTTATAGAATCCATTGCTCTAGCTGCCGCAGGGGTGGGGGAAGGGGGGAAGAAGGGAATGGGAGGGGGAAGGGAGAAGGGGGGAAAAAAGAAAGGTTACTGAAAGAAGATTAGAAAGACGGAAGTCAACCCAAAGAGGGAGAGAGTATGTCTCACCCTATATAGGAGGGCAAGGTTACAATACAGGTCGTGGTTTGCAGACCTGATTGTGCTAAACTAGCAAGTAAATACTTAAATACACACATCACTTCCCAGGGAAAAAACCGGGAGTGCGTTTAAGCCTAATTGGGGGAGGAGTTGGATTGTGACTAGAGGAGAGAGGTCCAGACCCTCCCACTCACCCAAACAGAAATTTACATAAATATAGAAGCAAAATAGACACCAAGTAAACTGTATCAACATAAAACATGTATTAACAATCGAATTTCCCTTTATTGTTGGTATATGGGTAATATTGGAAGAAAACCATTGGCAATGTCTCAGCCAAAATGCATCCCTGTGTCCTGTCAAAACTTACCCTCCCACTGCCTCTCCCGGTATTGTATTCCCAATCCCTCTCTATGCCCCATATCTGCTGTGGAATAAAACCACTAATTCCTCCAGGGGGGGAGTAGTGCCCAAGGGGCATCCCGCTCATCCCCAATAGACCTACTATGGGACATAGGTTTCCAGAACATTGGAATATTTATTGGAATCCCCCCACCCCCCCACAAGATACATGGGAGTCTAAATAATAAACTAAATGATAAACGATAAATACATCATGTCTTCTCATCCCTAAATATCAATCTAGATGAGTAATTCAGCATGCCTCCTCATCATATAAGGGAATCAATGTTGAATTATCATACTGAGCAAGGTAATGAAAAATAATTAGTTATCCAAGTTATCTGACTAGGACATGGTCAGCCTTCTCAGGATATGTTTGTGGCCTTTTAACAATCTTAGACTTCTGAGTAGCAACTTTTTGTAGTGTGTCTCCTTTGTAGCTTCTTCCTCCATATCTCCGAGCTCCTTCCATTCGTGAAGAGGGGATAAAATGGTGTCTAGCTTACTAGGCGAGTCAAAATGACCCCTAGAGAATAGTAGAGTCCTCGCTGTGGGTTAGGGCTCTCATAGAGGGTAAGTTTGGGCGCTGGCAGTTCGCACTCAAGGGGGGAAAAAACCCAAAAAACCATCCGCAGCGGAGAGGGGAGATAACCCATCTAACATGCAAGAAAATCAGTACCGGGCCAAGAAAAACCTGTCTGTACGGGGGACCCTATTCCGATCTGGTGTCCTGACGGGAGCCCCGTGCCCGGGCAACACGTAGGTGAGTCACCCCAATAAAACATGTGAATAAAAAATGTAGCGCATAAACGTGATGAAGGTTCTCCACAACACACTTTAATAATAAAAAATGTGTGTGATTTATCACGACAAAAACATAAATGAAGGAAAGTCCATATAAATGTCTCTGCAAATGTGTATAAACAGACAAAAATGACTGTGAAAAAGTTCGTTATGTGAATGGAAACTAGGTGGGTTCAACACATGGATGCAACTTCCGTCTAGAATTCCAACAGGGCAAAACAGTAGTAAGCTGGACTCTTACCAGATCTCGTGGACTCCCCTGTCGTATGACATGGAGTCATGGGAGCGTTACACCACACCAGGCCTGTAGATCGATATCCGGATCAACAACGGTCTTGGGTATCGATTCCCCAGGTTCTCACGGGATCATCAAACGAATCCTTATGGTGACTTAAATGGAATTCTGGCGACTGAAGTGAATGGTGTATAGCCAAGATGGGCTATATTAGTTATCTCCCAGTCATATGTGGAAAGAAAAAGAGAGCTTCTCCATAGTGCAGATAAAATGGTGGTATCTTTTTATTGTAATAAAACAAGATACATAAAAACAAAGTGATCACAGAATAAAAAAAATATATATGGGGCAACCTAAGAGAAGGTAAAAAAACCCGACATGTTTCGACCCATAGGTCTTCTACTGGGGCATAAGCCACCATCTCTGAGTTGCCGATATTTATAAATAATACATAAAGTTGTAGACCAATCACAAATGGTGAGGCATAATTGAATATTATTGGACCAAGGAGTATCAGCTGATCAGGAAGCACCAAACCTAGCATGGGGAGGCCAATAACATCATCCTAAAAGGGCGAACAGATGATGTTATTGGCCTCCCCATGCTAGGTTTGGTGCTTCCTGATCAGCTGATACTCTGTATTATTTATAAATATCGGCAAATCAGAGATGGTGGCTTATGCCCCAGTAGAAGACCTATGGGTCGAAACATGTCGGGCTTTTTTACCTTCTCTTAGGTTGCCCCATATATATATTTTTAATTCTGTGATCACTTTGTTTTTATGTATCTTGTTTTATTACAATAAAAAGATACCACCATTTTATCTGCACTATGGAGAAGCTTTCTTTTTCTTTCCACATATGACTGGGAGAGGACTAATATAGCCCATCTTGGCTATACACCATTCACTTCAAAGAAAAAAGTTTAACCCTGCGCTTACCCAATAAGTCAGCAGCTCACACAACAAATAAGGATTTTGTCTAAAAATTACAAGTGCACAAACAAGTGTAGCACTAAAGGTTTTTCAAGCTTATGATATTACCTATACATAACAAGAATATGAAAAAAAGAAAAAGAAAAGAATAAGTCTCTATCAATTCACAATGTTAAAAAATACAGTCTCTGGTAATCTTCAGATGTCACTTCAAATACGGAAAATAATTCATAATCCAATGGTTGCATGCAACTTCCTAATCACCACGTGGATAACTCATGCAGAGAATTGAATGTGATGGACCCTCCACACGGAAGAAATGAAGGCTTACCAGAGGGGTTGGACTCATAGGAACATATGTTCGATGAGTCAACCAAGCTTGTATCACTAACAGGTAATAAAAAGGAAAGGACCTCTCAACTGGATGGCAGCAGAACTCCAAACTTGTCCAGAACCGTGAGGGAACCCTCTTTATAATGGATGGCAACCCGTCCAATGGATCGTCTCAGGGGAATAGCCCATATGAAATAAAAAGGGGCCTCATAGCATAATACCATTTATAAAATGAATTTTTTTAAAACAAGTAATCAACTTACAATTCTGTAGTAAAAAAAGCGCTTCAAGTAAAATTATAGCAGGCAGTGGAGTCTCCCGATGCGTTTTGTCTCACAAGACTTCATCTGGGGTACTCGCCACACAGAGGCTGACCTCCTTGTTGCGCTCCCACGGCAGATCGTAGCTGACGCCACCGCGCATCGTTGATCCCCACACCAAGGCTTGGGACGCACGCTCCAGGAGATGAGAAGCAACACGCGCCCGTCTCATAGACGAGGTGACGTATGTCGGGTCACATGTTCTTCCCATTCTCGTACACAAGCTCTATACTACCAGTGATTTTAAATATATTGAAAATTTATCAGTTTATTTTTACTATTAGATTCCTTTTTATCTTGCGGAAGTGGTTCACACTTAAGATTACATTTATTAGAATACTTGCATGAAATTTAGTAGGACGTTGGAACGCACATGGATACACCATTTTGGCCGAACCCGGAAGTGCAGGTTAATTGTGGATACGAGCTGGATTCTCATCAAGGGGGCCATGGTATCTATATTAAGGGGTATGGCAGCAGTGGGTGAGTACCCCAGATGAAGTCTTGTGAGACGAAAGCGTCAGGAGACTCCACTGCCTGCCATAATTTTACTTGAAGTGCTTTTTTTACTACAGAAATGTAAGTTGATTACTTGTTTTAAATAAATTCATTTTATAAACGGTATTATGCTATGAGGCCCCTTTTTATTTCATATGGGCTATTCCCCTGAGACGGTCCATTGGACGGGTTGCCATCCATTATAAAGAGGGTTCCCTCACGGTTCTGGACAAGTTTGGAGTTCTGCTGCCATCCAGTTGAGAGGTCCTTTCCTTTTTATTAAATGTTGGTGATACAAGCTTGGCTGACTCTTCGAACATATGTTCCTATGAGTCCAACCCCTCTGGTAAGCCTTCATTTCTTCCGTGTGGAGGGTCCATCACACTCAATTCTCTGCATGAGTTATCCACGTGGTGATTAGGAAGTTGCATGCAGCCATTGGATTATGAATTATTTTCTGTATTTGAAGTGACATCTGAAGATTACCAGAGACTGTATTTTTGCACATTGTGAATTGATAGAGACTTATTTTTTTCTTTTTCTTTTTTTCATATTCTTGTTATGTATACGTAATATCATAAGCTTGCGAAACCTTTAGTGCTACACTTGTTTGTGCACTTATACACCATTCACTTCAGTCGCCAGAATTCCGTTTAAGTCACCATAAGGATTCGTTTGATGATCCCGTGAGAACCTGGGGAATCGATACTCAAGACCGTTGTTGATCCGGATATCGATCTACAGGCCTGGTGTGGTGTAACGCTCCCATGACTCCATGTCATACGACAGGGGAGTCCACGAGATCTGGTAAGAGTCCAGCTTACTACTGTTTTGCCCTGTTGGAATTCTAGACGTCCATGTGTTGAACCCACCTAGTTTCCATTCACATCACAAACTTTTTCACAGTCATTTTTGTCTGTTTATACACATTTGCAGAGACATTTATATGGACTTTCCTTCATTTATGTTTTTGTCGTGATAAATCACACACATTTTTTATTATTAAGGTGTATTGTGGAGAACCTTCACCACGTTTATGCGCTACATTTTTTATTCACATTATTCATTGTTGTTTGTCACACCGTATGTAGCTGCTTCATTTCAATAATTTAGCGCAGTGTTCTTCTGTTTTTTCTTACCCCAATAAAACATCCCGGGATAGCAGGGGAGGACTAGAGATCCCCAGGGAGGGTAAGAACGTCCCGTACAGTAGTGAGAGTGGTGTAGTAAAGTTCAAGTGGGGCATAGGAGGGCACAAAGGTATCGGTGGAGGCGGTTTTCTTTAACCACAGATCCCGGGAGTAGGGAAGAACTACTGGCATGTTAGGCAGTGGGACAGAGACTAAATGGTATGACAGGGGGATGTGTGGTAAGCAGGTACTCACGCTTCACGATTGTCCTCCATGGATGCAGCACGGGAGCGGCGCCGGTTCCTTGTAGATCTGGGGGGGAGTCCCCCGCTTGGAGCGGCGTTGTATCTGCGGCCCTGAAATCTCGGTATGTAGCCCAGCCAGTCTAGGACATCGATCGGGTCTGCCGCCAGGAAGACGAAGAGGGCCGGCAACGAATCCGGTGAGTGGAGTGTGAAGGAGCGTTGATCTTTCCTGAAGGTAACCGATAGGGGGAAGCCCCATCGGTAAGTGGCATTGTGTCTTCTGGCCAGGTCCAGAAAAGGTTTCAGGAGTGCCTGGCACTGTAATGTCGCCCTGGAGATGTCTGGGAGTATTGTAAGAGCTACTCCATCTAATTCCAGGTCTTGCGTCTCCCATGCCTTGCGTGCAATGATGTCTTTATGAGCATAGTGATGCAGTCGACATATCACATCTCAGGGTCTGGCGGGGTCTTCCGATCTGGGGCCCAGGGCCCTATGGATGCGGTTGAACTCTAAACGACCTTGTATTTGGTCTCCCGCCACTTTCTGGAAGATATCCACCACCGTGTCCGCTAGATCCGCCGGGCCCGTGGCTTCAGGGAGGCCGCGGAGGCGCAGGTTGTTTCTGCGGCTCCTGTCCTCCAGTTCCTCCATATGCAGTTGTAGTCCCACCGACATCTCTACTTGGGACCTGTGTTGTGTTTCTAAGACCGCGACCCTGGGGTCCATTGTTGACAGACAAGTCTCTCCCGCAGTGAGCCTGTCAGATAAGGAATGTACTTCTTGTTTGATCGCATGTATCTCTTTGCGGTGTGCCGCCTCCACTCGTCCTATCAGGGATTCAGTGTCGGCCCTCGTCGATAGGGCCTGAAGGATGGCCTTCAGTTCCTCATCAGCACCGTACATCATGGGCCAGACATCCGTGGGTCAATCGATATGGATGGCGGAACGTTGGAGAAGATCTCCGGGCTTTGAGATCCGGTAGGCGAAGTCATCTGGCTGGTGTGCCTGTAGCCTGAGGAATGCGCAGCATGTGTTGTCGCCATCTTGAATTCCGGGGATCCCGACTGCAGAAGTTGGAATATTCTCTGTATTTCTCCCTGTGATGAGGCTGCAGGGGTCGATTTGTTAGTCTTTTTGGTCTTCTTTGATGAATGCTTCTTAGATGAGAGCATTATGCGGTCAAGGGAGCTAGATAAGCTTATAGGAGATGGTCGGGAGCTTCACTCAAACGTGTCTCTACTCAGCCATGTCCAGGCCATGCCCCCTTTCTTCTATCTTCTATCTTCCTTCGGTTTCTTCCTTCATCTTCTTTTTCTTCTTCTGGTTCTTCTGGTTCTTCCTCCGATGTTCTCCTCTGGCATCTTCCTCCGCGGCGCCGGCGTCTTCTTCCCTTCGTCTTCGGGCCGCTCCGCATCCAACCATGATGGGAGGCTCCCGCTGTGTGACACTTCTCCTCTTCTGATGGTTCTTAAATAACGGAGGGTGAGGCCACCCGGTGACCCCCCCGATGCACGGGGACTTCTTCAAAGCTTTTCCCGTGACGTCAGAGGGAGCGGACAGGGAAGTCCCCATGCATCAGAAGGGGGCGGGGCACTGGGTGGCCCCGCCCTCCATTATTTAAGAACCGTCAGAAGAGGAGAAGCGTCACACATGGATGCGGAGCAGCCCGAGGAGAAGAAGGGAAGAAGACGCCACGGAGGAAGATGCTGGACGAGAACACCGGAAGAAGAACGAGAAGAACCAGAAGAAGAAGATGAAGATGAAGGAGGATACCGAAGGAAGATTGAAGATAGAAGATAGAAGATAGAAGATAAAAGAAAGAAGACAGAAGAAAGAAGACTTTAAATAAAGGAATTGTCAAAAACTGTCTCTTGTCATTTTCAACATTTTTGACAGTTTTTTTGTAAAATGGTAGGGGTACCCTTACCATTTCACACAGGGGGGCGGGATCTGGGGGTCCCCTTGTTAAAGGGGGCTTCCAGATTCCGATAAGCTACCGCCCGCAGACCCCCACAACCACCGGCCAAGGGTTGTGGGGATGAGGCCCTTGTCCTCATCAACATGGGGACAAGGTGTTTTGGGGGCTACCACAAAGCACCCTTCCAATGTTGAGGGCATGTGGCTTGGTACGGTTCAGGAGGGGGGTGCTCTCTCGTCCTCCCTCTTTTCCTGTGGCCTGCCAGGTTGCGTGCTTGGATAAGGGACTGGTATGGATTTGTAGGGGAACCCCCACGCCATTTATTTTTTTTGGCGTGGGGTTCCCCTTAATATCCATACCAGACCTGCAGGGCCTGGTATTAAATTTCGGGGGAACCCCACGCATTTTTTTTCTGAATTGTGTTTGTTTTCCCAATGCTGTTTTTGTCAATGAACTTTTATGTGTTTTCCCGGGCCGACATTTCATTAGAGCCGCACAAAGTGAACCAGCGTTAAAAAAAAAAAAGTCTAGAGGTGCGCCCGTTCAACCTATGCAAATGCTTTTACATTGCTTGACATTTACTAATATTTTGCCAGCGCACTGAACTAAAGTATTTGAACAAGAGAAAATGCCGTTTGAGCATGCGCAGTGCATAAATTCACCTCCCGCAGTTTAAATGTATTTGCCGGCGGTGCCGGCTTGTTCAGAGAAAGTAACTTTCTCATTCTATTTTGGCCATATTTGTGACTTGGGCAGTTAGTACTACACTTCCCCACATCACCTCACATCACCCCCATATTATTGGCACTTCCAGCTTGTTTAAATTTGAAGTTGAAGATGCCGTGCACCAGGTCTATAGTGACGTACAGATCACCTCTTCCCATGCGGCGGGAAGAGAATAGTAAATAGGGGATCGCGCTGTGTTACCGGCGCAAATGCTTTGTAAATACGAAAATGTCATTTGCGCATCGGCGTGCACCGCAAGTCATGGTGCAAATGCTTCGTAAATCAGCCCCACTGTCTCTTCTGCTGCTTCTCAAAACTTGTCCCCTCTGCTCAAATGTAATACAACACCCTTCTCAGGAATGCACTTTGCCTTTGCTTGTGCTGTGTCACTGCTGCTGGTACCAGGAGGAACCTGATATTTAGAGCTTGAATCCATTAGCACACACACACAATGGGGGTTATTTACTAAAGGCAAATCCACTTTGCACTGTCAGTGCACTAGAAAGTGCACTGACAGTGCACTTGGAAGTAAAGTCGCTGTAGATCTGAGGGGAACATGCAAGGAAAATTAAAAAAACAGCATTTTAGCTTGCACATGATTGGATGATAAAATCAGCAGAGTTTCTACTCATTTCAGATCTACCCCTTAGATTTAGAGCGACTGCACTTCCAAGTGCACTTGCAGTGCAAAATGGACTGGCCTTTTGTAAATAACCCCCAATATCTCTTCTGCTGCTTCTCAAAACTTGTCTCCTCTGGACCCTTCTCACTCAGTTCTCAGGATTGCACTTTGCCAGTATTATTAATCCAACCTCCGGCACAAAATGAATCAGCACAAAATGAATCAGCTGATTGAGCTGTAAGATTTACTCTGAGTCAACCTGCTGTTTCATTAGACCTTTAACAAAATAACGAATCATGCCAAAGTAATTTGTTATTTTCGTTAGAATTTCTTTTGTATTCGTTGAAATCCATTATATTTTTCTTCGGACATTCAGATGCATCTAAATGTCTGAAAGATGCAAAACTAATTGCACATGTCTATCTAAAACCCTATTTTGAGACATCCTTTCTTGCCACTAGAGGCTGCAGATTTTTCAGTGGATGCAGAAAAAGAATGCTGATATGTGGAAAGTGAAGAATGAGGTTAGAGTGGAGGGAGAGAAGGAAGAGTGTGGAACTTTTGCTGCTGACTTGTCCTATTGCGGTACTGCTCCCACTAAGCTCTGTATTGCGGAGACATGGATCTCTTCATGTCAGTGGTACCCAAATGAATGGTATTTTTACAACAGTTGAAGTTCTGCAGCTACAGACCACAACAATGCTGTCAACAGAAGATATGTTAAAAAAGGCCCACATTGTGGAGCCCTGTGCACGGGCACTGAGATTAGCAGTGAAACCCAATGATGCTGTGTGCTGCCACAATAAATAAGTTGTGCGAAAAACCTAAAAGAGCTGCTGCAAACATGAAATGCGTTCCCACAATAAAAAATTACATATATAAAATAAAAATGTGCTTGTGCTGCTGAAACTAATAATAACTTAATGAGGTGTTTATTATTTAAATGTGAATGACAGCATCAAGTGATAACAATAAAAAATAATGTGATGATAAAATCCCATGAGAATCAATACAGTACATGTGACAAAACAAATATTAAAACATTGTCCAATAAATAATCCCCCCCCCCCCCCCCCCAAAAAAAAATGAATTATTTAAGTATTTGAAAAGTTCAGAATACACAGTGCATATGAGAAAGGATCTTCATCCTTATATATTAAGTGCTCCACCGAAACCAGCAGTTCCAAATCCAAGTCCAAAAAAAAAAAACTAAACAAAAGAAACGAGTGCAAATGTTGGATGCTCTTTACCCTCATACATGAAGTGCTCCACCGCCAAACAAGTGATCCTCCACCTGCTAAAATTCTCGCTCACCTTGTAAGTGGACCCATATTTAAATACAAGTCAATCAGGCTTTTTAAAAGCACATCATTGGTGTGATAATCCTCTGGCTTAAAACATCAGTTTAGCTCCTCTTTACATGAACATAATAACCTTGGCTGGCCCCATCTCCACAAGTACTCCATATATAGGAAAGAAAAAACGGGTAGTGTAGTATGCTCCTTTATTTAAAAAATAATTTGCCAATTGCCAATATACAGTAACTACTCACAATTAGTTTATTTAAAACCAGCATGTATAAATGCCTGTGCAGGCTCTCACATGAGATGAGATCCGAGGACATATGAACTGGTCTGAGACTGACATCACCTGGCTCCATCTTCAAACATTACGCCACGACCCATGTGGCTTTGTCAGGAAGCAATTGGTCCTGGCACAGTCTTCCTCATATTCAAACCCGTGTTGGTAGTGAACCCAAACCTCATCCCCAGTGATAGCTAATAAAAGAATCACATATACTGAATATATGGTTTACATACTAAGCAATAACTCACCTTACTTGAACCATATGGTAATGATGAGTGCATGACGTTTCTATGTCTATATATATTTTTTTTTATTGATTACAGGTACTTCTACAGTGCTGTCAATTTACACAGCTTTGCATATATAGTGTATATTCACACTAGTCCCTGCCCTCAAAGAGCTTACAATCTAAGGTCCCTAACTCATGTTCACACATACTAGGGCCAGTTTAGACAGGAGTCAATTAACTTACCAGCATGTCTTTTGGATTGGATAATTTTCAGTATTTAAAAAAAAAGAAAAAAATAGCTCCGTGTTAATACTCTTTGGTAAGTTTAATTTAATACTTTACTAGTCCTGGTAAAAATATGAATTTTTGTATTTAAAATACTGTTTCAATAATTTGTTCCATATCTAGATCTATCTTCTATCAATACTGTTGCTACAATGATCTATTGTATATCTACATACTGTATGCTGTTATGTTTATCGATTTGAATGATAATTAGCATTCAGTTACACAAAATTACATAAAAGATTGCAGGCGTATGTTTAGTTAGCTTTATACAAAAGTATAGTATAGTATATACATATATGCTCAGAAGATATATTTTGTGGTACATGCTTTTCCTATTAGTAGCACTTCCTTCTTTGTGAGCAAGTTATCATCTTTGCATGAGCCTGATAGTTTAATAGGAAGCATTTCATACTTGAGTTATGCTGTCATCTTTGAAAATTCCATTTAGCTGTCTATCTTGCATATCACACATCTTTAAAAGACCCTTGTTACATTCCCTGACTAAACAAAACTAATTTATCACAGTTCCTGAGTAAAATGAACAGATAAGGCATTCGGTATCAACACTTAAGCTTAAAAGTAAAATATGTCTGTGATATTTCTGCAATGACATGAAGGGGTTGATATTCTTAGCCTGTCAGGTTTTTCCTTACAAATGGCTATGGTATTTTTGGTAATACAATATTGTATCTTTATATTTTGGTGCTTAAAGTAACTTGAATCTCTTTTTATCCAAATTGCTGAACCTCTCTTCTTTTTGGGGCTGTCATAAACACAAATGTTCCCAGTTATTAGAAAACTCGGTGCTAGTACACATAGATTCTTCTTATTTCTTTGAATGAAGAATGAAAAGGAAATAATAATCATGTACAGTACGTGTCAGTTCTCCACATTGGGCTTAGTTCCTTAGGAAATTATAGCAAGCTCTGCAGATGTCTTGCCACCTTTTTTTTGATAGAAACACCATATCTGTCAATCCTAATAACTATGTAGAATCACACTTATGCCCCGTACACGCGGTCAGACTTTGTTCGGACATTCCGACAACAAAATCCTAGGATTTTTTCCGATGGATGTTGGCTCCATCTTGTCTTTCATACACACGGTCGCACAAAGTTGTCAGAAAATCCGATCGTTCTAAACGCAGTGACGTAAAACACGTACGTCGGGACTATAAACGGGGCAGTAGCCAATAGGTTTCGTCTCTTAATTTATTCTGAGCATGTGTGGCACTTTGTGCGTCATATTTGTGTACACACGATCGGAATTTCGAACAACGGATTTTGTTGTCGGAAAATTTTATATCCTGCTCTCAAACTTTGTGTGTCGGAAAATTTGATGGAAAATGTGTGATGGAGCCCACACACGGTCGGAATTTCCGACAACAAGGTCCTATCACACATTTTCCATCGGAAAATCTGACCGTGTGTACGGGGCATTAGTCTGATAATAGACACTAATGCACTGTACACATGATCAGACATTGATCGGACATTCCGACAACAAAATCCATCAGATTTTTTCCGACGGATTTTGGGCCAAACTTGTCTTGCCTACACACAATCGCACAAAGTTGTCGGAAAATCCGGTCGTTCTGAACGCGGTAACGTTAAACACATACGTCGGGACTATAAACGGGGCAGTAGCCAATAGCTTTCATCTCTTAATTTATTCTGAGCATGGGTGGCACTTTGTGCATCAGATCTGTGTACACACGATCGGAATTTAAATGATTGGATTTTGTTGTTGGAAATTTCTGACAACACAATCCAATCGCACTTTTTCCATTGGAAAATCCTACCGTGTGTACAGGGTATTAGG
Organism: Aquarana catesbeiana; assembly: GCF_042186555.1. Classification (NCBI taxonomy): domain Eukaryota; kingdom Metazoa; phylum Chordata; class Amphibia; order Anura; family Ranidae; genus Aquarana; species Aquarana catesbeiana. The sequence continues at coordinate 280,238,461 of NC_133325.1, forward strand.
CATGGGCAGATGCAACAGGGTCAGCTATACTATAATTTTGCTGTTACATAAATTATCTCCTTACTGACTCCTAAATGTTGTTAGTGATGCACCCACAGCAAAATATTTATTCTTTCAACAAAAATGAATAATCAACATTTACTCACAAAGAGATCTTCCTACAATTTTCTATCTCTATGTTATAATGGGTGTTTTTAAAGTTATAAGCATTTATTCTCACCCCTAAGGAAAGCCCTTTACAGACTCGCAGACTTCCAGAAGCAAAGCTTTGTTTGGATGTATCACTTATAGTCCTTGTTTTTGGTGTGCCACAGAAAATACCATATTTTCAAAGTTGACACTATGGGCAGCTGGTTGATGGTGTTTGCATCCAATATAGTTTTGACACTGAAATGTATGGCCTATCCAGGGTTAATTAGTGTTAGGAATTAGTTTAGGGTTTTGTTTACAGGTATAATTAAGGTTGGAATAAGGATATTTAAAAGCTAGGGTGTTATTATAAGGTAAATAAGGGAATCGTTTTAGGCATGGGTTGTAGTTATGTGGAAGCAAGATTTCTGGAGACAGAATGAAACTAGTGGGGGATGTACCAGCCTATCTGAAAAATGGTGAGGGGCTCTTACCAAGGAACACAGGTACCAGAATTGTATGGTCTACTCCAAAAATACGATGGTGTGGGTGCCTCAGGTGCCGCACTGAGAGGAGTGCCACCGCTGACCATAGTATTGATCGCGGTACTCCTGTTCCCAGAACGGCCCATTTAGAGGAATACCGGGGATGCAGACAAGCCAGGGAACCTCTGGACGGATGCCAGGAATGCCGTGTTTGGCATACCAAACACCTGCAGGGACTCCCACAAGAGCAGACAGTCTGGGGATGGATACTGCTTCTCTGGGGGGGAATGATAATGTCTTGCTCTAGGAGTAATGAAATCTCCCATTCCTGTGATGTGTCTTAGACTCCAAGTGCGGTCATCTGGGGGGCTGTGCAGACTGAGCTGGCGGGGCTGTCCAGCCTAAGCTGGGGTAGCTGTGCAGACTAAGATGGGGGGGTTGTGCAGACTGAGCTGGGGGGTTTATGCAGACTAAGATGAAGAGGCTGTGCAGACTGAGCTGGGGGGACTGTGCAGACTAAGATGGGGGCTGTGCAGACTAAGATGGGGGGCATGCAGACTGAGCTGGGGGGCTGTACAGACTAATATGGGGGAGTTGTTTAGACTGAAATGGGGGGCAAAGAATGTGCACACTGAGCTGGGGAGGGAGGACTATGCCAACTGACTGAGCTGGGGGTCTGTGCAGACTGAGGAGAGGGCTGTGCAGACTCATTTGGGGTTTGGAGCTATGTGGACTGAGCCGGGAAGGTGGGGGATTGTGAAAAAACTATCCATATATGGCGAGATTAACTCCTGCGCTATATACACTATATTGTACATACAGACTCTTGTGCTATATACACTATATTGTACATTACTTATACTCCTAAAACCATTGAGCTACCAGATAAAAAATGAACACACAGTACATATATGCAATATAAACAGTGCAGGCCAACAACTTCAAAAGCCCTGTAGGCGTCCTCTTCCACTGGTCAGGCAAACTGAATCCCAGATAGCAAACTCAGGTGGGTCGCATACATCAATCACAATAGAAGGCAAGAGCAGAGGTGGCACATAGTGTGAAAACTGTTAGATAAATATATATTAAAATCTGACAGGTACATATTAAAAACAAATCAAATGCACATAAAATTATATGCCTCGCCGACAGTCCTCCTCAGCAGGCGTGTTGATGTCACAGGTGTAGGCCCCTCCCATCACATTTTTCATCAGAGTGCATGGGCAGGGGGAACAAGAGCGTGACACCAGGATGCCAGACTGATAAATATACAGTTTGGCATCCCACGGACGGAAAATGTGTAATAGGACCTTGTTGTCAGAAATTCCGGCCGTGTGTGGGCTCCATCACAATTTCCGACACACAAAGTTTGAGAGCGTGCTATAAAATTTTCCGACAACAAAATCCATTGTCCGAAATTCCGATCGTGTGTACACAAATATGACGCACAAAGTGCCACGCATGCTCAGAATAAATTAAGAGACAAAAGCTATTGGCTACTGCCCCGTTTATAGTCCCGACGTACGTGTTTTACGTCACTGCGTTTAGAACGATCGGATTTTCTGACAACTTTGTGCGACCGTGTGTATGCAAGACAAGTTTGAGCCAATATCCAATGGAAAAAATCCATAGATTTTATTGTCGGAATGTCCGATCAATGTCCGACCGTGTGTACAGGGCATTACACTCCTGTTCCCCCTGATGATGCTCTCTCATGCAAAATGCATTCTGAGGGGTCTACAACTGTGACGTCAATACACCCATTGAGGGGGCCTGCCGGAGAGGCATATAATCTCTATGTGCATGCAATTTGTTTTTAATATGTGAGTAACTTTCAGATTTTAATAAATATTTGTCTAGCAGCTTTCACACTGTGCAGCCTCTGCTCTTTCTTTTCCTATTGTAATTGATGTATGCAGCCTGCCTGAGTTTTCTGTCTGGGATTTTGTTAAACTGACCAGTGGAAGAGAACTCCTACAGGATTTTTGGAGCTTCTGGCCTGATTACATGCTGTATTGATCTCTAACATCTGAGATCCATAACATTTGGTAAGAGGCACATACATGGTAGAGGGTCACGAGATTTTTGCACGAGATTGTTTGGAATGTTCCTTGCACCATCTTGCTGATGAGGGTAAATTGAGGAATCTGCAAAACGATTTTGCTTGGTGGTTGGACTTTTGAACTTATTAGAATTTCTCACAAACATTTTATGTTGGATTGTCCTTATGTTGTCACTTACTTATTGGTTTAGTGGATTATTCTTTATATACGGTATTGTATATATGTATATTCATTTTTTATTTAGTAGTGCACTGGCTTTAAAGGTATATGTTTAGAATGTCTTTGTACTCCAATGTATAATTGGTGCACCTCTGGATATAGGGTATCACACTGAGCGCAGAAGAACTTTTTTTCATTTAAATTATACATTACAGACTCCTGCACTATATATACAGTATACGCTATATTGTATGTTGTATACTGTACATGTCACCATGTCAACGTCTTCTGTACGGTAGGCTCAGATAAAATGTTAACTCTGACTATTTTTCAGTGTAACGCTTTCAAAATCATATGTACTGGAAGATTTTTATATATTTTTCTTATTGTACATCACGGGGACACAGAGCCATAGTAATAACTATGTGGGTTATATAGGCCACCTTTAGGTGATGGACACTGGCACACCCTAAGACAGGAAGTTCACTCCCTATATAACCTCTTCCATTACTGGGAGTACCTCAGTTTTTTTCGCCGGTGTCTTAGGTGTTGGTCACGAGTAAAGATGTGCTATGCTAAAGCTCCACTGGGGTAATCCTTGCTGGGGCAAGCTATGCAGCTGGATCCATTCAAAGTGCCATTAAGGCCAAATTGGATGGTACCCGGGCCTCGTGGCGGAAGAAACAAGGTTTAGCCCGTAACACTTTTCTTTAAGAGCTGGACCCTGGGATCCAGTGCTTTTTTTTTTTCAGCCACAAAGCTTCCTGGCAGGATGCTATATGGGTCCAAGGGAGTGGAACCTGGATAAAAAGGGACCCCGGTCCTTGAAGGTTTTTTAAAGGGAACCCTGCCATGAGGGGTGAAGATTGGTCTGTTTGGTTTTACTACAGAATCCTGCGGCGGGATAAGGTAAGTGGAAATTCCTAAGGAATTTTAAATTTTCTTATGGATTTTCTCCTTGTAGTAAATGTTGTCATGCCTAAAGGGGGCTGTAAAGAGCACATACCTTGTTCATGCTTCCCATATCTCATATCTCTGTGTCAGCAGAAGCTGCAGGCTTCCTCCAGCTAAGCAGTCACAAGCCTCTGGTAAGATATTGGAGGGAGTTTTCTTACAAAAACACCCCCCACCTGGGCAGGAGTTTCTCTCCCCTCTCCCAGAATAGACAGAGGGAGCCCAGAACGATCGTCGGTATGCCGCTCCACTCCCTCTTCCACTGCCTCAGCATGGCGGTTCTCCATCTGCTCTCCTCCTCTCCACTGCCCCCCCTCCCCCCACACGCCGATCCCATTGGATCAGAGGCCTGCACGCGCACGGGAAAACAGTGTTTTTTTAAAAGAAGGGGGCGCAGTGGGAAGACGGAGGGGGCGTGGCTTACCTCAACGTCCACAGCGCGGGACTGCATAATAAAGAACTCCATTTGCCAGACTGCAGGCTGACGGAGGGACACAAGAGCAGATGGGGGCAAGTGAGTGGTGACACAGGCATTCCCAAGGCACGTTTACTCAGCATAAGGGCTGAGCATTAATAGCAGCGGCAGTTGCTGGACTATTTGCTCAGCAGTGGGTGCATTTTTTTCTGGCAGTACCTCTGCGTTTGTGCATAGGACTATGGTTGGCAGAAGGGGAGCTGGAAACACCCCAAAAAAGGGTCCAAAGGTGTCTCCCTCAGGCTCTGAGGACTCTAGTCTCACCTCTACAATGCCATCCTCCCCTGAAAGACCTGGGGTGGCTGGTCAGGGTGAGCCATTGGGTCCGTCAAGTGTTGCAATTGTTTCCAACATTGCAGCCCCTGTCTATATTACTGAGGAGGTTTTTTCCTCAGCTTTGGTGGGATTGGAAGAAAGGTCAGCGGCTTTAATTGCATCTTCCCAGAGTGGGAGAAAACGTGACAGGTCCCCTTCTACCACCCAGAACCCTCAAACAGAGGAACAGTGGGCGGGAGAGGATAAATTCCCCTGAGGGAACCATGAAGAGGCTGATGACTCCTGTTCCGAGGGTTCAGTTGTGGAAGGACCTCCTTCAGCTTCACTATCTGAAAGATTGCTGGTGCAATCTCTAATGCCGTGTACACACGAGCGGACTTTACGGCAGACTTTGCCTGGCGGACCAGAGTCCGCCGAACAATTCTACCGTGTGTAGGCTCCGGCGGACTTTTCCGGCGGACTTTTTCCCAAAAGCCCGCCGGACCTAGATTTGAAACATGTTTTAAATCTTTTCGTCGGACTCAGTTTCTGGTGGAAAGTCCGCTCGTCTGTGCGCTGGTCCGACGGAAAGCCCGCTCGTGTGTATGCTGGTCCAATGGACCAGATACGACGCGAGGGCAGGGTATTGCATTTCGCGCTCGCTGCAATAGGAAAAACAAATTTTCCTGTTGCGGTGAGCGCGGGGCATACCAGGCCCTTAGGTCTGGTATGGATTATAAAGGGAAGCCCCTACACCGAAAAAAACGGCGTGGGGTCCCCCCTAAAATCCATATCAGACCCCAATCCGAGCACGCAGCCCGGCCGGTCAGGAAAGGGGGGGGACGAGCGAGTGCCCCCCTCCTGAACCGTACCAGGCAGCATTCCCTCAACATGGGGGGGTGCCTTGGGGGAGGAGGGCCCCGAGGGCCCCCCACCCCTAAGCACCTTTTCCCCATGTTAATGAGGACAAGGGCCTCTTCCCGACAACCCTGGCCGTTGGTTGTCGGGGTCTGCAGGCGGGGGCTTATCGGAATCCGGGAGCCCCTATAATAAGAGGACCCCCAGATCCCGGCCCCCCACCCTATGTGAATGAGTATGGGGTACATGGTACCCCTACCCATTCACCTAGGGAAAAAGTGTCAATAAAACACACTACACAGGTTTTTAAAATAATTTATTAAACAGCTCCGGGGGGGTCTTCCTCCGACTTCGGGGGTCTTCTTCCGGCTTCGGGGGTCCCTCCGGTTCCTCTTCTCCCGGTGTTCCAGTTCTTCGGCCGGCTCCTCCGCTGTCTTCAGACCGCTCTCTTGCCAGAGGTGGTCCGGACTTCTGGGCTTCTGGGCTTCTTCCCTCTTCTCTTCTCCAGATGTTGACACAACGCTCTCTCCGGCTGGACTGCTCTCTGAGGGCTCTGTTGTGACTTATATAGGCGGAGACCCCGCCCCCTTATGATGTCACAGTCCCTGGGCATGCTGGGACTGTGACGTTTTAGGAAGCATGGTCAACATCACCCGGTGAAGCCAAGAAGCCCAGAAGCCCAGAAGTCCAGACCTCCGCTGGCAAGAGAGCGGCCTGAAGACAGCGGAGGAGCCGGCCGAAGAACTGGAACACCGGGAGATGAGGAACCGGAGGGACCCCCAAAGCCGGAAGAAGACCCCCGAAGCAGGAGGAAGACCCCCCCGGAGCTGTTTAATAAATTATTTTAAAAACCTGTGTAGTGTGTTTTATTGACACTTTTTCCCTAGGTGAATGGGTAGGAGTACCATGTACCCCATACTCATTCACATAGGGTGGGGGGCCAGGATCTGGGGGCCCTCTTATTATAGGGGGCTCCCGGATTCCGATAAGCCCCCGCCCGCAGACCCCGACAACCAACGGCCAGGGTTGTCGGGAAGAGGCCCTTGTCCTCATCAACATGGGGACAAGGTGCTTTGGGGTGGGGGGGCCTCGCAGGGCCCCCCTCCCCCAAGGCACCCCCCCATGTTGAGGGCATGCGGCCTGGTACGGTTCAGGAGGGGGGGGCGCTCGCTCGTCCCCACCCCCTTTCCTGACCGGCCGGGCTGTGTGCTCGGATCGGGGTCTGGTATGGATTTTAGGGGGGACCCCACACCGTTTTTCCGGCGTAGGGGGGCTTCCCTTTAAAATCCATACTAGACCTAAGGGCCTGGTATGACCCGCGGCGGGGCTCGCAAGGTGTCAATCTCGCCGATAAAAGCAGCAAGATTGACTTCCCTTTCTAGTCTCGTCGCACATGAGTCACGTTCAAAATGAACGGACTTGTCCATGTGTGGCGAAAGTCCGTCGGAAAGACGGGCGGACTTAGCCCGCCGGAAAGTCCGGTCGTGTGTGGGCAAGTCCATCCGTTTTAAAGTCCGGCGCACCTGGCGGACAAAGTCCGGCAAAAAGTCCGCCGAGCAAAGTCTGCCGTAAAGTCCGCTCGTGTGTACGCGGCATTACTGAAATGGTCTGCTCCACATTTATGCTACCCTTAACTGAGTCGGCTGGGAAGCCCACTTCTTGTTTGGGTTCCAAACAAGAAGTGGGAAGGCAGGCTCTGCATGCCTTTCCTGTCAATTCATTGCTGGAAAAAAAAATTCTCAGCACTTTATCCCATGGAGGAAAAATTCACTAAAAAGTGGGAGATACCAGCAATTGATGCTGCTATATCCTCTGTGAATAAGAGTTTGACTTGTCCGGTTGACAACGCTCTAATGCCCCGTACACACGGTCGGATTTTCTGACGGAAAATGTGTGATAGGACCTTGTTGTCGGAAATTCCGACCGTGTGTAGGCTCCATCACACATTTTCCATCGGATTTTCCAACACACAAAGTTTGAGAGCAAGCTATAAAATTTTCCGACAACAAAATCCGTTGTCGGAAATTCCGATCGTGTGTACACAAATCCGACGGACAAAGTGCCACGCATGCTCAGAATAAATAAAGAGATGAAAGCTATTGGCCACTGCCCCGTTTATAGTCCCGACGTACGAGTTTTACGTCACTGCCTTCAGGATGATCGGATTTTCCGACAACTTTGTGTGACCGTGTGTATGCAAGACAAGTTTGAGCCAAAATCCGTTGAAAAAAATCCTAGCATTTTGTTGTCGGAATGTCCGAACAAAGTCCGACCGTGTGTACGGGGCATTATTCTTAAAGATCCAACTGATAAGAAATTGGAATTCCTGTTAAAAAATACATTTTCTTTGGCAGGTTCAGTGACTCTTCAAAAAGAAAGCAATCAGCGCAAAAAATGACAAATGAATAAACTATGCAAGCTGAACACTACAGGATTCACCAACCCAAGGTATATAGAAATATTGAAATAAAGTGCAGCGCAATGACATTGAGCAAATAAAGAAATAATATATAGGATAAATCTAAATGATTGTATAAATCAGAGTCCGTAATAACTCATGTATGATAACAATCCCACTCCTGATCGAGAAAGAACAGATGATTTCTTCACAGACACCCTTTCTAATTAAATCTGTAGGAAATTGCGCTTACCAAATGTTATGGACCTCTAGATTATAGGAGATCATTTGGGCCTGATTAACAAAAACTTTAATAGACGGCCTGGATCTCTTGATTAATATCCTCATCCGCCAGTATACTCATGCGAGCTGGAAACCGTACACTTCATGGATCACAGCACTCTGTATTTCCTTTAGAAAGATCCATGAGATGTGTTGCATGTTTCAAAGAAAGGAGATCATAACTCAACAAGTAAGAGGAAACTAAGACGCCAAAGCAGCGTCATAAAAGCCAAAGCAAGATGAAGATAAACCTTGTCCCACGTGAACCCCCCATGTCCGAAAAGGGGGACCGGAACGGTCTCGAGGGACAAACCAACATGGATCAATTGAAATCAACAGGTGGTCTGGAGCATGACCAAAAAAAGAAGGTTCAGTGACTCAACCTGCAGTGGCGGCAATTGGTGTATATCAATCCTTAAAAGACCAGTTGAGACAGGTGCTCAAGGTTATCCCTGATCAGCAGGCCCAGGATTTAGCCGAGCTGCAAGGGGCTTTATGTTTTGCAATTGACGCTATGAGAGATTCTATTCTTCAGGGCTCACGCCTTAAGCTTGGGCTGGTGCATATGCGTAGAATCCTATGGTTGAAAAATTGGTCAGCCGAAGCTCCATGCAAAAAACTCCTGGCTAGTTTTCCTTTCCGTGGTGAATTCATTTATTATAGAGTCTGGAAGGCATATGTTTACTGGTGTGAATCCAGGGGCATCCTAGAAAGTATGTCATAGGTAGAATCCTTGCTTTTCTGCAAATAGGGTTAGAGATGAAGCTGGCCTTAAGTACTATCAAAGGCCAGGTCTCGGCCTTATCACTATTTTTTCAAACGGCCACTTGCTTTGCTTTCCCTGGTCCATAATTTTATACAGGGGGTAACACGGCTTAATTCACAGGTTAGGTCACCCCTGAATTCTTGGGACTTGAATTCAGTTCTGTCGGTGTTACAGAAACAGTCTTTTGAGCCAATATGACATATTCCCTTGGTTCTTTTGACAAGGAGATTAGTTTTTCTGGTAGCCATATCTTCTGCAAGAAGAGTATCAGAGTTGGCGGCTCTTTCTTGTAAAGAGCCATATTTGATTATTCACAAGCATAAGGTAGTATTGCGTCCTCATCCTAACTTTCTACTGAAGGTATTGTCAGGTTTTCATCTAAACCAGGATATTGTTCTACCTTCATTTTTTCCTGAACCTTGTTCTATGGAGAAAAAGTCGCTACATTCGCTGGATGTAGTGAGAGCAGTCAACGTCTACCTGAAAGTGACTGCTCAGATTTGAAAAACAAATGTTTTCTTTGTGTTGCCTGAAGGTCCTAGGAAAGGACAGACAGCAGCAAAATCTACTATTTCTAAGTGTATTTGGCAAGTAATTGTTCAAGCCTATGGTTTGAAGAGGAAGATTCCACCTTTTCAAATCAAAGCTCGCTCCACCCGGGCTGTTAGTGCTTCGTGGGCAGTGCATCACCAAGCCTCCATGGCTCAGATTGCAATTGACGCTATGAGAGATTATATTCTTCAGGCCTCATGCCTTAAGCTTGGGCTCTCTCTCTCTTTCCCTTCTCTCTTTCCCTTCTCTCTTTTTCTTTCCCTTTTCTCTCTTTCTTTCCCTTCTCTCTCTCTCTCTATTTCCCTTCACTTTTCATCTCTCTCTCTTTCTCTTCTCTCTCTCTCTCTCTCTCCTTTCTCTCTCTCTTCCCCCTCTCTCTATTTCCCTTCTCTCTCTCTTCTTTCCCTTCTATCTTTTTCTTTCCCCTTTCTCCTTTCTACT